>NC_079189.1:561566189-561885052 GCF_029499605.1 Hyla sarda | reverse complement strand
TATCTATCTATCTCATATCTATCTATCTATTTCATATCTATCTCACATCTATCTATCTATCTCATATCTATCTATCTCATATCTATCTATCTCATGTATATCTATCTATCTATCTTATATCTATATATCTATCTATCTATCTCATATCTATCACATATTTATCACATATCTATCTCTCATCTATCTATCTCATATCTATCTATCTATCTCATATCTATCTCATATCTATCTATCTATCTATCTATCTATCTCATATCTATCTATCTATCTCATATCTATCTATGTATCTATCTATCTCATATCTATATATATATATATATATATATATATATATATATCATATCTATCTATCTATTTATCTATCTCTCATCTATCTCTCATCTATCTATTTCATATCTATCTATCTATCTCATATCTATCTATCTCATATCTATCTATATATCTCATATCTATCTACCTATCTCATATCTATCTACCTATCTATCTATCTATCTATCTATCTATTTATCTATCTATATCATATCTATCTGTCTATCTATCTATCTATCTAGCAACAGGAGAATACAGCAGCACACTGCTAGCACAAAGATATGGATGAAACATGAGTATATAGATAAAACATGAGTATATAGATAAAACATGAGTATATAGATAAAACATGAGTACATAGATAGAACATGAAAAACTATACAGCTGTAATGCAAAAAATGAAGATATGAAAGTATGAAATTATGAGGTACTTAGCTTGCAAATTTGGCGCCAAATAGCGTGGACCGTCCCACCACGATAAGGTGATCTCATTTAGGTGTGTATTAGGTGTATATAAGGTGCCTTGGATGTTTCAGACCTTGCAATGCCTGTTGTACTGTTCACACAGAGGCATATTCATAGTGTAGGGTCCGTCCCGGAATGAGGTCACCTTACCGTGGTTGGA
This sequence comes from Hyla sarda, assembly GCF_029499605.1. Classification (NCBI taxonomy): domain Eukaryota; kingdom Metazoa; phylum Chordata; class Amphibia; order Anura; family Hylidae; genus Hyla; species Hyla sarda. The sequence continues at coordinate 561,884,118 of NC_079189.1, read as the reverse complement.
CGGTCCCCTCTATTTGGCGCCAAATTTGCAAGCTAAGTACCTCATAATTTCATACTTCCATATCTTCATTTTTTGCAGTACAGCTGTATAGCTTTTCATGTTCTATCTATATACTCATGTTTTATCTATATACTCATGTTTTATCTATATCTTTGTGCTAGCAGTGTGCTGCTGTATTCTCCTGTTGCTGTATATTTAGCCCAGCAGCCTGCACCTGTAAGCCAGGTTTTTACAATAGTTTGGATCAATAGTGCTGGCCAATTTATTCTTTGGTTGTATCTATCTATCTATCTATTTATCTATCTAATATCTATCTATCTATCTATTTAATATCATTCTATCTATCTATCTATCTATCTATCTATCAAAGGAAGGCAGCGGCACTCACGGAATGCAGGTGAATAGTGTGTGGCTTTATTCACAAAGCATCAAGAAATTACGACGTTTCAGCCTTCTCACAAGGCCTAAAGGCCTTGTGAGAAGGCTGAAACGTCGCTATTTCTTGATGCTTTGTGAATAAAGCCACACACTATTCACCTGCATTCCGTGAGTGCCGCTGCCTTCCTTTGATATTTACCTGGGACTTGGGACCGAGTCAACCAGCGAGCATCATCCTGCACACCGTAGTGCTGCCGTTTCTTTTTACTATCTATCTATCTATCTATCTATCTCATATCTATCTATCTCATATCTATCTATCTATATATCGATCTATCTCATATCTATCTATCTCATATCTATCTATCTATCTATCTATCTATCTATCTCATATCTATCTATCTTATATCTATCTATCTATCCATCTCATATCTATCTATCTATCTATCTATCTCATATCTATCTATATATCTATCTATCTCATATCTATCGATCTATCTATCTATCTATCTCATATCTATCTATCTCATATCTATCTATCTATCTCATATCTATCTATCTCATATCTATCTATCTATCTCATATCTATCTATCTCATATCTATCTATACATCTATATATCTCATATTTATCTCATATCTATCTGTCTATCTATATATCTACCTCATAGCTATCTATCTGTCTGTCTGTCTGTCTATCTATCTCATATCTATCTCATATGTATCTATCTTTCTATCTATATATCTATTTTTCTTCTATCTACCTAGTTCTTTCTTTCTTTCCTTTTTATTTGATATTTTCCTATCTACATAAGTTAAAATCTCTTAAAAAGTATCCCATGACAATTTCTATAATCCCCATATTTTACCACCTTTCCCTGCACTAAAGCTTATGTAAAAGCCAATTTCTGTCACTTGAAATGCTTATTTGCTCTTGTATTGTTGGGGAGAGAAAAAAAAGCTGTAGTTTTATCCTAGCAACAAGGAGGTCACGTGTTACTTTGAATTATCTGGTTGCTGAGATACGGGGAGATTGTGTAAAGAACGACACAGAATATTATTTAACCACTGGGCTCCTCTCCTACACAAAGTCACATTAATCTGTTCTCTCCGTAATTGGCGCACCGGATTTACTCCACCCAAACATGGAGCATAGATCTGAGCCCCGGCTGCATGTACCCGCTGTTAGCCACGCTCATTGTGCCCGCTCAGCTTTGTTACTACCCGCTATCTCAGGCATCTAACATTTTAACTCGACCTTTGATGCCGCTTTTAGGATTTCACTAAGTAATTGCACACATCAGATATGCAGGATTATGGGTAATCTTTGCAGTACATGTTGCTCAGCAGCAGCTTCAGCTCCTCTTTCTTTTAGTCAAACCTAAGAAGCAGATTAGGTACTAATAAAGTAGATTAAATAATGGTGAAAGGGACTTATTATAGTGCAGAACTGCATCCACAATATTGGTATTGGAAACAGTCAGCAAGCTTGTTGTCAGAAACATCCTAATAACTCAGGATCAGTACAGGATAAGTAATGTAATGTATGTACAAAGTTACCTCACCAGTAGAATAGTGAGTGCCTCTCTGGAGTATAATACAGGACATAACTCAGGATCAGTACAGGATATATAATGTAATGTATGTAGACAGTGACCTCACCAGCAGAATAGTGAGTACAGCTCTGGAGTATAATACAGGATATAACTCAGGATCAGTACAGGATATATAATGTAATGTATGTACACAGTGACCCCACCAGCAGAATAGTGAGTGCAGCTCTGGAGTATAATACAGGATATAACTCAGGATCAGTACAGGATATGTAATGTAATGTATGTACACAGTGACCCACCAGCAGAATAGTGAGTGCAGCTCTGGAATATAATACAGGATATAACTCAGGATCAGTACAGGATAAGTAATGTAATGTATGTACACAGTGACCCCACCAGCAGAATAGTGAGTACAGCTCTGGAGTATAATACAGGATATAACTCAGGATCAGTACAGGATAAGTAATGTAATGTATGTAGACAGTGACCTCACCAGCAGAATAGTGAGTACAGCTCTGGAGTATAATACAGGATATAACTCAGGATCAGTACAGGATAAGTAATGTAATGTATGTACACAGTGATCTCACCAGTAGAATAGTGAGTACAACTCTGGAGTATAATACAGGATATAACTCAGGATCAGTACAGGATAAGTAATGTAATGTATGTAGACAGTGACCTCACCAGCAGAATAGTGAGTACAGCTCTGGAGTATAATACAGGATATAATTCAGGATCAGTACAGGATAAGTAATGTAATGTATGTACACAGTGACCTCACCAGCAGAATGGTGAGTACAGCTCTGGAATATAATACAGGATATAACTCAGGATCAGTACAGGATAAGTAATGTAATGTATGTACACAGTGACCCCACCAGCAGAATAGTGAGTACAGCTATGGAATATAATACATGATACAACTCAGGATCAGTACAGGGTAAGTAATGTAATGTATGTACACAGTGACCCCACCAGCAGAACAGTGAGTACAGCTATGGAATATAATACAGGATATAACTCAGGATCAGTACAGGATAAGTAATGTAATGTATGTGCACAGTGACCCCACCAGCAGAATGGTGAGTACAGCTCTGGAGTATAATACAGGATATAGTTCAGGATCAGTACAGGATAAGTAATGTAATGTATGTACACAGTGACTCCACCAGCAGAATAGTGAGTATAGCTCTGGAGTATAATACAGGATATAACTCAGGATCAGTATAGGATAAGTAATGTAATGTATGTGCACAGTGACCCCACCAGCAGAATAGTGAGTACAGCTCTGGAGTATTATACAGGATATAACTCAGGATCAGTACAGGATAAGTAATGTAATGTATACAGTGACTACACCAGCAGAATAGTGAGTAAATCTCTGGAGAACAATATAGGATATAACTCAGGATCAGTACAGGATAAGTCATGTAATATATGTACACAGTGACCTCACCAGCAGAATAGTGAGTACAGCTCTGGAGTATAATACAGGATATAATTCAGGATCAGTACAGGATAAATAATGTAATGTATGTACACAGTGACCTCACCAGCAGAATGGTGAGTACAGCTCTGGAATATAATACAGGATATAACTCAGGATCAGTACAGGATAAGTAATGTAATGTATATACACAGTGACCCCACCAGCAGAATAGTGAGTACAGCTATGAAATATAATACAGGATATAACTCAGGATCAGTACAGGATAAGTAATGTAATGTATGTACACAGTGACCCCACCAGCAGAACAGTGAGTACAGCTATGGAATATAATACAGGATATAACTCAGGATCAGTACAGGATAAGTAATGTAATGTATGTGCACAGTGACCCCACCAGCAGAATGGCGAGTACAGATCTGGAGTATAATACAGGATATAGTTCAGGATCAGTACAGGATAAGTAATGTAATGTATGTACACAGTGACTCCACCAGCAGAATAGTGAGTGCAGCTCTGGAGTATAATACAGGATATAACTCAGGATCAGTATAGGATAAGTAATGTAATGTATGTGCACAGTGACCCCACCAGCAGAATAGTGAGTACAGCTCTGGAGTATTATACAGGATATAACTCAGGATCAGTACAGGATAAGTAATGTAATGTATACAGTGACTACACCAGCAGAATAGTGAGTACATCTCTGGAGAATAATACAGGATATAACTCAGGATCAGTACAGGATAAGTCATGTAATGTATGTACACAGTGACCCCCACCAGCAGAATAGTGAGTACAGCTCTGGAGTATAATACAGGATATAACTCAGGCTCAGTACAGGATAAGTAATGTAATGTATGTATGCAGTGGGGGAGATTTATCAAAATCTGTGTAGAGGAAAAATTGACCAGTTGCCCATAGCAACCAATTATATTGCTTATTTCATTTTTAACAAGGCCTCTGAGAAATGAAAGAAGTGATCTGATTGGTTGCTATGGACAACTCAGCAACTTTTGCTCTGCACAGGTATTAAAAAATCTCCCCCAGGAACCTCACTAGCAGAGTGAAGCTCTGGAGTATAATACAGAATATTAATTGAGATCAGTATATAGCGTGTTTTATATGTAAACTCTTGCACTCATAAGACATTACTTCCATTATTCCTGTGGAATTTAGATGCCGGACTATGGTAAAATGAGTCTCCTTCCTCACCGCAGGGTGAAGCTTTATAGGTAAGGGGTATTCTGATCTGGACTTACATTGAATATACAGGTCCCACCTTACCAGAACTAGTGCTCTCTGGCCAGGAAGGGGCTGTTTTACACACATTGCATAATGCCCTTAAAGCTTACCTGTCCCACACAAAAAAAAAATAATTATGTTATATGTTATAATCTGATTGGTTGCTATGGGCAACTGGTCAACTTTCCCTTGCACAGATTTTGATAAATGTCCCCCAATGTCTTTTTCATCTATCCAAAGGGAGGGAATGTGTACTTCTTTTGCCTGGACTGTGCTGACTCCTCCCCCTCCCTCACTCTGCTCACTCACTGCTCTCAAGAGTGAGCCTGGAAACCCTGCTCTGTAACCCTTTACTCTCTGGTTTACACACACAATAATTATTGGAGATGGCTTGCACTCTACCAAAGACCAAAATTAGTGCAAAGGTTTAGTGATAAAAGTACAGTGTTTTTTTATGCATACATTTTCTGTTCCTATGTCATTCATGTGTATCAGCCTTTGACAGTCCTGTTATGATGGGCCTTGTAGTTTTGGAATAGTTGGAGATACAGTGTTATGATAACTCTTTTTTTGCAGTATTGCTGCAGGTTGTGTTTCTCCTTCAGCCTTGTCAATCAGCCATCTCATGTTCTTGACCCTTGGACACGCTCATGCTGCTATGGGACTCATTAGTGTCCCAGGAGGTATGGGGACCCCTAGTAATGGGATTTTCAAAGGCAATTTTCTTTAATAAAATATGGTGTGTTTTTTTTAAAGAAGTATATTAGAAAAATTATTGTTTTACCAAGATGTACAACATATAAAAAGTTTTTATATCTGACAGTGCCCATTTAAAGCTTGATGGGAGTCATACAAACAGCATTACACCTTTTTTCATAAAAAAAAACTTTTGATATACAGTGGTCCCTCAACCTACGATGGTAATCCGTTCCAAATGAACCATCATTTGTTGAAACCATCGTATGTTGAGGGATCCGTGCAATGTAAAGAATAGGAAGTTATACTCACCTGTCCACACCACTCCGTACCCGTCACCGCTCGTCACTGATGCCCTGGATGTTGCACTCCATCGGTGTTGCAGCGTCCCCGCCGCTCCGGAACGTCTCTGCTGCCCGGGATTGTCGCTCTCACGTCGCCGTCATCACGTCACTATGCACGCAGTTCCTATTGGATGACGGGACGGCGTGCGCGGCGACGTGATGATGACGATGGAGAGCGCCGGCGATGGAGAGGATCCTGAAGAGGATGTGCCGGAGCCCCGAGGACAGGTAGGAGACCATCACCAGAGCACATGGGACACCGTAAACAGCTATCCGGCGGCAGCTGAAGCAGTCAGCGCTGCTGGATAGCCGTTTATGCCATGGCCCTCGACATACAAAAGCATTGTATCTTGATGCTGCCTTCAACATGCGATGGCCTCTGAGAGGCCATTGCATGTTGAAATTATTGTATGTTGGGGCCATCGTAGGTCGAGGGGTCACTGTATCATAGATTAATGTATGTAGAATCACTTTCCAATATAATGTTATTTAAAAAAATGCTTCTGTCTATTTAACTTTCCACTTTGAAAAAATGACCACTAGGGGTCTCCCTGCTAGTCCTGGCCATCAGACTCATGCTGGAGTCATAAATCTCAGACTGCAGCCGGGACACCGACAAGCTCAGCACTGCTCCCTGCCTATGAATCAGACAGGTAGGAGCCAGCACTGTGCTCATAATACAGTAGAGCATGCTCCTGACTCTGCCTTACTGCATGCCCTCATTAATTTTACTATCTGAGCTCCATTCTTTCTTTTCTCTCCACATGCAGTTGTAAACAGAGAGGCGAAGATTAAGAGCTGCCGGCTTGTGTGTTCACAGCCTCTATGCTGGGCCACGCCCACTTCCTCTCTCACACTAGGATGGCAGAATGAGCAGCCAAGAAGACAATAAATCAGGTAGAAAGAGGGAGTGTCAGTGATAGTCATGGACAGATGTGTGGGGGGGGGGGGAATTAGGGAGAGTTTAGATCACGATAGGTACTCTTTAAGCTATGTGGTTTACATAACTCCCATTAAACACTGTAAAAATTGCAAATAACAGTAGTGTCAGCTAGGGATGCACCGATATATCGGCGGCCGATACATATCGGCCGAAAATAGCTATTTCGGCAAAATGCCGAAACAAAAAATGTGCCAATAATGACCACCTCCCCTGCCCGCCCACAGCACAAGTTACAAACACTGCCAGTGGCAGAGGCACTCCTGGGGGGGTGCAGGGGGGGCCGGGCGCAACATCTGGGGGGGTTGCGCTCTCCGGGATAGGATTAGGAATACTTCTTTTTATGTGCCCGGGCCGGCTCCCGTGTGTGGCTGCAGGCGGGGGCCGGCCAGAGCATATAAAAACTAATACTGTGTACTAAAAACCAGGGGGCCTCCAGCTGTTGTGAAACTACAACTCCCAGCATGCCCGGACCGGCAAAGTCTGTCCGGGCATGCTGGGAGTTGTAGTTTCACAACAGCTGGAGGCCCCCTGGTTTTTAGTATACAGTATTAGGTTTTATATGCTCTGGCCGGCCCCCGCCTGCAGCCACACACGGGAGCCGGCCCGGGCACATAAAAAGAAGTATTCCTAATCCTATCCCGGACATCCCTGTGTCCCGAAAAATCTTTTCGGGACATAAGGATGTCCGGCGGTCATTCACCATTCCCCGGCGTCCTCCTGCGATCCTCCCGCGATCCTCCTTCGCTTCTCCGCCTCTATGGTCATACGAACGGGACGTCACTGATGTCCCATGCGTACAACCATAGAGACGCAGGAGGACCGCAGGATCGTCGCGGGAGAACGCACGCTGGCCGGGGCCTGATAAGTGACCGTGTCATCTTCTTCAGTGTTCCGGTCACCGCTCCTCCGGTCCCGGCATCTCCCTCTATGGTCCATAGGCCATAGCAGTAGATGTGACCCCGGGCCGGAGAAGCGGTGACCGGAACACTGTGGGGGCAGCAATACAGACATACAGCCTCCAACCGTACACTGTATATGGCTGGAAGCTGTATGTCTGTGGGGTGGGGGAACTGCTGACCTAATGTGGGGGGGAGATGCCTACAAATGTGGGGGGAGCTGCCTAATATTGTGGGGGGGGGGGAGCTGCCTAATATTGTTGTGGGGAGCTGCCTAATATTGTTGGGGGGAGCTGCCTAATATTGTTGGGGGGAGCTGCCTAATATTGTTGGGGGGAGCTGCCTGATATTGTTGGGGGGAGCTGCCTGATATTGTGGGGGGGAGCTGCCTGATATTGTGGGGGGGGAGCTGCCTACAAATGGGGGGGGAGCTGCCTACTATTGTGGGGGGGAGCTGCCTAATATTGTGGGGAAGCTGCCTACTATTGTGGGGAAGCTGCCTACTATTGTGGGGGAGCTGCCTACTATTGTGGGGGGGAGCTGCCTACTATTGTTGGGGGAGCTGCCTAATATTGTTGGGGGGAGCTGCCTACTATTGTTGGGGGGAGCTGCCTACTATTGTTGGGGGGGGGTGCCTACTATTGTTGGGGGGAGCTGCCTACTATTGTTGGGGGGAGCTGCCTAATATTGTTGGGGGGAGCTGCCTACTATTGTGGGGGAGCTGCCTACTATTGTGGGGTAACTCCCGACCTAATGTGGGGGAGCTGGCAATCTAATGTGGGGGAATCTAATCTAATCTAATCTAATGAGCGGAGCGCTGCATTTTACCAGAAGACGGGGAAAGGTCATTTTCGGTATTGGTATCGGTTTCGGCCGGACATTTTTTTAATATTTCGGTTTCGTTTCGGTTCTGAAATTTCCATTTCGGTGCACCTCCAGTGTCAGCTCTTCATTGCTTCCTGACACGTCCTGCCACCACTAGCAAGTTATTGGGGGTTCTAGATCTTGAAATAGGCAGGACCTGAATCTTTATGACATTTATTGCCTATTCTGTGAAAGCGACCCCACCAAAGTTGATATCTAGCTCTTTCATTAGTGTAAGGCTTCAAGAGACATCAAATTGACCATCTGCAACAACTATCAATGAAAACTCAGGAGACCCTCATTTATTTCTAAGCCCAACCTTTTTACATAAACATAACATGCACTGATGGAGGCCTACTATATGCAATGCTATGTTCAGCCTATCCAGTCCCTATAGAAGAACACTAGTATATAGCAACAAATATAAAAGGAGATCAAGGAAAACCCAAAAGAGAATTCAGTGAAGGAACGGAGTGTTAAAAAGGGTGACAAAACACTAATAAAACACCTGTCTGGATGAGCCCTATGTGTGAGAATATGTGCAAAGTGCATTATGTAAATATATTCCAGAAGGTGGGAATGGTCTATGGATAAACATGGAGAACGCCTGATATGCTGATTCTAAATAGGAAACAATATTGTTAGCATGTATAAAAAGTAGTGAGTATATCCAGCGATACGTGTCTTTATTTACATGCAACAGATCTGAATTAGTTATTGAATGCTTTTTACACTGTGATTGCTCATTAATTTACATTTACCACATGTACAAACCACATATACATTATATGATCGTAAAGGGCTCAAAATATCAAACTCAGCTAATAAATTCATTTTTGCTACAACTAAATACAAAGGACACATTGTATTTTGGTTTGCAACCTTGTGGTGTGCCCTATATATTTATTATATTATATATTGTTAGTTATTTCATATTTTTTTTTTATTGAAAGATTTCATACTAAAAATAAAGGAAAGAAAACATCCAAAATGAGATATCATTACACATAACACAATATACTATGTATATATATATATATATATATATATATATATATATATACTGTATATTGACAATGAATAGGTATAATTTACTAATTTACACGTACACCATAAACAAAGCATATATAAAGAATAGTGTTGAGCGGCATAGGGCATATTCGAATTCGCGATATTTCGCGAATATATGGATGAATATTCGTCATATATTCGCTAAATTTGCATATTCCTAATATTTGCATGTTATTTTCGCATATGCGTAAATTCGCGTATGCGAAAATCAGCATATACAAAAATTAGCATAAGGAAAATTTGCATGCCAAGCTCACACAGTAGTATTAGAGCCTTCTTTACATCACACAAGCTGGAAGCAGATAGACATCACTGTGATGTGTACTGTGGAAAAAAAAAACGAATATTCGTAATTACGAATATATAGAGCGAATATGCGATATTCACGAATAAAATTCGCATTGCGAATATTCGCGAGCAACACTAATAAAGAATAACAAGAAAATATACAAGAACTGTGTTCCTAGGTAAGCTATTTGGAAAGAAAAGAACCCTTTTTAAGAACAGAAATGTAAACCCTATCTTAAAATACAGTGATCCCCCAACCTGCGATCTGGCAGCGCAGACTGCTTCAGCTGCCGCCGGATAGCCGTTTAAGGTGCCCCGTGTGGTCCGGTGATGGTACTCACCTGTCCCTAACGTTCTGAACCATCCTCTTCGGCATCCACCGGCCCTAAGACATCTTATCCCCTATCCAAAGGATAGAGAATAACATAACTGATTGCGAGGATCTCGCCACTTGCAATCTTTCATGCAGCACCCCGCTATCATCAGCCTCCAGACTGAACATCTCTCTTGGTCTGATGAACCACAATCACGGGGCCGGAGTATTGTGATGTCACGGCTCTGCCCCCTCAATGCAAGCCTATGACAGCCCCCTCCCATAGGCTTTCCTTGAGGACGCGGAGCATGATATCAAATGGGAGCAGAGCCGTGACGTCACGATACTCCGGCCCCGTGATCATGAATCATCAGACCCGGAGCGATGGTCACTCCGGAGGCGGCATGCTGCATGAAAGATTTTGGGGGTCCCTAGTGGCGAGATCCCAGCAATCAGGAATCTTATTCTCTATCCTTTGGATAGGGGATAAGATGTCTTAGGGCCGGAGAACCCCTTTAAAAGTTTTTATTGGTTGGGGGTTGACTGCTCCGACCCCAACCGATTGCTAGTACAAATGATACTCGCAACACATGCTTCTCTTCCCAGTCCCATAGACATAAATTATGCAGCCGTCTTAGACACATGACATAGAGTTGTAAGAGAAAGCAATTTCATTATTTAAGATTAAGAAAGTGTACACTCCTCCCGGCTTGTTCTCGCAATCAGTCAAGGTCTGAACACTCACACCCCAACTGCTCAAAACTTTCGATTTGTCTCTATGACATATCAAACGTATTTTCCTTTAAGGTGACAGTACTTATTTTAGACTAGGCTCACACCCCAAATTGTGCCCCTAAGGCAAGGATATGTTGGAAAAAGGTCAAAAAATCAGCTAGTGACTACAATCGGGGTCATTTTCCCAATGTAAGACTTGTTTTGGACTGGAAGTTGCTGCAAGCCGTGTTTATTAGTCCGAGATGGTCGTCACTCCCCCTTACATATACATTAATAGAGGGGGTGGGTGTGATGTCATGAGGGTGTGTGGTGTGAATCATGTTTCTGTCTCGGAGACCCAGCATTTCCAAGACTGAAGCAGCACCCGGAACAGAATGCCGGGTGTTGCACAGAGATCGCGGAGGGTCCCAGCAGCCGGACTAGAGATGAGCGAATCGAAGTTGACGAACCCGAATTTGTTACGAATTTCATGAAAAATTCGATTTGCAGCCAATACAAATATCGCCGCGATTCTATCGCACAAATCGCTTCATTAAACTCCATTTTACAGCGTTCCAGGCTATTGGGGACCTAAGATGGCGGATCCACATGTGAGTACATGGGGCAGGGGATTATGGGAGGGCGGGAAACAGCGGCGGGAATAAAGGTAGGCGGGCTGACCCTGAATCACATGTGAGATGCAGCCTATCAGTGTTCACTGACCCCTGTGATGTCACAGCCACTATATAATCGGCGGCCATCTTGCCTCTCTTCATTTCATCTATGCACTCAGATGGAGAGGACGGGACTGCGTGTGTGTGAATAGCTCATACCACAGCGTTACACTGCAACTGCTAGTCACATCAGCATTAGGGAAAGGCAGGAGTGCAGAGTGCTGTTCTGTTATACTGAGAAGGATCATTGATTGCTAAACCTCCTAATCACGTTATTGAGCATTGCAGCAGAGAGGGGCAGATAGCTGTCAGCTGCCTCATACAGATCTCCAAGCTGCCTGAACTTTCTGAAGCATCTTATCTCCTCATTGTTCAGCCCAATTGAGTTTATTTTTATTTGCTCCACAAAACTTCTGCTGCTCAGAATTGTGTGACAGAGTGCAATTTACAAAAATACAGAGTTTTTTTTGCTAATAGGCCCTCATCAGTGCATACCGCATAGGTACTTCCAAGTATTGTACCATTTAGTACCTGTTAAGCTGTCAAGGTGCTCCATACCGTCAAAGTCCAAACAATAACCAACGGCTGGTGTTTTACAAAAATATAGATTTTTTTTTCTGTTAATAGGCCCTCGAAAGTGCATACCACAAAGGTAAATCCAAGTATTGTACCATTTAGTACCTGTTAAGCTGTCAAGGTGCTCCATACCGTCAAATTCCAAACAATAGTATCCACCGGTTGGTGTATTACAAAAATACAGACAAATATTGTTTAAAGAGTAGTGTAGCATTTTGTAATACCCTCATAAACGCACTAAGTATGTCAGGCAGAGAAGTGCCAGGACGTGCACAAAGAAGTGGCAGAGGCCTAAAAACTTCAGGCAGAGTTGGCAGCAGACTTGGGGCGAGTGGCAGCTAGAGGCCTGAGCTCCCGTTATCAGTCAGCGGTCGTGTCTCCACCAGCAACGCATCTCGTGTGTACTCGTGCATCAAGCAACTCCAGGCTGTGTCATTCAGGCAATATATGGGTTACTGATGCCGCTGTTGGTCCTGGGTCTGGGAATTTCAAATTTTCTCATAGGTAGCACCTGCTATCCAAAATCTTTTTTTAAAATTTCGAAAATTGTGGTGTTTTTTGGGGGAGATTGTGAAGCCCTTGTGTGTACTCGTGCATCAGCCAACTCCAGGCTGTGTCATTCAGGCAATATATGGGTTACTGATGCTGCTGTTGGGCCTGGGTCTGGGAATTTAAAATTTTCTCATAGGTAGCACCCGCTATCCAAAATCTTCGGTTTAAATTTCTTAATTCATCTTTTAAATTTAGGGATTGTGAAGGCCTAATGCCTACTCATGCTGCTGGCAACTCTGGGCTGTGCCATTCATCCACTATATGGTGTTCTCATGCTGCCAACACCTCCATGCTGTGTCATTCAGCCACTATATGGTCTCCTCATGCTTCAGCCTCATCCAAGCTGTGTCATTCAGCCACTATATGGTCTCCTCATGCTGCCAACACCTCTACGCTGTGTCATTCAGCCACTATATGGTGTCCTCATGCTGCCAACACCTCCACACTGTGCCATTCAGCCACTATATGGTCTCCTCATGCTGACAACCTGTTCATGCTGTGTCATTCAGCCACTATATGGTGTCCTCATGCTGCCAACACATCCACACTGTGTCATTCAGCCACTATATGGTGTCCTCATGCTGCCAACACCTCCACGCTGTGTCATTCAGCCACTATATGGTCTCCTCATGCTGCCAACACCTCCACACTGTGTCATTCAGCCACTATATGGTCTCCTCATGCTGCCAACACCTCCATGCTGTGCCATTCAGCCACTATATGGTGTCCTCCTGCTGCCAACACCTCCACGCTGTGCCATTCACCCAGTATATGGTGTCCTCATGCTGCCAACACCTCCACACTGTGCCATTCAGCCACTATATGGTCTCCTCATGCTGACAACCTGTCCATGCTGTGTCATTCAGCCACTATATGGTGTCCTCATGCTGCCAACACATCCACGCTGTGCAATTCACCCAGTATATGGTCTCCTCATGCTGCCAACACCTCCACACTGTGTCATTCAGCCACTACATGGTCTCCTCATGCTGCCAACACATCCACGCTGTGTCAGTCAGCCACTATATGGTGTCCTCATGCTGCCAACCCCTCCACGCTGTGTCATTCAGCCACTATATGGTGTCCTCATGCTGCCAACACCTCCATGCTGTGCCATTCAGCCACTATATGGTTTCCTCATGCTGCCAACACCTCCACGCTGTGTCATTCAGTCACGATATGCCACCACCAGGCTCTGTAATTGTGCTGCTGTGCGGCAGTGATTCTAAAAGCGAGGCCGGTAATCTGCATGTTATTCTGAATAACAGTATTATTTCCAGGGCTCAAGTCCTGCAGGAACGAGTGGGAACGGAGTTCCTGCACTTTTTCCACAGCAGGAACACAGTTCCCATTAGTAGTAGTTCTGCAGGATCAGCCCTTGAGTGGAAATCTTGGGTGAGTTCCTGCACTTTTTTTTTCCCAGGACTTGATCCCTGATTATTTGACTAACCCAGCATACTCCATATGCGTTTTTGAACACAACAAAGTGTTCTATACCCCTATAGAGGCTGTATGTAGGCTAGAAATAGCCTTTTTTAATATAGATTTGCCGCTAAAAAATTCAAAACAAAACAAACTTTTTCGGAAAATTTGGTGAATCGGCCGAATCGAATTTTTGAAAAGTTCGCTCATCTCTAAGCAGGACCGCCTTGATCAGACATCTTCTACCCTATCCTTTCAATAGGGCAGGGGTCAAGTCCTGGGAAAAAAAGTGTGGGAACTCACTCAGGGGCAGGTCCTGCAGGACTCTTACCAATGAGAACGGTGTTCCTGCTGTGAAAAAAGTGCAGGAACTCAGTTCCCATGAGTTGCTTCAGGACATGAGCCCTGGGATAGGGGATAAGATGTCTAAATGCCGAATACCCCTTTAAACATACATCACGATATCCCAGTGACATTGTCCATGCCTCATGACACAATCGACTGGAATATCACAGAATACGTCTTTTATTCTAATTTCAGAGTTTTTTCACTTTGATTCTGTACATTAAATGTAATCCTATGTCAGAAAACCTTTTTATAAAAAAATAAATAAAATAAAAGCCAAAATGAAAGAAAACAAAAAATATGAATGTAAAAAAAAATTGGCACAAATGTTTATATATATATGTATATATATATATATATATATATATATATATATATATATATATATATATATATATATATATATATATATACCGTATATACTCGAGTATAAGCCGACCCGAGTATAAGCCGAGACCCCTAATTTCAACCCAAAATCCCAGGAAAAGTTATTGACTCGAGTATAAGCCTAGGGTGGGAAATACCTCATCCCCCCCTGTCATCATCCAGACCCGTCATTAACATCCTCATCATCATCCCCTTGTCATCATCCCACACATCCCCCCTTCATCATCCCCTTGTCATCATCCCACACATCCCCCCTTCATCATCCCCTTATCATCCCCCCTTCATCATCCCCTTATCATCCCGCACATCCCCCCTTCATCATCCCCTTATCATCCCACACATCCCCCCTTCATCATCCCCTTGTAATCATCCCACCCCCCCCCCTTCATCATCCCCACCCCCCTTCATCATCCCCACACCCCCCCCTTCATCATCCTCATCATTCGCCCTCAGTGGTCTTCAACCTGCGGACCTCCAGAGGTTTCAAAACTACAACTCCCAGCAAGCCCGGGCAGCCATCGGCTGTCCGGGCTTGCTGGGAGTTGTAGTTTTGAAACCTCCGGAGGTCCGCAGGTTGAAGACCACTGCGGCCTTCAACATCATCCAGCCCCCTCTCACCCCCTTTAGTTCTGAGTACTCACCTCCGCTCGGCGCTGGTCCGGTCCTGCAGGGCTGTCCGGTGAGTAGGTCGTCCGGTGGGATAGTGGTTCCGGGCTGCTATCTTCACTGGGGGCGCCTCTTCTCCGCGCTTCCGGCCCGGAATAGAGGCGTTGCCTTGACAATGACGCAGAAGTACGTTGGCAATGAACGCACCTCTGCGTCGTTGTCACGGCAACGTGACTATTCTGAGGCCGGGCCCGAAGCGCTTAGAAGAGGCCTCCCCGGTGAAGATAGCAGCCCGGAACCAGTATCCCACCGGACCACCTCCTCTCCGGACAGCCCTGCAGGACCGGACCAGCGCCGAGCGGAGGTGAGTATTCAGAACTAAAGGGGGGTGAGAGGGGGCTGGATGATGTTGAAGGCCGCAGTGGTCTTCAACCTGCGGACCTCCGGAGGTTTCAAAACTACAACTCCCAGCAAGCCCGGACAGCCGATGGCTGCCCGGGCTTGCTGGGAGATGTAGTTTTGAAACCTCTGGAAGTCCGTAGGTTGAAGACCACTGCGGGTGGGGGAGTTCACTCGAGTATAAGCCGAGGGGGGTGTTTTCAGCACGAAAAATCGTGCTGAAAAACTCGGCTTATACTCGAGTATATACGGTATATACGGTATATATATATATATATATATATATATATATATATATATATATATATATATAAATGAAAGACTGAAACACGCAGCTTCATCTTAAGACTTGTTCCGCGCTGATGACAAACAAAAAGAATTTCATTTCATCTAAATTTATACATTCAGATATCAAATGTGGGGATGCAGCCGGAGAGAGAGGCTTGAAAATGAAATGTAGTGCGATTTCTATCCAGACTCTAAAATTTGTTGCAACGCTTATATATAGAAACGAAAATTGGAATAGTGGCAATGCCTAAAAATAAAAAATAAAAAAAAAGTTGTTGTTCCATCTTATCTGGAAGACTGCAGTGGAATAGGGAATGCTAGAAGTCTGGGTTTTTAGAAACACATTACATGAGAAGACAAAGTAACATACATAATAAGAATCACTCTATAGACATCAATTTAATCATAGTACTAAACATAGTGCAGATAAAGTAGCTACTAACGAAGTATCACGTAGATAATAAGTGATGGAGTACAGGGGCGTAACTAGAAACCACAGGGCCCCGATGCTAAAAATTGCCTCCCCCCCCCCTCCGACGACCTGCTTTCCCAATCCCTGACGACCCCCTTACTCGGCCTAAGCCGCACAAAGATACCAATTAATATGGAAAAAAAACAACAGGAGGTGCGCCCCTAGTGAAGACCGTTTACCAGTTGTGACAAAGTGAAATCAAAGATGGGTTCTTACCCCTAGGTGTTGCGCTCAGGGCACAACACCTACAGTAGCATCTGGAGAGAAACAGGCGGACCGCTGCCATGAGGAACTTCCCGCTGTGACTTCAGTCGAACCAGTGGAAGGGAAGTTGCAGGATATTGGGAAATGTATTCCTCTCAAAGAAGTTTCTGGTCCCCAAATATTGTAACAGATGTTTGCAACGCGTTTCGATCCCGGACAGGGATCTTCGTCATCTCTGCCTGACGAAGATCCCTGTCCAGGATCAAAACGTGTTGCAAACAAATAAACATCTGTTACCATATTTGGGGACCAGTCAGGAGAAAACACAATGATATCAGTGACCTGAGTGACGTCTTCTCTGCTGTCTTTTCTTTTCTTCTTCATCTGGTCCAGACGCCAGGACTTCTTCCAGCTCCATCTTCTTTGCAGAGTCTGGTTCCTCAATTTGTCAGCAGATCCTTATCCTCTGTATGAAGAAAATAATAATTAGATTTCTGCCAAATAGTGTACTGCCTGAATATAATACTGCCAAATACTGTACCCCCTGAATATAATACTGCACCCCCTGAATATAATACTACAAACCACTACCTCCTGAATATAACCCTGCCACGCACTGCACCCTCTAAATATATTATTGTCACACACCGTACCCCCTGAATATAATACTGCCACACACTGTACCCCCTGAATATAACCCTGCCATGCACTGCACCCTCTAAATATATAATTGTCACACACCGTACCCCCTGAATATAATACTGCCACACACTGTACCCCTGAATATAATACTGCCAACCACTGTACCCCCTGAATATAATAATGCCAGCCACTGTACCCCCTACATATAACCCTGCCACACTTGTTGTACTCTCTAAATATATTATTGCCACACACCATACCTCCTGAATATAATACTACCACCCACTGTACCCCCTGAATATAATACTGTCATATACTGTACCCCTGAATATAATACTGCCACACACTGTACCCCTGAATAGAATACTGCCATATACTGTATCCCTGAATATAATACCGCCACACACTGTACCCTCTAAATATATTATTGCCACACACTGTACCCCCTGAATATAATACAGGTACACATTTTACCACCTGAGTAAAATACTGCCACACACTGTAGCCTCTAAATATAACCCTGCTATATGCTGTACATTGAATATAATATAAATCTTCCTCCCGATTCCTTTGTTTCCCCCTCTTTCCCCCTAGACTTGTAAGTCCTCTTCATGCTCCCCTGAACTCCCCCCTACATTCCTAAGTCCTTTCCCATGTAAATAACATCACTCCCCTACCACCAAAATACAGTCCCATGTAAATAGCATCCCTTCCCTATCACCACCATACAGTCCCATGTAAATAACATCACTCCCCTACCACCACCGTACAGTCCCATGTAAATAACATCACTCCCCTACCACCAAAATACAGTCCCATGTAAATTACATCCCTTCCCTATCACCACCATACAGTCCCATGTAAACAACATCACTCCCCTACCACCACCATACAGTCCCATGTAAATAACATCACTATTATACCCCCAACATACAGTCCCATGTAAATAACATCACTCCCCTACCACCAACATACAGTCCCATGTATATTACATAATTCCTATACCACCAATATACAGTTCCATGTAAATTACATCACTCCAATCCCACCAATATACAGTTCTATGTAAATAACTAGTGTTGAGCGGCATAGGCCATATTCGAATTCGCGAATATTCGCGAATATATGAACGAATATTCGTCATATATTCGCGAATATTCGCGTTTATTTTTGCATATGCAAATATTCGCGTATGCAAAAATTAACATCTGCGAAAATTTGCATATATGAAAACCTGTGCAAGCAAAAATTTGCATACGCGTAAATTTCCATATGCAACTTTTCACATATGCGAAAATTTGCGCACCAGTCTCACACAGTAGTATTAGAGCCTTCTTTACACCACAAGCTGGAAGCAGAGAGGGATGATCACTGTGATGTGTACTGTGAAAAAAAAAAAACGAATATTCGTAATTACGAATATATAGTGCTCTATTCGCGAATATTCGCGAATTCGCAAATATGCGATATTCGCGAATAAAATTCGTATTGCGAATATTCGCGAGCAACACTATAAATAACATTACTCCTATACCACCAACATACAGTCCCATGTAAATGGCATCACTCCTATACCCCCAATATACAGTCCCATGTAAATAACATCACTCCTATACCACCAATATACAGTCCCATGTAAATAACATCACTCCCCTACACCAATATACAGTCCCATGTAAATAACATCACACCAATGCTTGTCTCCATCATTCCTGTTGCTTTTTCATGGCAAGAATAATGGGGGAGATTTATCCAACCTTGTGCAGAGGAACAATAGAGCAGTCACCCATAGCAACCAATCATATTTCAGCTTTCATTTTTCAGAGGCTTTTTTAAAAAAAAATGAAAGCTGGAATCTGATTAGTTGCTATGGGCGACTGCTCCAGTGTTCCTCCAGCATGCCCGGACAGCCCTTCAGCTGTTGCAAAACTACAACTCTCAGCATGCCCAAGCAGCCATTGGCTGTCTGGGCTTGCTGGGAGTTGTAGTTTTGCAACATCTGGATATCTGGTGTACTAGTTTTCCTCAGTATTATAGGAAGGCATTTTGTATAGTAAAAGCCCCCCACACACTCCATCCTCAGTCTCCTCATTATCACCGGTCCCCCCCTCATCATTACACACACACACCCTGTCCTCGGTCTCCTACTCCTAATCAACATTACTCCACATCCCAAACCCCACCCCGTCCTTCTCATCCACATTACACCCCCCACCAATCCCGGCTCGGCTCTACTCACTTTCCTGAAGATGGCGAGGCTGGAGAGTCTGCTTCTCCTGTCACTGCCGGCTGCTTGGGATAGATCTTGCGGGGTCAGAGGCTGTGACAGGTCACGTGCATGCCTGCGCTGCTCTCCCACCAGCCCTCTGCCTATCTGTTGACCCTGCTGCAGCAACAGGGCCCGGGCAGTTTTAAAAAAGTTCTGGCAGCGGCCGACCCGGGGCCTGTTTCTGCAATATATAGTTTAGTAGGGTGGCAGGGGGCCCTGTGAGACCCCCGGGCTATTGGGCCAGGTCGCGATTGTGACCCTTTCGACCTCTATAGCTATGCCACTGATGGCGTATGCATCAGATAAACAACCCTTACCTAGGTCTGTAAAACCCCCATGACTGTTTCGCTCCAACTGAGCTTCCTCAGGGGTCATCAGTTGGAGTGAATCGATCATGGGGGTTACACCGACCTGGGTAAGGCTTGTTTATCTGATACATACTGGGACTCCATTATTTATAATCTACTTTAAGCGCAACTGGCATGAAATTTTGGTGCAATAACCTGCACACAGCCTTTGTACTGTGTACAGGTGGTGGTTATAGCAATATTTTTACCTGAAATTTACAGGCTTTCATGACTGCAAAAAATGTTTTAATTCAAAGCCACTGACGGTCGGATAAGCATGGCACAAGGTACGGGATGCCCCGTGATTGACAAATAGGTCCCATGCATGTGCACTTCAGCTAATCTAACCTGCACGCTGCTGAGTGTCATCCAGCAAGCGCTCGCTCCCGCCACCGTCTTCCTCCTCAGTGCTAGGTGCAGAATCTGTTTTCGCTACATAAAATAAAGAATTATTATTATTACTTGATACTTTGTTACTTACTACTTTATCTGCACTATGCTTAGTACCATGACTGAATTGAAGTCTATATCGTGATACTTATTTTGTATGATACCCTGTCTTCCCATGTAATCTGTTTGAGTTGTAATTTTAGTGCCATAATACACACATATATATATATATATATATATATATATATATATATATATATAGTATCATTTTCAATCAAGATTTGTAGTTTTGAAAAATATTTATGACTGTAGTGTTTTGGTTAGGTGTATTTTCATTTTGGCACACTACGCTGAGTAGGGATTAGACTTATTATTTTACCAAAATGTTTCATTGGTGGATAAGTCTGGGTTTTCTCAAAAGAAATGTGACGCATCTTCTCCCGGGGATGTTTCTGTAGCCACCTTTGGGCGGGAAAGAGTTAAATCGAGAATGACACGTCTTTTGCAAATTTCTCCGTGATTTACATTGTGAAATTGACTGAATTACCTGTCAAGTGTCTGATTTTCTGTATTAGACCCTATTGTCTTGCGAGCGCTTTGTACGCCCGCCCCACGCTACAAAGAATTCAATAATTAGCTGAAGTAGTGGTGCAGGTATGCTTAAGAGATGAAAGGATAATTAGGTGTCTGAAAATGTAGAAAAGGGAGAGAGAGAGAATCGGCGCCGAGCGAGGAATGACTTAAAAATCAATCAAAAATATTTTAATGGCATGAATAGATTTGTTGCAATGGAAATCTGGGTCTCCATGGCAACTGTGAAGTGACCAAGACAAGTGACCTAGACTCAAAGATGTTATATTATAAGCCCAACAACTTTATACTTCTTTTTGGAAGCAGAAGGGCACTTGTCAGACTACTCCCTTGTGCACCAGAAGGGCCGGACTAGCCGGTCCCCATTTTGTATAGTACTTTGGAGGCACAGGGTAGATTCACCTAAGTTGGGTCTCAGGGTAGATATCACAAGGAAAAACAACAAATAAAAAAAGTCTTTCAAAACATGATTAAAACCTGCACAAAATGCGGAAAGTTCTTCGTTTACAGTTTTATTATGTTTTTTTTGATATGTAGATTCACCTGAGCTGAGTCTCAGTGTAGATAGCACAAGGGAAATAAAAACAATTAATAAACAAGTCTTTCAAAACTTTATTGTAAATAGATAAAAAAATCACAAAATGTGGACATGTTAAAAACGTGATAAAACCGCAAACGAAACGCGAAAAGCTTTTTGTTTGCAGTGTTATCATGTTTTTTGATATGTTCAACTTTTTGTCATTTTAATCTATTTACAATAAAGTTTTGAAAGACTTTTATTGGGAGAGTAGGCTTGAGCCCAATATTAGGATTAAGGCTAGAGATGAGTGAGTCAATTTTAAACAAACTAAATTATTTCTGAATTTTCCAAAAATCTGATTTTTTTAGATTTCATTTCAGGAGATTGTACACTGAGTGGTCAAGTGCAAACACATGTTTATTGAAGGGGAGAAATACAGTATATGCTTTGCCACTCAGAGTAACGGAGCAGTCTTTGACAGGCGATCCTGCTCATTTACGTACTTTCATTGGTGCCCTACACCAATAGCAAATCTAAATTGGCCATCAAATCTAAATCAAATCCAATGGCCAATTGGAATTGATCCCAAACACATTTCAGAACATTCATTCATACAGTAACTGTGATTCACGTTATGTGCCTTTGTGGTGAGAGAAGTTCAAAATCGGCTGCTAATGTATCTGCCTGGACCCCATTCTATCTAATGACCCAAACAGAGCCTCCCTTTCACTCCATTCAGTATACAGTCAAAAAATTACCTAAACGGATTTACTAAGTGACCCAGTGAATGAGCATATTGTGGTCATGCTGTAGTCAATCTTATTCTATTATTTTATGGGTACGTTCTCACAAATTTGACCTGTACTTTACTACAATATCTTTAGCAGAAATCCAGATCTTTACACTGGGATTTCTGCTGTGGCTGTGCAGGTTAAAGAGCAGCAAAATGTCTGCCTTTGCAGTGGCTCAGTACTACAATTTCCAGCGCACATTGCTTTCCATAAGCTCTTCAGCTCAGTCATCCTACCCGGCCTTCTCCATTCCCTCAGTAACCCTGCCAGTTTTCCACAAAATATCTAATTTCACAGCAGACTATGACACAATCAATGAGGTTTCAGCACCTACTATTCATTCCTGGTCTGCTCCTCTGCCTGTGGCATTGTTCAGCACAAGGCAGCATGCAGTATACACAGATCATTCTTCCCTCACTGTCCCAATAAAGAGATATTTGTGTATATGAAAATGAGATGGTGATTTAGGCTGGTCAGTGGTGATGGCAGCACTCGTTAGGGGGAGCTAGAACTTAGACACAAGATCCAGCAACACTTTCTTAGCCAGCAAATGATGAAGCATCGTCTCTGGAGAAAGGGACGAGCCAGGCATCTACTTAGTCAACACTACACTGACAATGATAGGACTACACAACTTCCTGTCGGGGTAAATCCCGCAAAAGCATGCTGAAGCCAGTACTTGATAACACTAAATTAGTAAGATATATATAGGATTGTCTTAAATACAATTTTCTGACAACTTAGAGATTTACATGGCCTCTATACTAACATTTAGGACTCATTTTTAAGAAATTTCCTTATAATTTATTAATTTCCAAGGACTTTCTTTTGTTAAAGAGATTAAATATAAATGCAATACAGTAGATCATCCAAAGTATAGAAATAATTTTTATTCATGGTACCAGCCCCATGGTGCATTATCATAACCTAATGCTGGTTTTTACGGAGAGAGCTTGTCCTTTTTCCTGTTTTTCAAGGGGAAACGGTTAATAAAAAATTGGCCTCACCCCTTCTGTGCACGGAGAAGAAAAATTATAAAAAGATCTAATGTCGTCCTTTCGCAGGAGAGCTGAGAGAATTTGAGCAGTGAAAGAAATGGCTCCAGTTATTTATAAAGTGACTTCCTGAAGATTGCTCTTACACCTAAACTTTCCAAGGCATCATAAATGAGCTGTCAGCTCGCGTCCCCAAATGGGCAGCAGCTAACATTATATTAAAGGTCAAATCTCATGTAAATGTTTTCTCTCCAGAATGACTTATGCCTCCTATTTGAGGTAAGTGCTGCAAAATAGAAAAATTGAGGCAATGTATCAAAACTTTAACTGCACAACGAGATCAGGAACACTGATATCCCAGCCAAATAAAACTCAATTGCTTCCGTTTTTCACCCCAAGATTTGCAGTTAGGAGCCTGTGATGAATGACTTTTGCTTATGCACATTCCAAGAGCCTGACACAATGCTGCTGTCTATGGAAATGTGATAAAATATGGTATTTTAGCAAATCATTGACAGTTATATAAATTAGAGCGGGTCAAGGTGAAACACCATTTCTTCTTATTTCGTTATAGTTCATGAATTTATAATACTTGATCTAGACCAGTGGTCCCCAACCCAATGTTCAAGGCTCACCAATATTATGTTATTATGTTTGAGAAAAACTCAAATCCTTTCATACAGTAACAGCATTATTTGGTGATATATATATATATATATATATATATATATATATATATATATATATACTATTTGTCTATGTATGGACCCCTTTGATTGTTATGTTATGTTCAGTTTGAATATTGTGATATTGTGTTCAATTTGATTGATAAGGATTTGGAGTATTTAACTAAACTAAAGGAACAGACAGCAGAGGGCCCCTGTGCAAGAATGTGTCCCCCCCCCCCAAAAAAAATAAATAAATAAATAAATAAATAAGTAAAAGAGAAGAAGAAAAAAAGTACTATGCCATAAAATTGCACTGTAATTCACATTAATCTGCAGCATTAGGTAGACAGAAGTTCACCACATTAGGTAGCATAGTTTCCCCACATTATGTAGCAGTTTCCCCACATTATGTAGCAGTTTCCTCACATTAGGTAGCAGTTTCCCCACATTAGGTAGCATAGTTTCCCCACATTAGGTAGAAGTTTCCCCACATTAGTTAACAGTTTCCCCACATTAGGTGGCATAGATTCCCCACATTAGGTAGCAGTTTCCCCAAATTAGGTAGCATAGATTCCCCCCATTAGGTAGCATAGATTCACCACATTAGGTAGCATAGTTTCCCCACATTAGGTAGCACAGATTGCCCCCATTAGGTAGCATATATTTCCCACATTAGGTAGCATAATTTCCCCACATTAGGTAGCAGTTTACTCACATTAGGTAGCAGTTTCCCCACATTATGTAGCAGTTTCCTCACATTAGGTATCTGTTTCCCCACATTAGGTGGTATCATGTTCCCCACATTAGGTAGCATAGTAGATTCCCCACATTAGGTAACAGTTTCCCCACATTAGGTAGCACAGCCCCCCCCCAACACACACAGACACACACACATATAGACACACACACAGACACACACAGAGACACACACACAAACATACACATAGACACACTTACCTGGCCTACGCAGTGCTTCTCCTCTCCAGCGGCGGCCTGACGAGTGATGTCACTGATGTCCTTCTGCGTGGGTCTGCAGAGGTACATCACTTGCATGACGTCCCTCGTCAGACCTGGGTCATTCGGCTGCAGACTCACTGTCTAAAGTGCCTGCTGCGGCCTCTTTAGAACAGTGAGCAGCGGAGGTGGGTCCCCTCACACACTGGGCTGGCTGCACAGGCTATATGTCCTCCCTGAAAGGAATGGTAAGTGTGGACACAACTGTAGTTGGTGGAGAAAAGAAGTGGAGTACTATTTTTCATATTGTAAAGTAAAAACTATGATGTGTTTGCTATGTGAACTACATTTAAGCCTTTCCTAACCTTCATGGATTTGTGGTCTACATCAGAGATCCCTAAACCACTCCACAAGGCCCACCTGCAGTCCAGGGTTCAATGTTTTTCTTGTTGTATTCCAATGTGGTAACTGAAATGATACAGAGACAAACAATATAGACATGTCACCAAATTATGTTGTTATGAAAGGCTGCCATTTTTACACCATACACAGGGCCGGTTTTAGGCTTAGCGTGGCCCTAGGCAAAATCAAAAGTGGGGCCCCAAAAGTCATAATAGTGCACTAACCAGATTTGAACATTTTTGGTCACTTCAAATACTATAAAAAATATCTAAAAAGCTATTGAAACGTCCCATCAAAACAAAAATGGTACCGCTGAAAACTACAAAAAATTACTCTCACATCTCCATATACAGAAAAATAATATAGGGGTCAGAATAGTACAATTTTATATTATTGCATAGTCCCCCCACATTAGGTAAAGAGTATAGCTCCCCCACATTAGGTGCAGTATAGTTCCCCCACATTAGGTGCAGTATAGTTCCCCCACATTAGGTGCAGTATGTTCCCCCACAGACATAGAGCCTTCAGCCATATACAGTGTATGGCTGGAGGCTGTATGCCTGTTTCCTGCCCCACTTGAGTATTCCGACCACCGCTCCGGGGTCACGATCTACTTTTATGGCCTATGGGCCATAGCAGTAGATCCCGGGAGTGGTGGTCGGAACACTGAAGATGACCGCAGGTCACTTACCATACTCGCACATCCTCCTCACTGCTCCGCTGTACTGTTGCTATGGGCGCACGCACGGGACGTGACATCCCTGCATGCTCTTCCTCCCAGCGACCCCTGCATTTTTAAAGTTAACGCGGGGCGGCTATGATTTTTTGGGACACAGGGATGTCCCGAATGTGACGGGGGCCCCCTGCGGGCACGGGGCCTGGAGCTGGTCACTGGTTTAAAGTGTCCACTGCAGGGCTGTGGCCACTTTAAAACAGTTGCCCCGTCCTACTGACCAGCAGGCAGGGGGCCCCCTGGGGGCCCTAGGCAATTGCCTGGTTTGCCCCACCCTAACGCCGGCCCTGACCATACATCTCCAGATATGTGGAGTTTAAAGATAAGTTAAGGAAGGATACATCTGTATATCCGGACGTCTGGTAAATCAATGTCCAACTGCAGAAAAAAACTTGGAACATGACCAATGTTGCCAAAGCAAGGACAGTCATCTGCAGATGGTCCAGTTTTTTCTGCTGGGTCTTAAAAAGAAGAATTAATATAGAAATAAATTAGACATTAGTGAATTTTTATGTCACAAACTCACTGAATTGGAGGCAAAATTGTCTGTCTACACAAGGAAAATCCTTTTTTAAATGCACTATTCTGGTTTCTTTCTGGATTTTGCCTCAAGAAGCTATGGCCAGCCAAACATTTATTCTGCAGCATGAGATAAATGACTGCCAATGTAATATAAGAATAGCTAACCAGTTTTAAGAGCCACTGGTAGAGATTCTCTATGTTTTGGCTCATAGAGGTGGTGCCGAGTGCAGTTACTTTACTCTATGATTTCTATGAGGCCTGATAGAGTGTATGGACAGGGGTTGTCTTCAGGAGATGCCTACTTTTCTATTGATGTAGTATATTCAGAATACCTAGAATATGTGAAAAATCACTATAAACTAAACCATTCATACCCTGCTCAATTTAATTTATGATTCTGGACTTTTTTGTGGCAATCCATGTATCTGAGGTTCCGAAACCATTCACTTGCAACACTTTGGCTTAGAATGAAAGTGAGAATGTTGGGTTTCAGTCTTTTCTCCATATGTTCTAAAAGAAATCAACATTGTTATATAAGGCAAATATTACATTCTTCTTAGTTCGTCATTCATTGTACATAAATTCAACATCAGTAAAACTGATGTACTCATCTCTAAAGTCACAGAAATGTCACTTATAGACATTGTTTCTAAGAAGCCTCACATTGTTCTCTTTATACATATTTGCTGATTGTATCCATCTATAGATAATCCTGGGGTGAGAATAGGCTACAGTCTAACTTCTGTGCTACAACCGCATTGCTATCTAAATGCCATGACCTTGCAGTCTACACAATAATCTAAAATATCACAGTAAAACATTTTTCTGATGTTAAATCAAGTTTTTTTGTTCTCTCAAGGCAACCAATCAGCTTAACATACAAAAATGTTGGCATCTTTACATGGGAGGGGGCACAGCTCGGTGAGTAGAGCTCAGAAGTCGAATATCACTCATCATGGTCTTTGCTGAATTCCCGTCTATGATTCATCCTGTAGCAAATCAAGCTTGAAACCCCAGCAACAGTTAAAAAAAAAAAATATTGGATTGAATTATACTTTAAATATAAATTTTATTACAGAGATGACAAAAAAAAGCTTATATTACTATTCAGTGATGTAAGTAACGGGAATGGGGCTATGACAACCTTTATATAGTTATTCACTAAAAATAGGATTAAGCCAAGAGTACAGTACGGAAACCAGAAAAAGTTAAGTGTCTCACATTACAGGAGTCATCTAGCTTACAAAAATTGAATTAAAAGAGCCATCCCATTTCATCCGTAGGATATGCCATTATGTCTGATAGATGTGGGGCCCAAGGTACCCTGGTCCACACCCAGCTGGCCATGAGGTCACGAGCCTCCACCCCACATTGCCAGTCACCTGGCACAGAGCAAAGTTCGCTCCGTGCCTCAGATGTCTGGGGTGCCCCAGCCGCAGGACCCCCGCGATCACACATCTTATCCCCTATTTTAGAGATAGGGGGATAAGATGTCTAATGGGCAGAGTACCCCTTTAACTTTATTTGCAAGCAGGTAAGTGCTAAGGGAATAGCTATGGGACAGAGGGTGTTTGGATTGTGCAGTTACACAAATAAAAAGAACATATGCCGATGGATAAACTGTCCAGTACTCCAGAGGCTTGTTGTGGAAGTGTCTACTTGTAGCAATGGGAGAAATTGTTCCAATCACTGTAAAGACTGTAGTATGACACAAAATACTGACTTTCCGCATAGTTTCCCTAAGGTTAGAATAGTCTCATTAAAGATTTCCAACCAAGAATATGTTTCAGTGACTAGGAGAAGCTGATACTTTACTAAGAATCAGGACTTGTAGGTCCAGCAAAAAAGAAGGCATCTAGCAGTAAAGTGGCCATCAAAGTTTGTTTTACAGAAAGTTATTTTATGGATTATTCCTGACATAATTATCAAATATCTATAAGAGAATATACAACTTTCCCTGTAATGGCTGAAGTTGCTACTTGACTGTTGTAGACCTGGAGTTTTCAGCCTCTTTTCGGAAGCTGTCCCTGTGCCGTTCTATGTATTTTCAGGATATTGATGAGTTTCAGTCGCATCTTCAAAGTGGGAACTTGTGGATACAGTATGTTATGCACTGTTTAACAGCTCTGCTAACAATACAGACTATTCGGTTCCTTCTAGGAGACCCGGAATGAACTATTTCTCACCATACTTTTCACAGTCTGTGGCAGATTGTACAGTCAAGTGTAATTTACAGTGTCTGGGCATGCAGCTAACCGTAAATTGTAAAAACAGAAATGTTCTTCAATAAGACTCCTATGGGGAAAATGTACAAAAACAACATAGAGTAATTTGCTTTTATGTATTCCAAGTATTTGTCATCAATGCGTTCACGCACCCTTGTGTAGGCATACACCTCCACACAGCGTGTACTGTACTGACATGAGCACAAAGTTAGAGAAGTTTATTTCATTTTTATTTTCTATACATATTATGTAAGGGTTTTACAAAAGGATTTTCTTTGTTAAATCTGAACAACCTACAGTGACAAGATCATCCAAATGTGTAAATGAACTTAGGTAATCCTATGTTCTTAACTCCTCCTTTCCACAGGAGGAGGGAACATGGCAAGGATGGGGGGATATGGCATGAGGAGACATGGCATGAGTACTGTGACATGGAATGGATGAGAGGACATGCTAAGGATGGGGGATATGGCATGAGGGGACTTGGCATGGGTAATGTGACATGGCATGGATGAGAGGACTTGCTAAGGATTGGGGATATGGCATGAGGGGATTTTGCATGGGTAATGTGACATGGCATGGATGAGAGAACATGCTAAGGATGGGGGATGTTGCATACGGGGACTTGGCATGGGTAATGTGACATGGCATGGATGAGAGGACATGCTAAGGATTGGGGATATGGCATGAGGGGACTTGGCATGGGTAATGTAACATGGCATGGATGAGAGGACATGCTAAGGATTGGGGATATGGCATGATGAGACTTGGCATGGGTAATGTGACATGGCACGAATGAAGAACCTGGCATGAGGGTACATGGGATGGATGGAGAGACATGACAAGGATGGGAGATATGGCATGAGGGACATGGCACAGATGGGAGATATAGCATGAGGGAACATGGCATGGATGGTTTGTATGGCATGGATGAAGGGACATGACAAGGATGAGAGATATGGAATGAGGGGACAGGGCATGGATAATGTGACATGACATGGATGTGGGACCTGTCATGATGAAAGGACATGAAATGAGGGATGTGGCATGGATCATGGGACATGGCAAGGAGAAGGGATATGGCATGAGGAGATAGGGCATGAGTAATATGACATGGCATGCATGAGAGGACATGATAAGGATGGGGGATATGGCATGAGGGGACTTGTCATGGGTAATGTGACATGGCATGGATGAAGGGCCTGGAATGTAGGGACATGGTATGGATGGGGACATAACATGGATGGGGACATGTCATTAAGGGGCATGGCGTGAGAGTATATAGAAAGGATGCTCTTAAAGTATGTATTGTATGGTGAGATTGTTGTTCTATCTTAATGGGGAGTGGGGGTCTAGGGTGACAGCCATAGGGTGAGGATTTTTGGCTGTGGTGCAATAGGGGAACTGTGGTGGAGGGTCAGGGGCCCAAGTTGACCTCTTGCACTGGAGTCCACAAGACTTTGGCTATGCCTCTGATTTAAAATATATTTAAATTGGAGGAAGTCTTGTCCAATCTGATGTTAAGTTCTCATGGTGGAAAAAGCCAGTCTAGTCGAGATTCAATGCATGCACTGTATTATATGCAATGGTGCTCAAAAGTCGGGGTACATTCACTGGGCCGGGCAAATATAAAGTGAGCAGCAATGAATACAGTGCATCACTGCTCACTACTGTACAGGGGATAGATAGGCCACTCCGGGGCATACAATGCCAACAGCATAGTGCACCACAGAAACAGAATAATGTGCCCGTTACTCATAATTGTAGTTGGATGTGAGTAGATATCAATTATTGAGGACCATAAGTTATCAGACTTTCTTTTTAGCCAATACCATCTGTAGTATCTCTCCTTTAAGAATTCATTGTGTCAGACACCAGTCACTGCTGAAGTGAGCTCCCTTAAATGTGAAGTTCTTGATACTTATTGCTCTCGGCCTCATTTTAATCAGGTTTTTCTACTTTACATAAAGATGCAATTTCCAGCCAACCAGTCAGTGATCTAGTGTCAAGGCAAGAAAGGCTGATGCAGAGCTTCATCACATGGTTCTTGTTAGCTCAGGGACAGTCGATTTTACTATTGATTCTATGGGTTGGGGAAGGAGGGGGTGGGGGGGGGGGGTTGGGTTGGTCAGAATGTATTGAGCATCTTCTGTCTCAAAATAATTCCAAAACTCCAGACCACGTTTAGAAGGTCAACAAGCAGAGGAGACATCACAGACATTTTCAGAAGAACCTTGGAGAAGATAACCAACTTTTGTTTGGGAAAGAATTATCTTTGTGTGCTCACTCTATCAAGGAAAATTTATTAGAGCATTTCTTTGTTAGCGGTTTAGTCATTCTATGGCACTTATTTAATAGATGTGGATTTTATTGAAAGCAGCTTAATAAAAGTAGGTCAAGAGAGTGTAAACAGTATGGAGGGATATAAATACAAAATGCTTCTGTAGTACTCAATGTATTGAGAAAAGCAACATAAAAGGCTTGTACTGAAAAAAAGTATAGTCTATTCAACCATTGTGTTCCGATTTTCCATCTTCAAGGTGATCCTATAAACTTGATGAAGCTTACCTTGGATACAAAACATTTTACCATTGACTCTTCCACTCATGGTTCCTGCTATGTATGCCATTCATCCTTAAAAGGGTACTCCGGCGCTAAGACATCTCATCCCTATCCAAAGGATAGGGGAAAAGACGCCTGATAGCAGGGGTCCCGCTGCTGGGGACCCCCATGATCTTGCAAGCAGCACCCCGTTACAATCAGTCCCCGGAGTATGTTCGCTCGGGGTCTGATTACTAGCGATCATGGGGCAGGAGCATTGTGACATCACGGCCCCGCCCCTGTGTGATGTCATGCTCCGCCCCCTCAATGCAAGCCTATGGGAAGGGGCAGAGCGTGACATCACACGGGGGCAGGGGCTGGACCCCCACAATCAGGCATATTATCCCCTATCCTTTGAATAGGGGATAAGATGTCTTAGTGCCAGAGTACCCCTTTAAATGTTATTTGTAGTACTTTTCAGACCAGTCCTATAGTAAAACATTACATCAATGGAATATTAATGTTCTTCTTCCATTTAGTTATGCAACCACAGATAAGTTAAACATGAAGATTTTACAATGAGCATACACTTGCTTTTAGCTTATACTATGTATACTATCAGCTGACTAGCATCGGGCAGTATTTCAATAGATGGTAACATCTGTTTTTATAAGGCAAGATAAAAGGCTGACTAGTTGTTTATCTCCTTTCCTGCTCAGTGAACTCTTCACGGAGAATGCCCACTACACCCTCCTATCAAAGTCAAGAAGCTTCATGAGTTGCCTATTTAGGTCAAGCTAAATGCATTAAATTTAATACTGTGCATAATATTAGTCTTAAAAGGATACTCTGGTGAAAAACTATTTTTTTTTTTTATCAACTGGTGCCAGAAAGTGAAACAGATTTGTAAATGACTTCTATTTAAAAATCTTAATCCTTCCAGTACGTAGCTGCTGTATGCTCCAGAGGAAGTTGTGTAGTTCTTTCCAGTCAGACCACAGTACTCTCTGCTGAGACCTCTGTCTGTCTCAGAAACTGTCTGTAGTAGGAGAGGTTCACTATGAGGATTTGCTTATACTCTAGACAGAGGTGTCAGCAGTGAGCACTGTGGCCAAACTGGAAAGAACTACACAACTTCCTCTGGAGCATACAGCAGCTGATTATACTGGAAGGATTAAGATTTTTAAATAGAAGTGATTCACAAGTCTGTTTAATTTTCTGAAACCAGCTGATCTAAAAACATATTTTTTTTTCCACTGAAGTATCCCTTAAGGTAAGCCACACAATAGGGGATATAAGGAAGGAAATTCCATTATGGTCTGACCCATTCAGAGTCTGCTTGGCTCTTTATTTCATGCCAAAAATGCCCCGAAGGTGTGAGAGCACAACTGACACCGCCAGGTCCTGATATATCCCATTGACTCAAATGGGGTCTATCGGGTGGCTGATGTTTTTGGGGAGTTAAGCAGAGACAAAAGATCAGACATGCACAATTTTTTCCCCGCTCAACTCCCGGCCTTCCGGAAGACTGAGTGACAGAGCTCCATTTGGCGGAGCACAGCGGTCATATGGGCATAGTCTTACTTACTGGGGAACATTTACTTACCAATTTTCACTAGTTTTCTATCACATAAAAGACCCATATTTTAGTAAAGGTCACATGTGAACAAAATTTCTGCTTTGAGCTTTTCTCTTCACGTTATTCAAAAGAAAATGGATGGATGTAGGGGGAGGGGGCCTGGAGCTCCACAGACTGACAGATCTACCATAACATAACCAAAACTGGACCGGTACAGTAAGAGAGGGCCTGGCCACCAAAGACTGACAGATCTACCATAAATTTGGAAATACATTTTTTTCTGGTGCATAGACAAACAAAAGATGTACCAATTTTATTAACTCAATTGCATAAGTTAGCATATTTTAATACATTTGACATTCTTTAGATTGACTATAGTATGAAACAACTGTATCTAGCAAGATGCTTTTGATGTATCACATACAATACACTTCTTTTTAAAAGGCTATGAATACTTTTAAAAAACATTTTTTGTAATTCTTGCTTTCTTCAAAAGTTTTTATTAAAATTGTATTTTGTTTAGTTTTTCTTTTACAGCCTCTACAGTTTGCTGTGTAAACGCTACTTTCTCTTTACACACACAGCCTATGTGATGCGCTCCTACAAACATCTACTTGTGTGTTTTCCCTTCAATCTATAAGGGTAGTGCACACTACGGAATACCCTCTCAGATTTATTCTGTTCATTCTTTTAGCGGAATCCTGCCTGGACTGCATTGACGTCAATAGGAATGGTCCATGTGGTGGCGGACCTATTGCCAATTTATATTGGTGGTGCCTACTGCACATGGAGTGTCCACATGGAATTTATCCAGGTCGATATTCCTCAATGTGCACATATCTTAAAGGGTTACTCTGCCCCTAGACATAAGATGTCTGATCATGGGGGTCCCGCAGCTGGGACCCCCATGATCTCTGTATAGCACCTGTAGTTTGTAGAACACTGGGTGCGGGCGGCAGGGGTTCTGACATCACGGCCACACCCCTCATGATGTCTTACCACGCCCCCTCAATGCAAGTCTATGGGAGGGGGCGTGGAAGCCACCACACCCCCTCCCTTATACCTGCATTGAGTGGGCATGGTATGACATCACGAGGGGTCGTGGCAGTGACGTCACGGCCCCCGCTGCCCATTACAAGCATTCAGAACAAAATTTTCCGAATACTGGGGCAGCGGAGTACTCCTTTAAGTCTGGATAAGCTTCCCTCCATGTATGCTTTCCCCTCTACCCATACCCTAAGCTGCTGTATTTCTAATACAGAAAGTGAAGTAGTGCAGTGAGGAAAATACCAGTTCAATAAGTGCAATCCATCAGGCAGGTCAAGTTCTTATTTACAGCAATGTTTATTCAGCCAAAAGCATAAAGCATTGCAAGGTCTAGGAACCTCTTCATCAGATGCACAGGCAGTGATAGCATACATTAAAAACATGGTGTTTAATATACAAAAAGCGGCGCCAAACACATTAGCTCCGCCGCCAATGGGCGTGGGATGACATCATGATGGATAAAATAGAGTCCTGGAACACATAACCGCTTCGAAAAACTCCAACAAAGAGAGTCCTTCTGGATATACAAACTCTTTAATACCTCACGCTCTCAATGAAGTTATGGACATCATTCACTAACTTTTTCCTCCAAGCATCCACGATTTCGCTCCTTGGATCAATACGCCATTCTCTAAATCAACCACTCATTCTCATAGTTTTATAATAAATAAGCACATGCACTAAATCCAAGTCTCCCTCATTAGGTGACTAGCTTGAAGTTATATATCACCGCTTATATTTATGTGGAGCTAGGCCATACTCTTACAGGCAGAACGCTACACTTGAGTATTTTATTTCCACTTGTTTTGTTTTTGCTATATCTTTACATAATATGACATTATTTGTTTTTAACATAACTATAAAAAAAATTTAGCAAACAGGGATAATATATTTTTACCATATTCTCCACTGTACTGTATTCCAGGGCTCAATTCCCAATAATTTTTCTTGTGCCCTTTAATTGAATACCTATCCTTCACTACCTCGCCTATATCTAGTATAACCAGCCCCTCCAGTGGTTAAACTGACCTTATCCATGTGAATCATTGCCACTCAACATCGTACCCTATCTATTACCCCCCCTCCGTCATATTTTCCTACTATCGTTAGCTATTTCTGTTATCCCTCTACACCAACTATCATTATTCCATTATATCCCACATGCCTGTCTAACAACGTATCAATAGCGCTGCCTCCCCTATCCTTAATTCGCTGCATGTTATTTGCATTTTACTAATCAATTCTTGGTATATATTAAGCACATTCATTATATTTCTATTCTTCTTATCCTTCTGCATACACCGGCCCCGACATTAGTATTTTTACTTGCGCATGCGCATTAGCGGGAACGGCTCCTGCTGGACGCAGCACAGTCACAGCACTGCAATCCACAGTGTGTACACGTTGCCAGCCTTCCTATGTTTTTATTTTTTGCTTGAAGACTATATAAATAGACATCCTGCTACCTCATACATCCTACTCTGCAAAATGTTTTGTACTTTTATGATCCTTACTATGTTTCATTGTTATTTCCTGTTTTACTCTATTTTATCTATCATGACATTATCCAACGCCCATTGGCGGTGGAGCTATGGTGTTTGGCACCATTTTTTGTATATTACACACCATGTTTTTAAAGGGTACCTCTCATCAAAAAAACTTTTGATATATTATAGATTAATGTATGCAGAATAACATTACAATTGCATGTTATTAAAAAATATGCTTCTTTCTATTTAATTTTCCACTTTGAAGAAATGACCACTAGGGGTCTCCCTACCAGTCCTGGCAGCAAGCATTTCAGACTCATGCTGGAGTCCTAAACACTACGAGCTGCCAGTCTGCTTTGTTCACAAAGGAGAACACTCAGAGCTGCCAGCCTGCTTGGTTCACAGCCTGTTTGGCTGTGAACAAAGCAGGCTGGCAGCTCTGAGTGTTTAGGACTCCAGCATGAGCAATAGAAAGAAGCATATTTTTCATTAACATGCTATTGGAAAGTTATTCAACATTCATTAATCTAAAATATATCAAAAGTTTATTTGATGAGAGGTACCCTTTAATTTATGCTATCACCGCCTGTGCAGCTGATGAAGAGTTTCCTAGACCTCGCAACATTTTATGCTTTTGGCTGAATAAACATTGCTGTAAATAAGAACTTGACCTGACTGGTGTATTGCGCTTATTTTCCTCACTGCACTACTTCACTTTGATTATCGGCCAGAGAATTCTACTGCTGACACCGGGAAGCTGCACCACCACATTAACTCCTTCCATGCGCATATTGCTCTTGTGTCACATTACACAACAAAACAAGGTGAGCAAGTTTCTGAATTCTGCACATTGCTTCACCTCATGTTCTTTTCACTTCGGATCCACAACAGTACTGCCCTATGAGGAGCTCTGCTCTCTTTTTTCCATAGAATACATGTCTAATACAGAGAGAACAGAAAAACTGATAAAGTCTAATAAAAGTGTTTTTACCTTTCTCTAGTAGGAATATTTTAAATGAAGACATTTTTGAAAAGTGCTAAATTTTGCATGGAGGAAACCAATCAACAATAAAAAATAAATTCAGTGCCAAAGGTATCCATAGCCATTAGGAATGGTGCGTCTTCTGCCTGTCTGGTCTAGAACAGTAATAATAAATTCCTCCGCACTATATTAGAAAGTTGCAGAACTTCTCATTACATTACATGATTCAGTTTAACACTAAACATAGGAAACTAGATGAATTCATCATCCGCTGCCAATGTCTTTGGGTACATAAAAGTGCTTTCAAAGAAATATTACAAAATCAAAATACATTTTGTACTAGTCAATTCGCGGAACACGGCCATGAAATTCTTATAGATACTAGCGGCAAATTCAAGCGATCTGATAATTATACATTTAGCATTCTCATCTCCAAGTATCTCCATACAGGCCTAATTACCGGGGTGGATGAGATTTTGGGCGTCAGGCTTGGAACGACCTTGAGGATCATCATTAGCTCTAAGACTTGTTAATAAAGGAACTGGTTCTTGTTCCTTCAGGATGGAATTGGGGGGCCGGGGGTATCTTTTACTCTCAAGGAGCGTCTGCTTTAATGCCTCTCCCTGGCACTAAGCCCCCTATACTTGTTTCTAGAACAGCCTCACATGAACACATTTATTATAGCAGCCAATTAACTGTGCATTAATTATAGCAATATCATAAGAGTTGAATTCTAATAGACAGCTTATGCTCATGTCAAAACGTCCCAAGGGAAGAGGCTACAGTGAGAGGTAAAAAAAAAAAAAAAAGAGAAAAAAAAAGCTCTTTCCTATTGTGGATTGTTACTGTGAATATATAGCGACTTAATAGTATGGTAATAATAAACGGGCCCAAAGGACCTGCAAAATGATGCTCCTAAGCATCTACATGTTTCCATATTTGCATTATACTCTTTCACCTTCTGCTTTATCGCTCAAGGGTAATGGACTAATATATTCTTCTATAAAGTTGACATACAGCCATGGAGATCTACGAGGAGGATATTAAAGGCATCAGCATCATTTTAGAGGGAAAAAAAAATTAAAACAAAAAATTGCTAAGATTTACATTTTTTTTTATGGCTTTATTTATTTTTATTGGGACATATTTAGACTCGGATTCCCCTCAGCACTGTTTCACATGAGCGGATTTGGCTCACAAGGCCTTCCTCTGGGTCAACACTCTAGGGTAATAGGGTGAATTGGAAGGACGTATGTCTTTTTTTAGCCTTAAAAATGATGTATTGTAACTATGTAACAAGCGTAATATATGGAAATACAGATGTTTAAAGATCCTCACACACAAATGTATTACAGATGCATTTTTGCACTTGTATAATGGCCTTTAATCCCAGCCTGATCCTGGATCTGATGACCATAACAGATAACTGTCAGTAATCAGACCCAGAAGTCCCACCCCTTCCTGACACATACTGCTCTCATGGACCTCTTCACTATAATTTTTTGTTAACACCCTTTTTCTTCGTACACTGGTCACTTATCACAAAACATTAAGAAAAAACTGTCACAAAAACTGTACCAAAATAAGGTGTATGAATCTCTCTTTGGCTAGGTTCAGGCATATCCATCAAAATCTGTGAAGTGCGTTGGCATTCTGGCATATACCACAGTATTGGATTATGTTTGGCACATTTGTAAGCATATACCCAAAAGCATGGTCAACTACCGTGGGCGGTTTGATGTTCAAACACTACAGACAATGAAATTCAAAGGTAAAGATGATCTTTAAAGGCAACTGAAACACTGAACTAATTTAAAAAAAGAAAAAATGTTAAAGGGGTTATCTACTATAAGGGGATTTTAGTACTTACCTGCCAGACAGTAATAGACATGCTTGTCTTGGGGCTAAATGCGCTTGTCTTGGGGCTAAAGTACTATGTTGTGAGATTACCATAACACTGAGGCAATTTTTTTTTTAAATGGCTATTTCCTCTTGGAAATCCCTCTGTCAAACTACAAGTCCCATAATACCTTGTTTGTAAGTGTGAGGTAATTTTTCTCCCTCCTACCCTAACCAGGGTGCCTCCAGCTGTTGTAAAACTACAATTCTTGCAGAATGATCTCCTTCCCACCCAGCAGTCGCTCCACCCATTGAAGCAGGACAGACTCCATCTAAACGCCTGACTAGTGATGTAATGTCTCAGGCCACACTGCAATCTGGGAAAACCTGAGACATAATTTTGTATGCTGGAAAAAATAAACATTGTGGCAAAAATCACAGAATTGCAAGACCACCATGAAACACAATTACAGACACTATATTATGAACTAAACAAACTTTACAGTCCCATTCGTATAGAAAAAAAAATCCTGGAATACCTCTTTAAGTCAACCTAAAATAATATTTTCTTCAGCATTATTTAATACATGATAAATTAGTTTACAAAGTAATTGTGACAACTTTTTGGGTTTGAAACATTTTAGGATCAAGTTTAACCGTGCCAAAACAAGAAGGACATTTGTCAGTTGGGAGTCAGCAATAAGAACAAGGCATTTCTTTGCATGCCATTCAATGTGACATAACATTGGAAATAATGCGGAAAGCCAAAAATGCCATCTCCCCACTCTCAGCTGAATAAGAATTTGACAGTAGCTCAAAAAAAAAAAAAGAAGACATTTCTTCAAAGCTAAAGAATAAAATCTCTGTGGGATTAGGGGATTTGAAGCCTGGAATATCTGCAAAAATGTTCCAATGTTTATTTGGCATGAAGGAATGTTTGGTTAATATTGTATAGTGTGAAAATGGGTCCTCAGGTTTAAGTTTCCTGATGCCTATAATATTTTGAAATGACTTGCTATATTGTAATGTGATTATATGGGATGCACAAGTTTTGCCTTCTCTAAAGCACTTTCTCCAGAAATATTTTATCTAAAGGTGGCAGAAGGCCCATGCCTAAGGGTCATCTTTCTAGTTAACCCCTTGGCGTGGGCCTTATATCAATGTATAGTTGATGCAGGAAAGTTGGCTGTAAACATTCGATTCAACTGACAGCTATCTGTTCCACCCCTTCTCTCATATATCTCTCATGCATGGTGGGCTCTGTTGAGTCCCCTGAGGAAGAAAAAGAATCAGGCATGTTGAAATTCAAGAAATGATTTGTCTTGGGGAGTTTGAAGGCCCCTATACACATTTGATGGTCAATCTGTCGAAAATGAAAGGTTCAACCGACATTAGATCAGACTGGCTGACACACCATGGGAGGAGGTGCAGGGTCAACGTAGGCAATGTTTGTTTCAGGTCAGATGACGCTTCTTCCGGCCTCAAGGAAGCCAGAAGTGTCATCTGGCATGAAACGGACGTGTCCTAATTTGCCCTGCACCACCTCCCATGGCATGTCAGCCAGGTTGATCTAATGTTTTAATTGTGATGCTACAATAAATGTACAACGATCAAGAGGACATTGGGGTGGGTGCCATGCTCTTCATATTTTCTAATTTCTGATGTTTGTTCAACCGGCATTGGACTAATGTCTATGGCCAGCTTAAGGATCGGTTTACAAATCACGCTAAGCATTGATAGAAGGATCAACAGATTTAAAGGGGTACTCCTCCCCTAGACATCTTATCCCCTAACCAAAGGATAGTGGATAAGATGTCTGATCATGCGGTTTCACCCCCTCCATTCATGTCTATGAGAGGAGGCGTTAAGGTTATAAACCAGCTGTCATGCCCCCTCCCACAGACATGAATGGAGGGGGAGTGACGTACCATCACGAACACTGAAGCTCCCAGATAGATAGTTGTCGGCCAAATGTTCATCGGCCAACGGATATCTCATGTGATTCCCCCACACACATGTATACTCACTTAGATGTGTTTTCAGTGGGAAAAGGAGGAAAACCATAGCCATGTAACTACACACATCTGGCCAGGCTCATTTCCCCAAAGATGAAAGGTTAGGGTATTTTTAAGCCCATCAGGCTGATCGTTTTCCTCCGCACACGGTCAGCCAATGGCACTATTATCAGAGAGTTCAGCTGACTTTATTCTTTTTTTTTTTTTTTTACTGACTTTATTGTAATGTATATGCACAACAGGATCACAGACAATATATGGCATGAAAAAGGGACATTGCGTAATTCTGACCGGCATGTCAGGCGGGATGAGCAAGTGCAATAAAATAAATGAACATATATAGTACATTTCAATTTAAACAATGGAAAACTGCAAAACACATATAACCAACCACTGTAAGTGGGAACTTGAACAAAGACATGGACATAAGACGAGACTCGACAAACACAAGACAATAGGCCACAATAAAGGGCCTACGACAAAACAAACATATAGACAAACAACGCTCACTAGTCAGCAAGAGAGAAAAGGGGACAAACCAGGTGTTGGCGATAAATCCTAACGGGCTCCAAACAGATCTACTTGGGAAGTAAAGGGAGTACATGCAAGTAGTAAATGGGAGATTACGACGGGAGTATGTTCAGCTGATCCCTAAGAGTCAAGAGGCATGAAACAGTATAGTTGTCTGTGGAGAAGCACACCATGAAGACCAAATTTTATAGAACTTAGAGGGATTCCTGCGGTGCTTGCATACAAGATATTCACAGTTCACAGGGCCTTCCAACCAGGATGGGTAGGGGTTCTAGGATCCATCCATCACAGGGCTATGGCCTTTTCCTGAGGAAAAAAATTTCACAGTGTGTCCACTGTTCCTCATCAAGAAGACCCAGTAGGCACGATTTAATATCCATCTGAATTGGGCGATTCATCAAGGTTCCTACAAATTGTACAACTTCGCACCAAAAAGCACTAATGGCTGGGCAGGACCACATCCTATGCAGATAATCCGACTCACCCGCATCACATCGATGACAGTTTGAGGTCGGGTGTCTACCCATCTTGACAAGTCTAACTGGAGTAAGATAGGACTGGTGGAACATGTTTAATTGGATGAGCTTGTTGTTAACAGAGGGAGAAACATAAATGAGAAGATAGAGCATCGCTCAACTCCTCGTCATTAAGTCAGGAATAAGGGCTTTCCAGCGCGGCTCCACTAAAAGGGGTTCCCCTTCCATCTTGGCGCTTAACAGAGTAGTATATAGAGAAGAAATGAGGCCCCTAGTGCCTTGCGGCTTGAAAACACCTATAACTGGGAAGCAGGAGAAGGGTGCAGAAGAAGCAGGGAATTGTAGCGAGAATGTGTGTCAGAGCTGGAGGTATTTATAAATGGACTGTCTTGGGACGTCCTCATTGTCCTGGAAATACTGAAAGTCTCTAAATCCGGTACCGTCATGTACATCATCTACAGTGAAAACCCCATTGGACCTCCAGAATGGGGGGTATAATATTGTGGAGAAGTGGGGCAGCAGGGGTCAGACCACAGCTGTCTATCTAGCATTATGTTAATATATGTGAGGAGTTTCTTCCTAAGAGTACATAAACGGAATTATCTATAAGAGAGGAAATAAAAACATAACGGCCATCTGGGTCAATTTGGGTCTGGCGTACCTCCCATTTCAGAGATTTATGTATCATGAAGGAGACACCCCTAGAGTGAGAGGTGTGACATGAATGTAGGGATCATTGCACCCACGGTCGTGATAGCCAGCGGGTGTTGTCAGGGGTCAGATGTGTCTCCTGCAGGAAAACAATAAAGGGATTGTACTTACGAATAGTCGCACATACCAGGGATTGCTTACAAGGGCAGCCCAGGCCTCTCTAGTTCCACAAAAGGCACCTCACAGTAGCCATGGGACCAGTACAAGGCAGGAACTACAGAGGAAGCAGAGAGAGTAAGAGAGAGTAGCAAGTCCAGCCTAAAAAAGGAAGAGAAAATTACGAGTTTGAAGATAAGTGAGCGCACATAAAGACAAGACAAAGACAAGGACACAAACACAAAGAAACAAAAGAAAACAAACAAGGAACAAGAAGGGATAAGAGGGCATGAACAGAGTCCAAAGTCCAGCGTATAGAGGGAGAGGGTAAAAGGTATCACCATGACCCAGGGTAGGGGAAGGCACAGTACTCACGACAGTTCTGATTCTGTAGGCAGCAGGCCTCCGTGTGTAGGAAGAAGGCTGTGGCCCACTTGCAAGGAGTGAATACGGCAGTGTAAGGTGCGATGGGCTCACTAAACC
Organism: Hyla sarda; assembly: GCF_029499605.1. Classification (NCBI taxonomy): domain Eukaryota; kingdom Metazoa; phylum Chordata; class Amphibia; order Anura; family Hylidae; genus Hyla; species Hyla sarda. The sequence goes on along the minus strand of NC_079189.1, from coordinate 561,841,598 downwards.
GCAAAGGCCGACGAGAAGGGAGCGTCCGGCAAGAGCTCCCGCAACCACCGCTCCACGAATGGGCCCAGGTCCTGGCCCTCGGATCGCTCAAGTAAGCCAACTATCCGGAGGTTGTTTCTTTGGAGTATATTCTCCAAGTTGTTTTCTCTTTCCATTGCGAGGCAGTGAGTTCAAGAGCCTCTATGGCAGCTGGCAGCGGATCAACAGTATCCTCTACAGTAGAGATGTGATCCTCAGCGTGGCACACCCTGTCCCTCAGGTTATGGAGATGGAGGTCATGACTCAGAAGGCCAATATCCACCTTTACCTCCTCCAGCATACTGGTGAGTGAGGCTTAGCAGGCAGTGATAGCGGAGAGGAGCTGGGTAGAGACTTCTCCAAGGGTTAGTTCCCCCACCCATGAGGATAGAGGCGGATGAGGAGACAAACAGGTAGTGACAGGAGCCTCCACCGCAGGAGGCTGTGAGGAGCCGTCACCATCTTGGGAGCCCACGCGGACAAAGGTTAGTAGCCTCGCTACCGCCGCCGAATTGCCTTTAACAGTCGGCATAATGGAGCCAAGTGATCCACTTCGGTTCTGAAGTCTCTGGGGTAGGATCAGGGAGTCCATGATGATGGCAGGATAGGTAAAAGCATGGGCTCAAAGCAGAGCTACAGCAGCATATGTCTGCACAGCTCGGCATCCAGGCCACACACCCCAGCTGACTTTAAATTTAAAGGGGTTATCCAGGAATAGAAAGACAGAGCTAATTTAGTTCAAAAACTGCTCCCCGTCTGTCTTCAGGTTGGGTGTGGTTTTGCAGCTCAGTCCCATTGAAGTGAATGGAGCCAAGTTGTATTCCCACACCCAACCTGGAGACAGACAAGGAGCAGTTTTTGAAATAAATTAGCTCTGTTTTTCTATTCCTGGATAACCCCTTTAAGTCCCCATGGAGCATTGGGCCTCTACCATGTGCAAAATTCTACCAGTCAGCAGCTTACCTCCTGCTTTCTAAAATGCTTACCTAATATTTGGTGTCATCAGAAAATTACACTTATTGTTTAAACGACTACATTTTCCTACAGTTCCACCTGCTGTAGTCCCTTAATTATCATTTATACTAACCCAGGACTAAATGGAACATGCCACGTGTCAAATGAAGCTTTCTATGTCCCACCTTGCGTTGCAAATGTCACGTGTGAGGTACGGTACGCCAGAGCATGTGGTGCTCGCAGTTCTCCTGGGGATTATCTTTAATATTGAAATATTGCTAACAACCTCCAAGAACTTCATATGTGAGCAGCGCCTGCCTTTGGGTGCCCTTTTCCATCTGTTGATAAGACATGTGTGACCATGCTTTGCAAAGGTAATGGTGTGAGGACATTACAGCTGTTCATTTACAGACATCCAGGAAAAAAAATGTGCACTCTGCTAATGATGCTAAAGTAGGCAAATCTTGCCATAGGCTGCCGTAGTACCAACCCAGCGATGGTTAATGCATTATAATTTGTGGCCCAAAAATGAAGATTAACTTAAATGTTCCAAGGGCAGAGGGTGTTTAATCATGGTGCAATAGGCTAGGTGCTCAGTGTCTCAAGGTCCGCAGTAGAAGGTTATCTTTCTAAATACCAGAAAAATTGCAATATATAAAATTCATGTAGTAATAGGACTTGACAGGAATAGGTTTACGTTCAGTTAACCTCAATAGGACATAATGGCCTTGCAGCCCTTGGGTCCTAAATTCGACTCTGGCCAGGACAATATTGGCATAGAATTTCTTTATGCTTTATTTGTTGGCTTCCTTTTAGTTTTGAAGACCCAATCCCTCCACAAATGGTCTAGTTGGTCTATTTGGTTACACTGTGGTCATGGTATTTATACAGGCATGACTTCAATGTTTCTAAGCGGGACAAAAAATTACATTCAAATCAGTGTTAGAATTCTTGCTATTTAGACAAATTTATTTCCTTTATGCCATCACAGTGCTGTGCACTTGTTTACTATAATACAACCAAAGATGACATGTCCCTTAAGTTATCAAAAGCACATTTACTCCCAACACTTATTTATTTAAGAGATGGCCCACTTTCATACAATCTGTTTTTTTTTTTTTAGAATTGTGCTTGGATTATAAACCTATCACAAAATGTACAAAGTGATCAGCTGGCATTTTTTCATTTTTTATATAGCTGAGGTGGTGTAAAAATAAAAATAAAGTAATACTCAACAATCCTGATACCCCGCAACTGCCATTGCAGAATTCTCATCCCAACTTGTCCCTGCTTCCTACTGGTTTCTGTAACAGATGTGTAGGAAATTATCTAACATGTCCACAACACTTGACCCTTTAACCCTTGAATCGAATGCCTATTGTCTATCTATCTATCTATCTATCTATTAGTGTTGGGCGCTATATATTCGAAATTGCGAATATTCATGTTTTTTTGCATATGTGAATATTCCTATATTCCTTCTTTTCACTTGTGGGTCAAGTAAAATGATGCAAATACACTTGTCAGAGGTTTTCAACAACATCCCTAGCAACCAATAGTAAAGTTGCCCACCCCCTCACTGTTTTCTTCCTCGAATACGCAAATATGTGAATATAATGAATACGCAAAATTCAGGAATATAGGACGAATATTTGTCTATATATTCAAGAAATATCGTGAATTTGAATATGGGCAATGTTGCTCATCACTACTATCTATCTCATATCTATTGATTGCACATCTATCTACAATATCTCCCATAAAAGAGTTCCCCGGTCACATTATGTATGCAGTATATCCCATAAGTGAGTCCACCCCTCACATTATAAATAGTATCTTCTATAGGTGAGTCCACCCCTCACATTATATACAGTATCTCCCATAGGTGAATCCACCCTCACATTATATATACAGTATCTCCCATAAGTGAGTCCACCACTCACTTTATATATACAATATCCCCCATAAGTGAGTCCACCCCTCACATTATAAATACAGTATCTCCCATAAGTGACTCCACCCCTCACATTATATATACAGTATCTCCCATAAGTGACTCCACCCCTCACGTTATATATATACAGTATCTCCCATAAGTATGTCCACCCCTCACATTATATACAGTATCTCCCATAAGTGAGTCTGCCCCTCACATTATATATACAGTATCTCCCATAAGTAAGTCCACCCCTCACATTATATATCCAGTATCTTCCATAAGTGAGCCCACCCCTCACATTATATACAGTATCTCCCATAAGTGAGTCCACCCCTCACATTATATACAGTATCTCCCATAAGTGAGTCCACCCCTCACATTATATACAGTATCTCCCATAAGTGAGTCCACCCCTCACATTATATACAGTATCTCCCATAAGTGAGTCCACCCCTCACATTATATATACAGTATCTCCCATAAGTGAGTCCACCCCTCACATTATATACAGTATCTCCCATAAGTGAGTCCACCCCTCACATTATATATACAGGTCCACCCCTCACATTATATACAGTATCTCCCATAAGTGAGTCCACTCCTCACATTATATATACAGTATCTCCCATAAGTGAGTCCACCCCTCACAATATATATACAGTATCTCCCATAAGATAGTCCACCCCTCACAATATATATACAGTATCTCCCATAAGATAGTCCACCCCTCACATTATATATACAGTATCTCCCATAAGTGAGTTCACCCCTCACATTATATATACAGTATATCCCATAAGTGAGTTCACCCCTCACATTATATATACAGTATATCCTATAAGTGAGTCCACCCCTCACATTATATATACAGTATCTCCTATAAGTGAGTCCAACCCTCACATTATATATACAGTATCTCCCATAAGTGAGTCCACCCCTCACATTATATATACAGTATATCCCATAAGTGAGTCTACCCCTTAGTCTACTGACGGCCGCCAAGCCCCCTCCCATAGACTTGCCTTGAGGGGGAGGGACGTGATGCCACAAGGAGGCGGATCTGTGATGTCATGATACTCCGTTCCCTGCACTGCTTGTCATCAGCCACAGAGTGATCCTCGCTCTGTGCAGCTTAAAAATGGGGGTGCTGCAGGAGAGATCGCAGGAGTCCCCAGCGGTGGGATCCCCGCAATCTAACATCTTATTCCCTATCCTTTTGATAGGGGATAAGAAGTTTAGCGCCGGAGTACCCCTTTAATGACTGTGGGTTGAGTTAATTTGAGGGGACACAACTTTAAACATTTTTCTTACAGGCTGTGCACTCACTACATTACATTGTAGCAGAGGGTAATTTCTTCAGTGTTGTTACATGAAAATATTTACAAAAATGTGAAGAGTGGACTCACTCATCTATCTATCTATCTATCTATCTATCTATCTATCTATTTCTCTCTCCAGTAGATAACATTATACATGCCAGTGAATAATACCAGTAACTCGTGTATAAATACATATATGACATAATTGGGAGCTTCATGGCTATTACTCACATGTATGAAATAAGGAGCTGAAGTAACCAAGAATATTTCCATAACATGAGCCAATAAAATACTTTATCTATTCTAAACGGCATCCTTTCGTCTCATCCCTCAAGCTCCTAAGCCCAAGTTATCATGACTGATGGCCTAGTCATTGCAATACCTCTCCAGCGCCTTATCATCACGCGTCGTCCCTTCCAGTATAGTGATGGAAGGAAGATTCTCTATAAATCTTCATGGAAACAGATGTACCATTCTGTGATACCAAATGAAAATGTCCGGGCAGCAAAGGTGAAAGGCGTCGAGAGGTCGTTAATTTGAGCCATGAAAGGCGCCACACATCATCCCGAGGAGCCTCTCTGCCATTCTTAGCTCAGGAATCTCATCTATTGGAAAGTCTATGTGCAGCACACTAGGTGCAGGAAGGTTGCTGGGTGAAAGGGCAGTAACTGAGGCCTTAACATTGGAAAGGGTCATTAGGACCCTGTTTTTCTCTGGTTAGGAGTTTTATCAGCAGTAATGTATCATTCTATTACCAATATAGATATATGTATATCCGAGTTGAGGAGGGATTGGAGGGGAACAAACATGTTAAATGGAAGGCCACATGGGATCATATTGCAGTAGTCCAAGCGGGAGATGAGGAGGGCATGTACCCATAGTTTAGTTGAGTCAAAGTTGAGGAATGAGTGGATTTCAGGAATGTTTTTGAACAGATTTAAGAGCCAAGGAGCCAGAAAAAAAGTGCAAAATGTGTTTACACAAATACGTGCGCTAGGATGTGGTCCATCGCAATAGACCAAAAGCCTTCACCTCTGGGCCAAAAGGCACCTGCAAGGCTCCAGGTACAATTTCCCCTTTCGCTGAAGCTACTCAAGGACCAAAAGTGCTCCTGGCAAACAACTAGGTGTTAACAAGGTTGTCACTGAGGAACCAGTAAAAGTTTTTGAGGTGAAGGCAGCATAAGGTGGTGAGGGGGCAGATGTGTGGTTTAATAAAAAAAAAACAGCTGAAGGTGACCCCAAGGCAGCACATTTGTGGGATTGGGGAGGAAATGGAGCCATTGTCAGGGATTTATATATCTGATGGTGGGAGGAGATAAATGACTAGTTCAGCTCTGCTATACTGGTGCACATACATTTGTAAGAGACAGCTTACTTTGCCAATTAGTACTATTCTCTGTGTTATTTGTAGTTTTGCTTAAGACTGCTGACAAAGCAAACCTACGCTTATGTCATTTTTGGGAGGTTAAAGGGTAAAGTCTCTTTAAGTGACAAGCCTCACTGATGGACAGCACTCTTACCATAAGCTCCAGCACCCGCGCGGTCTGACTGACAGAGGAGCAGGGGGTGAGCAGGAAATTAATCCGTCGTAAATGAATGTAAATGGATTGCCAGGCGCTATCGGTGACAGGAGCCGGTGGAGAGAACTTCAGCATGCAAAATACTCCAACTTATCTCATCCCACTTGTCCGGGGTCAATGAGACTCCAGCATCCAGAGAGACCCCAATCCTTCTTATCAAATGAGAGGGATAAGGGGGAGAAAGAATTGTTAACAACTAAATCTAAGGCCAGGATGCTCATGAATAAATTAAGACTTGATGATAAAATCTCTCCTCACCCTCTGACATCGCAGCGCAAATTATTCGCCACCGAAGGTCTGCACACTTCCCTTAGTTAAAGTTTATGCTAATTCACCTTAACCCTTTAATAGTTCAAGGGATTGAAAAGATGAAACATGTGACAGCTGTCCCCGGGGAAGGCTGAGATGGGGGGAAATAGGTTTCTATCACTGGAATAACCTTTTTTTTTGCCAGTACTTAAGGCTAACCAAGAAAATTTTTTATTTTTGCATAAATCAATAGCATGTATACGAGTGGAATTGTCCTCCAGTTGTAGCTGTATATAATACCAGTAAAGCAGTAATGCAGTAAACAGTAGACAGGGGGGAAGGAGGGGGATCAGCTGCAGGTTGGATTTGGGTCTGTGAGGCTGAATGCTGTGAGAGGGGTGGAAGAAGTGGAGTGACTGTCACAGAGCACAGATTTTACATAACCACAAGGTGACAAATTCAGATGGCCCCCCAGTGTGTCGGGGCAGTTCCTTACATCACTAGAACTTTTTCATTGCCGTTGTGGGAGGAAACAAAAGCAGTCACTGTGGTTCAGCCAGCGACAGAGGACCTAAAAGGACACAAATGTATTAAAACATCAAACTATTACTTACCTATCTCCCCTTAGTTCCTGCACTGATCCCCTGTCTGACACTGCAGTCTCCTGACCTATAACTCTCTCTTTAAGTTACCATTTTTCATTTTTTAACACAATTTATACTACAATCTCACATTGATGGTACAATCTCACATTGATGGTATGGACGCCTCATTTGATCAAACAGAGGACTATACCCCTTAATTAACCCCTTAAGGACTCAGGCCGCACATGTACGCCCTGCACCTGCTCCCCTTCTATGGTGCACGCTCAGGAGCTAAGCATGTGCCATTGCAGGATAGTCCCTTGGCTAATGTCGGACTTCACCGATCCAGACCCCTAAATTAATTTAGACCCCAGACTAAACTGAAAACCAGACAACTAAATAAATTCACACCCCAGACCAGACTCAACAAAAAAAATAAGACCCCAGATCAAACCAGTAAATTACTCCTAAAATAATTTACACCCTAGACAAAACCTTCAATCAGTCCTTACATTAATTTAAACCCCATACAAGACCCCTTCATTAGTTTAGACACCAGACTAGACCCCTACATTAATTCAGACCCCAGACCAAACCTATAATGAGACCCCAAACCAGATATTTACTTTAATTATTACCCCAGACCAGACCCCTACATTAATTTGGACCCTAGACCTGGTCCCTAAGTTAATTCAGATCCCAGAATAGATTCCTTAAGGTAATCAGTCACCACAGCAGACCTCCAAATTGGTCCTTAATTAATTCAGACCCCCGATCACACCTGTAATCACATCCCACACCAGATCCTTATATTAATTTAGATACCCAACCAGAGTCTTACATTAGTTTAAACTCCAGTCCAAGCCCCTAAATTAATTCAAACCAAAGCTAAAGATGAATAAGACCCCAGATCAGACCCAAAAGCACATTAGACCGCAGATCCCTAAGTTATTTTACACTCCAAAACAGATCCCTAGCTTAGTTTCGACCTCATCTATAAAATAGATCCAAAAAGGAATCAGATCTCAGATCAGAGGCCTAAATCCGAATCTGAGCCATAACACTATTTACTAATATCATACTACAGTTTAACATTGATGATATCTGCTTCTCCAAGAGAATGGTTTGTGGTAAAGTCTCCAAGTCTAATCCTCAATCCACCAACCATGCCCCAGTTGATGGTCAATGGCAAAGAGGTCTCCTTTATCTCATATATAAGAGTGTATTTCTCACCCTACTGTGCCATACTCTTACCAACTGATTCTATGGTGTTTACTTATGTAGCTATGGTGTTCAGGTTTTTCCCTTGACTCACCCTTGTGCCTTTCCTATTTATTTATCTACCTAACTACGTGTGTCCTGCTCAACTACTATTGTTCTATATAATTGTTCATATAATTACCACATCTAATAATTATTGCTGCATATGAAGATGCAATGTATGAGGCTTCAGAGTCCACCACCCTGACACCAATTATGGTACTTATTTATTTTTTAATTTTTTTTGGGGGGGTGGGCGCAATCTTTACAGGCAGTTTTGCATGAAGGGGTCTTTTCCTGCAGCCTACTAATGCAGTTATTGTTTTCCCAGGCACTTGAAAGCAGTGAAGGGGTTAATGAGGTTGCCCCAGTGCCAAGTGTTTCTATTATGCCAGTTATTTCTGAAATTGGAAATTATGTTTATCGGGAAAGAACAGCGGCCGGTCCAAGAATGGATTGAAAAAGTACTATGTAATTGTTCCAAATGTCTCACCCATTTATCTCAGTATGCAAACAGCCAGGGACGGTCCAAGCAGGAAACAAGATTACAGATCGCATTCAGAGGAAAATAAAAAAAAGTATATTTTTAATTATTACTCTTTCTTCTTGTGTATGCTAACTCTGTACTGGTGGAGGGAAGATTTAGCGGCTGCTCCTGGCATAATGCGCACAATGCATTAAAAAAGTTTGTCAACAATTCCCATACAAATTCCGTATTTATGCCGAGCCTCCGTGCCATTGGCGTGATTCTCAGGATCTGTCTATTTTTTTATTATTATTCCTCGTGAACAGTTTGCGGCTTTCATTTGATATTGGATGTCATTGATTGTTTGCAAAATTGCAGCTCCTTCCTTGTTATCCCCTTCCAGACCTTCCAAATTTTGATTAGCAATTTACGTTTTCTTTCTCCTCATCTTCTAAGGCTGGGTTCACATATATGAGGCATCCGGCATAGTTTCCCTCTGGTGTTCACCGGAGGGAAACTGATGCTAGAACTGATCCCATTTATTTGAATTGGACAGTTCACAATCATCCAGCATCTCAATTTTGGCGTCGGATAATTGGACACGCGGGATGGAACCGGACAGGGGAACGCAGAAATAATGGACGCCAGATGCCATAAAACTGATGACAACTGATGTATATTGTCATTAGTCATGGCATCAGTTGTGTCAAGATCTAGGCTGAGTTCACCTATGCCTGACGCTAGACATATGTGAACCCAGCCTAAGACCCATAACTTGGTATATGGCAGTTTGTAGGGCAATCATTTTTACCAATTAGGCTGGGTTCACATATGTCCGGCATCCGGCATAGGTGAACGCAACTGATGCCACAACTGATGAAAACTTGTCATCAGTTGTATGGCATGCGGCGTCCATTGGTTCACTTTGTGTAGTATTAAAGGGGTTATGCAGGAAAAAACTTTTTTTTATATATTAACTGGCACCAGAAAGGTAAACAGATTTGTAAATTACTTCTAAAAAATCTTAATCCTTTCAGAACTTATGAGCTTCTGAAGTTGAGTTGTTCTTTTCTGTCTAAGTCCTCTCTGATGACACATCTGCCCAGTTTAGAAGCAAATCCCCATAGCAAACCTCTTCTACTTTGTGCAGTTCCCGAGAAAAGCAAAGATGTCAGCAGAGAGCACTGTTGCCAGTCAGAAAACAACAATTCAACTTCAGCAGCTGATAATTATTGAAATGATTAAGATTTTTTAATAGAAGTAATTTACAAATTTGTTTAACTTTCTGGAGCCAGTTGATATATATATATATATATAAAAGTTTTTTTCCTGGAATACCGCTTTAAATTTGGTCACTTTTTTTTTTTTCTGTTATTTTCCCGAAAATCTTTACGTTTGAATTTATTTTTTTGCATTTACAGTGTTGACTATGTAGGTTAAAAAAAGAAATAATTTAATCATTGGAACAATACAGCACATAACTATACTATATTTATTTATGCCATGATATATTTTTGTTACAGTGTTAAATTTAGAAACTGGGAAAAGGGGGGGACATTTACATTTTTATTGGGGGGGATTTGAAAAAATATTTTTTTAAATTATCTTTTTGGCCCCATTGAGGCCTATTATAAGCAATCAGTCAATTGCTTATAATAGAACAATGTAAGGCTATTACATTGCTTTACATTGAACTATTAGATCAGCCTGCCATAGCGCACTGTAACAATCCCCAAGCTATATCACTGTTTTCCAACATCAGTTAGCAGATTTACAAATGCAGCTCTGGATGTGACTAGAGCAAAATGTGGTTATAGTTTTATTGATATCTGGTTCCAGATCCATCATACAGTGGATACTAGCAAAACCTGATTGACCCTATTGAGTTATAATGGGGTATTTGGAAAGAATAAAACTGCATATATTTCAGCATCTGTAAGAAAGGTGTGAACAGAGCCCTGGATGAGCAACCGATTCTAATTTAATATTAACATTTTACTACTGATCAGTGTTTCCCAACCGGTGTGCCCATTGCAAAACTACAGCTCCCAGCATGACCGAGCATGACCCATCATGAAAAGACACACACACACACACACATATATATATATATATATATATATATATATATATATATATATATATATATATAATAGAAAAGTGCAGCACTCCTCCAATGAGGGAAAAAAAAGGTGGGTTTATTTGCTTACATTATAGCAGCAATGTTTCTGTCCTACTGTAGGACCATTTTCAAGCTCAGTGACACAATTCAACAAGAGGGTTTTTATACCCACATAAGGTGCTTAATCAATTAAGTAATAAAGTGCTTCAATCATAGTATAAGTGCATAAAAATCGTTACAAATCAGTGCAATACAAATAGGGTACATTACACAGTAATATACAAAGTGTTACAAAAGATGTTTACATAATAAAGTGCAGAGTGATGTTAAAAACAAGCTTGAAACATATAGATATACAGATAATTATCTCAGCTGTCGCATATTAAATATTATGATTACAGATAGATACCTGTGTGACGTATTCTGTATACACCTCTGCCAACATGGTGTCCACGGCGTGGAACGCCGCTCCCGGCATTCTCGGCCGTGAGAGCCGTAGTTTCGGTAAACTGATCACATGACTCCACCAAGTCATGTGATCCCATCTCTATGGAGAGCCAGGATGCTGAAATCAGCGCACCTAGCTCTCCTATAGCGGTAGCAAGATGACAACACAGTAACGAGTGTGTACAAGTTCTTACGGAACACACTCATGACCAACTGAAAAAATTACATCGATTGTCAGGGAGGGAGCACAGCAATAAAATAATGTATACATTAATCAAACAAAAACTTTATCCAAATAAAGTAAAAAAAAAAATTTTATAAATATAAATAAAAATAAAAAAAATTTAATAAATAAAAATTTGACAAATAGACAAAAACCTTAAAAGAACAACAAAAGAAAAACAAAAATAATAAAAAAAGAAAGAAAGAAAAAATATGAAAGAATATATATAAGTTAATAAATGGGCAATATTCCTCAAAAACAGCTGATTACTGTATTAACCTTTCACAGGCTTTCCCATTTCTGTATTGACTACAACATTCTCCTTTCCGACTGGGAATTGTTTTCTTTTATTCTTTTTAATCCTTTTAGTTCATAAATAGAATGCTAGAACTGCAGTAAATACTGAAACTAATAAGAATGCACATGTAAATGTCAGTCAAGGTCCTTAGAAGGTCAAGGGATAAAGCCTCAGAGGTAACCTAGGCTAGAAAGTAACCTGTTTTACTAAGACACCTGAAAAGCATTTGAAAGCCAAATATAGTAGCTACATAAAGATACAAAAGATATAATAAGCAATTATGCAATGTTTTAAATATTTAAGTCCATAGCAGATGATCCGGGGTGCCTGGATAATACGTCTCTGCTTTAAAATTGTTACAACCCCCTTAAAAATGCATCATAGCCATTAACGGCTTGCATAAAGTCTGGGCCCTCTGGGGGAGCCGAATCGTTTCTTTCATCTTAATGTAATGCTTATTTATGCTGCGGGAGATACAGCACTTGTACGCAAAGGAAAAGCTGCCTTAAAAATGATATAATGACCCCCCAAATACCTCCGCTCCGTGTCTGCTGATGCATGTGTTTTCCCTTCGAGAGCTCTGTGAGCAAAGTGCCTTTCTTCATAGCTTCTTTAAGGGGTACTTTGCCCCTAGACATCTTATCCCCTGTCCTTTGGATAGGGGATAAGATGTCTGATCGCAAAGGTCCGGCCGCTGGGACCCCCACCCGCGATCTCTGGGCCAGCACCGCAGCATTCTGAACACGGAAGCTTGTGATGTCATGCCACACCACGTCCCCTCCATTCGTGTCCATGGGAGGGGGCATGACGGCTAGTACATAGCCATCACGCCTCCTCCCATAGACATGAATGAAGGGGGCGTGACGTCTCTGTACACCAGATGACGGGGGTGCCGCGTTAGAGATTGTGTGGGTTCCCTGCAGGCCAGACCCGTCAATCAAACATCTTATCCCCTATCCATTGGATGTACTTTAGACTTTACACTAGACCTTTAAATAAAATAAGACCCCAGACCAGACCAAAAAATTAATTTGCACTTCATACCAGACCAGACCCCTAAATTAGAGTGAATCAGTCCCCCCGCAATAAACCAAATAAAAATATTTGGACCCCAGATGAGATGTCTGCTGCACACTTGGTCCTGAGTCCATCAAACATCAAGACATTGGGTGTAAGTGGTGTCTGAATTTGAAAATGCTGGGGAAAGTGAGAAGATGAGCCTTTGAGGCCATTTATAGGCCCACCAAGAGATCCACCAGCTTCCTAGTAGACCAATCAAATCCTGTATTGAGGTTAATGTAATAAAAAATTAACTGTGTGAGGCTCTCTGATTGGCTAATACAGACTGTTCCATTGTAGCCCATGCGTTAGGATTTGGCTAAACCAAGAACAGTGAGGAAAGATGTGGTGTTATGCGAGATGACCGAAATGTTGCCACAACATTCTGGTGTTGAATAAAGCAACACTTGGACCAAGCCTTTCCATAGCTGGTGCCCTATATGGACTTTTTTGGTTGTGCTGCTTCTCTTAAAAAGATAGATGATAGATAGATAGATAGAGCAGCACACTGCCAGCACAAGGATATAGGTGAAACATGAACATGCAGATAAAACATGGAGAGCTATACAGCTATGGTGTAATAGATGCAAATGTGAAACTATGAGATAGTGAGGCACTTAGCTCGCACATTTGTCTCCACCAGCGGTCAAATAGCTTGGACCGTCCCACCGCAATAAGGTGGCCTCATTGGGACGGACCCTACTCTGTGAATACACGACTGTTCACACAGAGGCATATTCACAGTGTAGGGTCCGTCCCAATGAGGCCACCTTATCGCGGTGGGACGGTCCAAGCTATTTGACCGCCGGCGGAGACAAATTTGCGAGCTAAGTGCCTCACTATCTCATAGTTTCACATTTGCATCTATTACACCATAGCTGTATAGCTCTCCATGTTTTAACTGCATATTCATGTTTCACCTATATCCTTGTGCTGGCAGTGTGCTGCTGCATTCTTCTGTTGCTGTATATCTAGCCTAGTAGCGTGCACCTGCAGGCCAGGTCCATAGAATAGTTTGGTATCAACTAAAGTGCTGGCTGACTTATTCTTTGTCTAGAAAGATAGATAGATAGATAGATGTATGGATGGATAGATAGATAAGTAGATAGATAGATAGATTGATGATAGATAGATTGATGATAGATAGCTCTGTGTTGCTCCAATGGATTTATAATCCTTGCGACCTTCTTAGAGTTGCTTTAAAGGGCTGATCCAAAAATACTCTAAATTTTTTTGGCTAGTTGGAAGGATCCTTTCCTCTGCATTTTTTATCCTTTGCTCTTAACTGTAATGGAACCTTTATATTAATGTGCTAGTTTTTTTTTTTTTTTTTTTGTCAAACCCTTAACCCGAACACTTGATCTTTCAAGCACTTACAGCATTACACCTGCTGCTGGCACTTTAGCCTGGCAGCTCATGGCTTATGTATATTGTATATGAATATGAAGAAAAGATAATAGGCCATTATTTGTTGTGATGTAAAGGTGAAATTGCTCACATAAAACGCTCCGTTTGCCCTTGGGTATAGTTCGGAGTTTCTGGATACATTTTATCTCTTTCTCAAGTACTAGATGTTCTTTGATCTTTAACGACATCCTATGAGCTTTTCTGATGTTTCTTATTGTTTTGTTGTTTTTAATATTTTGCTTGCTGGTATTAGCATTATCTATATTTCCTTTTTTTCCCAATGTTTCCTGCTCTTGCCGGTTTCCATTTTAATCCTATATTAGATTACTTCATTAGACCCAGTGTTCTCTAGACTCATTTGAAAAACCAAGATAGTTTAAAACGTTTTCAGATATTGAAACACACGAGCGCATAGATTTCTTGATGGTATCTCCAGATGCCATAAATGACGGCTCATTTGTATTTTTTACACTCAGATTAGAACAGCTGACTTACTATCAGATTTATGGCATTCTTACGGAGAGTAACATTAATACTAAATTTTAAATGTAAATATTTAAAATGAATAAATAAACAAATAAATAAATATTTTCCCAGAAAACAATAATCATTGGAACACAATGGCTGGCTATAGGCTGGTTTATGTTAAGAGTGATCAGTATTTAAAAAAAAAAAAAAAATGGCTTTCTTTTAATATGACCCTTTAGACAGGTTTGTCTGAAAAATCAATGAATGGCCATGTTACTGCCCATTCAGAAGTATTATTATAATAGTATTATTACAGTGACATAAAGGAAGGAAATTGTTTCTCCAAAGAGCTGGAGCTGTGACTGATTTCACTCTTAATCAAATGTTCATTGCAGAGTAGTAATATGACATTGTGTTCCAGATCTCGGTGTGATTGTCTCCTAGGTAGGGTGATGTAATTTGTAAGTACCAATGTCATTATTTGAAGGCCATTCACTTTTCAGTTAAATGGGAAATCAATAGTGATTACTGTACACTTTAATTCATGTTCGCTTTGTTAGGAAATGTGTTCTTCCTTCATCACGCTCAGACAAGGCCCCTTGTAAATCTAGGACCTAAGGACATATAGAAGTTGTGCATTGTCTACATAGCAATGAACAAAGACTCTAGGGGTACAGGATAATGACATGCTAATACTTTGGGGATATAAGGACATTGACACTTGGGGTACAGGATAATGACACTGACACTTGGGGTACAGGATAATGACACTGACACTTGGGGTACAGTATAATGACACTGACACTTGGGGTGCAGGATAATTACACTGACACTTGGGGTACAGGATAATTACACTGACACTTGGGGTACAGGATAATGACACTGACACTTGGCGTACAGGATAATAACACTTGGAGCACAGGATAATGACCCTGACACGTGGGGTACAGAATCATGACACTGACACTTGGGGTATCGGATAATGACACACTGACACTTGGGGTACAGGATCATGACACTGACACTTGGGGTACGGGAGAATAACACAGGGTTTAGAATAATGACACTGACAATTGGGGTACAGGACCATGACACTGACACTTGTAGTTCAGGAAAATGACACTGACACTTGTGGTACAGGATAATGACACTGACACTTAGGGTACAGCAAAATGACACTGATACTTGGGGTACAGGATTATGGCACACTGATACATGGGTTACAGGATAATGGCATAAACACTTGTCACACACTGACAATTTGGGTACACGATCATGACACTGACACTTGGGGTACAGGAAAATAACACTTGGGGTACAGGATAGTGACACTGACATTTGGGGTACAGGATCATGACACTGACACTTTGAGTACAGGATAATGACACTGACACTCGGGGTACAGGATAATAACACTGACACTTGGGGTACACGATCATGACACTAACACGTGGTGTACAGGATAATGGCACTGACACTTGGGGTACAGGATAATGGCACTAATACTTGGTTACAGAATAATGACCTTGACACTCGGGGTACAAGATAATGACTGACACTTGGGGTTCAGGATAATGACACTTGGGGTACAGGATAGTGACACTGAAACTTGGGGTACAGGATAATTACACTAACACTTGGGGTACAGGATAATGACACTGACACTTGGGGTACAGGATAATGACACTGACACTTGGGGTACAAGATAATGACACTGACACTTGGGGTACAAGATAATGACACTGACACTTGGGGTACAGGATAATGACACTGACACTTGGGGTACAGGATAATGACACTAACACTTGGGGTACAGGATAATGACACTAACATTTAGGGTACAAGACAATGACACTGATACTTGGGGTACAGGATAATGACACTTGGGGTACAGGATAATGACACTGACACTTTGGGTACAGGATAATGACACTGACACTTGGGGTACAGGATAATAACACTTGGGGTACAGGATAATGACACTTACACTTGGGTACAGGATAATGACACTGACACTTGGGGTACAGGATAATGACACTTGGGGTACAGGATAATGACACTGACACTTGGGGTACAAGATAATGACACTGACACTTGGGGTACAGGATAATGACACTGACACTTGGGGTACAAGACAATGACACTGACACTTGGGGTACAGGATAATGACACTGACACTTGGGGTACAGGATAATGACACTAACACTTGGGGTACAGGATAATGACACTAACACTTAGGGTACAAGATAACAACACTGATACTTGGGGTACAGGATAATGACACTTGGGGTACAGGATAATAACACTTGGGTACAGGATAGTGACACTGAAACTTGGGGTACAGGATAATTACACAAACACTTGGGGTACAGGATAATGACACTGACACTTGGGGTACAGGATAATGACACTGACACTTGGGGTACAAGATAATGACACTGACACTTGGGGTACAAGATAATGACACTGACACTTGGGGTACAGGATAATGACACTGACACTTGGGGTACAGGATAATGACACTAACACTTGGGGTACAGGATAATGACACTAACATTTAGGGTACAAGACAATGACACTGATACTTGGGGTACAGGATAATGACACTTGGGGTACAGGATAATGACACTGACACTTTGGGTACAGGATAATGACACTGACACTTGGGGTACAGGATAATAACACTTGGGGTACAGGATAATGACACTTACACTTGGGTACAGGATAATGACACTGACACTTGGGGTACAGGATAATGACACTTGGGGTACAGGATAATGACACTGACACTTGGGGTACAAGATAATGACACTGACACTTGGGGTACAGGATAATGACACTGACACTTGGGGTACAAGACAATGACACTGACACTTGGGGTACAGGATAATGACACTGACACTTGGGGTACAGGATAATGACACTAACACTTGGGGTACAGGATAATGACACTAACACTTAGGGTACAAGATAACAACACTGATACTTGGGGTACAGGATAATGACACTTGGGGTACAGGATAATGACACTGACACTTTGGGTACAGGATAATAACACTTGGAGTACAGGATAATGACACTTGGGGTACAGGATAATGACACTGACACTTGGGGTACAGGATATTGACAGCCAATAATGAAAGCCACCATACCTAGCTGATGTACTTTAAGGGGGGCTTGGGCTTCATTGCAGATCACATTATCAGTTCTATCATCTATATTATCTGATATCTTCCTCTTCAGTCCTATGTGATCGGACAGACGCTGGTATATTGACATCTCTCTGTCCTCCTTTCTCATTGTTGTACTCTAGTTTCCAGGTACTTTATATCTATCATCTGTGTCTTCATTTTGGCTTCCGTCCTCGTTCAGGATACTAAGATATCTCCTACACCTAATACATGTGGGGCCTGGTAAATGTGTGAAATCTCTTAAATATGTTTTGCAGCTCTGAGAACCCTATTAAACATTCCACAAATAGCTGTAATCTCAGACCACAGGGTGTAATAACCGGACCATTAAACAAGAAACATATCCAAAAACAATCGTAAGAAACATTTTTGTTGATGTTGGCTTTTTATGCTTTTTAACCGAGATCCTTCTCGTAGGCAGCTTCACCGCAGAGAAAGGCATTTTATGCTATTTAAGATTGTATAAAATGTCATTAGATCTCATAGGAAATTACGTTTATGCTGTTTATTGATCGAATGGGTGTTGTATTATTTCTCGTTGCAAAGGAGGAACCAAGAGCCATAAATGTGAAATTTTCAGAAAGTAAACAATTTTACAAGGCTTTACGGCACCCACAGTAGGAAAGTACTCAATAACGTAGTGTGAAATAGTTTATTATATTGATATGTATGGTTTATGAGTCATCTGTGCCACTTGTAAAAAAAAAAAAAAAAAGGAAAATAACATAAAAAAAAAACAACATAAAAAAACCTGGGTTTTAATCTTGTAGAGCTGCTTTCTACAGACAAGCTTATGCTAGTCATGCCCTTAGACTTTGGAAAAACCAAATGTTAATATATTAAGTTTTTTGGTAACGCTCTTTGAAGTTTTTACGAAAAACTAAACATTGGTTGACTTAATATATCAAATTTTGCTAAATTTGTCATGGATTAGGCCCCACTGGTCATCAAAATGAGCCAATAGATGTGCGCGGATAAGTGCTTCCCTCTGTTGCTCGCTGCTTTCCCTGTCACGCTGCAGGAAAGTACTCAAAATGTGCAAAAAATCTGACTTATGTAGTGAGACAGGGATAGCAGAGGGAAACAGAGGGAAGCACTCAGCTGCACGCTTCTCTTGGCTCTATCTATAAATCTTTGGGGGTCTGAACTTCCAGACCCCAACCGATCACAACTTGTTAGAATGTTGAAATTGATTAATGTTAGAAATTGAATACAACAGTATTTCCTAAGTGTTGTCCTCAAGTACCCCCAAAAGGTCTTGTTTTTACAGGTCAATATAATTCTGATAATTGCATCAGGCATCACCACAATAATATTACCTGTGAAAGACTAAGGAAATCCTGAAAACATGACCTGTTGTGGGTACTTGAGGACTGCACTTTGGAAACACTAGAATACAACATTGTGATAGCTTATCAAAAGCCTCAACAAGTTGCAATTCCCATCTCAATCACTTAATGATCAAACATATACTATACGATGAAGAAGTGTCAGCACAACTGCAGTTAAGGGTGGTGCACGTGGTAACATCAAAGCCAAAGGCACAATATTAAAAGAGTACTGCAGCCTAAGACAACGTGTCCCCTATCCGCAGGCAGCAGGACAGGGGATAAGTGTCTGATCGCGGGGGGGGATGCCCGCGATCTCTTGTATGGGGACACGGCGCTGCCGCGGCTCTGCACGTCTAATGCTTGTGTCGTTGACCTCACTAAGAGGTCGACAGACATGCCCCCTCCATTCAGCTTTATGGGAGAGGCGGGGATCTCGGCCTTTCCCATAGAGATATATGAAGGGGCATGACGGCCATGGCGTTATGCTGCGGTCGACACGCCGCCTGCATGGGGAGAGCCATAGCAGAGCTGGGGCCCCGTACAGGTGATTGCGGTGGGTCCCAGTGTTCAGATCCCCCATTTTCTGACACTTATGTCCTGTCTTGCGGCCATTTAATGGGCATTCCTACGTATACCAGGTAGATGTCAGTTTTCCTAAGAATAATTAATGAATTATGAATTGAATATAAAATGTTTATAAAAATATTTTTGTCTTATCATGGTGGCTTCTTTCAGTGAACATCTCTAGTTTTAACTGCGTACCTTGTGCGTGGAGATCAGTGGAAACAAAGTCATCTCAGTGTTCCTTGAGGCCACAGTTACATGTTACACTGAGGTCCCTGCAGGAAACAGCTGTTTTTTTTTAATGTTCCAACACATTAGCCCCAAGAACCTGCGAGATGCGCTGACCTTATGCTAACCTTCCATATCCTGCTCACTTCCTATTCCAGATACATGCAAATAGTTCTCTGGGGTCAGCTGTGACTGACTGGAAAAGATTAAAAACTTACAGATACAACAGGAATGAATTAATATCAGGTTTCAAGAGAAGGAAACGATGGGTCTCTCGGTATTGCAGTAAGGCTTGGTGTCTAATCTGAATGTCAGAAACGTAAAAACTGGGAATTAACTTCAATACAAAACACTAGGTATCTACTATTTTGTATTGAAGTTAATTCCCAGTTTTTATATTTTTTAAACAAAGCTTTTCCTGTAAATGAAAAATAATTAAATTAATATACAAATATATATATATATATATATATATATATATATATATATATATATATATATACACACATGCACCTATATTTAAGCACTATTATAGATAAACTTGCCTGGGTGTCGGTGTCATTCAGTTCTCATAACAAAACTATTTTTGGGGGGAAATATTCCAAAGAACACAAGGGACAGTTTATTGTTGATCTCTCCCATTTCCTCATGGCAGAATTACATTATATGTCTCCTATGGCAGACAAAGCAGAGGGGGGAGTCTCCGGCTGCAGCCAGTTTTCTCATAGTCAAACAAAAGATTGAGGAAGGGCAAACTGTTTATCCACAATGATGCAAATTGACAAATAATTTTTATTTTTCTATTTTATTTTTTTTAGTCTCTTTTAGTTTGCTTGCAATGTAAGAGAATAAAGCAATGCATGGTTTACTTTGTGTATTATCTATGTATAGTGGCTCTATTTCAAATTCTTGTCTATATATTGTGCCATCAAAGTTGACCCCCAATGTTTTTTTTAAATTTATTTTATAACAAGAGTAGAACAAATTATATTTGTATTTTCTAGCCAATGTAAACAGAAAAAACTGGAGTCACTTGTAGATTTTTTATAAGAAAATATAAACAATTTTATTTTATTAATAATCACATTACATAAAAGGTAGGAGAATCTCTACCCAGGAGGGGACAAGAATAAAACAAAGGTGTCACTCAGGTATCCATTACAAAGTGCCTAGTGCATAATGTACTAGAAAGCTAAGTAGCATATACATAACAGAAAAACCATGTAAACAAGGTCTCTGGTGCAAAGTAATGCAAACACATTAAGTTGGGGTATATACTTTGCCATACATGATAATAAGGAAGGCACAGAACACTGGAGCGACACCACCCCAACGCGGCATTTCGGCAAACCTCCCCTCGACAAAGGTTTGCCGAAACGCCGCGTTGGGGGGTGTCGCTCCAGTGTCCTGTGCCTTTCTTATTATCATGTATGGCTAAGTACTTTATGTGTTTGCACTACTTTGCACCAGAGACCTTGTTTACATGTGTTTTCTGTTATGTACAGTGGTCCCTCAACATACGATGGTAATTCGTTCCAAATGAGCCATCGTTTGTCGAATCCATCATATGTTGAGGGAATCGTGCAATGTAAAGTATAGCAAGCTGTACTCACCTGTCCCCGCCGCTCCGGACCGGGTCCCGCCGCTCCCGATGGTGTCCCCGCCGCTCCCGATGGTGACCCTGGGCCTCTGCTGGGCTCTCCTGGTCTTCTCCAGTCCTCCACTGTCTTGTGCAAGGCCTTACTGGGCCTGCGTAGCGACGTCATTAAGCCGCTGTGTACGCCGTTCCTATTGGATGAAGGTACGCGTGCGCAACAGCGTATTGACATCACCGGAGAGGGCCGAGAAGACACCGGAGGACCAGTTCTGGACCCAAAGGGCACCCCGGAGCATCGTGGAGGGGTAAGTAATACTTACCGCACCACACGGGGAACATTAAGCTGATATCCGGCAGTAGCTTAAGCATTTTGCGCTGCCAGATAGCACCCGACATAAAGAAGCATCGTATGTCGATTTGATCATATGTCAGGGCCATCGTAAGTTGGGGGGTCACTGTATATGCTACTTGTTAGCTTTCTAGTACATTATGCACTAGGCACTTTGTAATTGATACCTGAGTGACACCTTTGTTTTATTCTTGTCCCCTCCTGGGTGGATATTCTCCTACCTTTTATGTAATGTGAATATAAATAAAATAAAATTGTTGACTCCAGTTTTTTCTGTTTACATGTTATATTTGGGAGGTCAGCAAGCACTTTACCAATATGGGGATATTACAACATCTTAAATATTTCATTTTACTTATTATGTAATAAGCTTTCTCTCCCCCCTTTTGATCTGAAAATCAAGTATTTTCTAGCCAAGTTGCTGAACATGACTAAGTAAGGGGTCAGTTATACAGAGGTTATGGTGGTGCACATGAAGGTAGGTATATGTAGGAATTGCAGGGTCCCAGCACCCACAAAGTTCTGCCGAAAAATGTTGTTTATTAAAGTTTCACAAAATACGTTTGGCAAAATACCACCTGAGCAAATTATTTGCCAAAACCCATCCTGTGTACTCTTCAATGTGAAAATTCAGTGTACAATGTTTCTAGCAGAACGTGCGGATTTCTGGGACCTTGACTTTTCTATAAGTAAGTGTTCTGTCTGAAGGATATATGTGACCAGCTTATATCCAGTCATTATTTTCTAGCCCTGATCTTTCAGTCTTTTCAATTGACTCAGTGTTTTTTTTTTTGTATTTTTAAAAATACCCAAATGAAAAATGACCAAGTCAGGTGACAGGCTCCCTTCAAAATAAACCATAATACTATATAAACCGACTCAATGCAAATATGTTTCAGTTTTAGTTTCTTTTGGGGAAGAAAAGCCAACCAGTGAGTTTGTGTTCTATCTGTTCTTATAATCCTCCAGTTCTCAGAATCGTGTCTCATCCTATTTATTTATATGGATCCTAAAAGACACATGGTAATGAGCCAGCGGAGATACTTTCTTTTGGCCTTAGTCGGCAGAAACTGAACGCGTACTCCTTTTATTGGGTTCCTTCCTAGAAAGAACTTGAGGGCCATAGTAATAAGGATTAGCATAATGGCTATCTTTATTATGCATGGTTGTGTAATTATTTTTGCATTGATATATTTATTGTTTTTTATCTCCACTATAAGTTGTTATGACCGGGGTGAGAATTGTGAATTCATGCTTCAGTGTATCCTAAATGATATCTGTCGGATCTAATTTGTTGCGTGTTTAAAGGCACGTTGTATCAATCTATTATTGAAACTTGTTTTACATCAGTTAATGAAGCCGTGAGTAGTTTACATATGCAATTGTATATACAATCGCCGTATCAAAAGCCCTATAGAGCAATATGCAGTAACCTACATCAACATGAACGGATTGATTCAATAAGGATTATTTAGGATAGGCACCTATATATTTGTTTAATGGGACAAGAATAAAAAAATAATAATAATCAATTTACAAGGCAATTGGGACACTTCCATTTCAGACTACATAAAAGGGTTATTTCAGTACTTCAAAACTTATTCCCTATCCACAGGATGAGGGATAAGCATCTTATTCTGCAACTGCGGTCCCCACTCTAAATCCCCCCCCACCACCACCAATATGATCTCCCAAACGGGGGCTCGGCTCTCCATGTGGCATGTGCTCCATGCACTGGTATCAGTTAAAGAGTCAACAAGCATTGTACTTGGGTATCTCCGGTACTCCTAAAGAGAAATGCATATAATGCATGCCGACACTCTGCTCCATGCACTGGGTGAGACAGGGCACCATTCTGAAGATTGCAGGGGCTCCCAGGAGTTGGACTCCCATAATCAGATGCCTATCCCCTATTATGTGGATAGGGGAAATGTTTGGAAACACTGGACTACACCTTAAAATCGACAGAGCTCCTTATACCAGAACCCTGCGGGAATGTGAATGAGCCCTTAGCCAATATGTAGTTTTTGTTTAATAATATACAGAGGACTTTAGACACAGCAACATCTTAATATCTGGATGTTTGGTCAGGACTATATTTCACAAGCTTTAACAACGTATTTGATAAAGAGTATCTGTCACCAAACTAAACCTTTAATATATTGTTCCTTATGTAATTATAAGACCCTTTGCTATTTACTTGCTGTTGAAATTCTCAACCTTAACCCGATAACGACCATGGACAAGTATAGACGTCCAGGTCGGCGGCCGTTCCGGCACCTGGATGTCTATACTCGTCCATGCTTCTCGTGGGTGCTTCCCAGTGCACCCATGAGATCGCGGCACGGACTCAGCTGTAACACTTCGGTCCCGGCAGTTAAATCCTTACAGCCGCGGTCGGAAGTGACTGTTGGCTGTAAGTGTTATGAAAGAGGGAGCTCCCTCTGTGTTCCCTGCAGCACCCCGCAGCGCGATCGCAGGGTGCTGTGTGTGATCCCCAGCAGGCGAGGGCCTGCCGCACTGCCGGGACTGAAGAAAACTTCGGTACCAGCAGTTTAACCCTTACAGTTCGGTCGAAAGCAACCGTGAGCTGTAAGGAGTTTTGACAGAGGGAGGGGGCTCCCTCTGTCTCTCCTGTAGCACCCCGAAATGATCGCAGCGTGCTGCTGGTTACCTGGGCAGCCGGGGGTCTTTTCAAGAACCCCCAGGTCTGCCCCGGTTATTGCCTGTCAGGACGTGCCAGAGGCAGGCAGCAGCATATGTCTGCAATGCTTTGGAATACGAAGTATTTCAAAGCATAAAAAAAGTGAAAAAATATAAAATAAATAAAAGTGTAAAAACAATAAGTATAAAAAAGTGTAAAAAAAAGTGTAAAAAAATGGAAAAAATTTAATAACAATACATTTATTAAATAAATATAATGAAAAATAAAAATGTATAATGTGTAGGATCACACAGCGCACATCTGCAGCATATTACATACTGCGGATGCCTGCCAACAGTCACAATAATGAGCTCCCTGCTGCGGCTTGGTAGTTTTGTGTGTCCACTCATAGCGGCAGATTTCCTACCGGCAGTCATAAACAGACACACTGAGCTACCCAGCCACAGCAGTGATCTTGCCCTTGTGACTGCTGGGGGCATCCGCTGTGTGAAATATGATGCGGATGCGCTCTATGTGACCCTACACTAGGTCCCATTGATACTGCATTTCCGCAGAGTTAGAGGTATCTGTCAGCATCACGTCAAAAAGAGTGATGCTGATGTATACTGTAGCAGCTCCATTTATTTCTGAATGAGACGGGTACAGTATACATTGGCATCCCTTTTTTGACATGACAACAAACACCTATACTGCAAAAATGCAGTATGAATGGGGACTTTTCATATAATGATGCCCTAAAAGCCAATGGGGGCTCCTGTCCTTCTTGGTCCTACCAGGCAGTCAGGCAACCAGATATGGCCTAAGTGGGGATACTGCCCAGCCCGGGACGTACACGGTGATAACATTTGTGGCGCATTTCCTCCATTTCAAAAGCGACGTACCAAAATGATGTCCCACAAATAAAGAATTTGTGGGAAAAAAAGCTAATTGCTATTTTTTCCACTGACTTTGAAATAGTTCTAGCCACACAATAAGGGTTCAACGTACTCACTTTTGCCCTAGGTGAATACTTTAGGGGTGTAGTTTTGAAAATGGGGTCACATCTGGGGGTGCGGTATTGTTCTGACAGCTAGAATGCTTTGCAAGATGATGTGCGGCCCATAATTTGTATAATGATATCCTGAAAGCCAAATGGGGCTCCTCTCCTTTTGGGTCCCACCATGTGGCCATGCAACCAATTATGGTCCAAGCGGGGGTATTACCGAACACAGGATGAACAGCATAGTAAAACATGGGGTGCATTTTCTACTTTTCAGATGCAATGTACAAAAAATATGTCCCACAAATGATGCATTTGTGAAAAAAAAAGAAAATTGTAAATTTTTCCACTGAATTTGTATCCATTCCAGCCACACAAAAAGGACTCGAAGTACTCACTTTTGGTCTAGATGAATACTTTAGGTGGTGTAGTTTCCAAAATGGGGTCACTTTTGGGGGTTCTGTATGGTTCTGGCAGCTAAAACCCTTTGCAGGCATGAAGTGCGGCCTATAATCCATCTGGCTAAAATGATACCCTGAAAGCCAAATGGTGCTCCTCTCTTTCTGGGTCCTACCACGTGGCCATGGAACCAAATATGGCCTAAGTGAGGGTATTTCCAAACACGGGCCGGGCAGTTTAATAAAATATAGGGTGCATTTCTTGCAATATCAGAAGTGATGTACTAAAAATATGCCCCACAAATGATGCATTTGTGAAAAAATGCTAATTTTGCATTTTTAACACTGACTTTGTAATAATTCCTGCCAAAAAACTATGGTGTTAAAATACCAACTGTACCCCCTAGCGAATACCTTGAGAGGTCTAGTTTTTAAAAGGGGGTCATTTGGGGGGGGGGGGTTCCTATGTTCTACCACCTTCAAATTTCTGCAAACCTTGCATAGCACATAACAAAGATGTACTTTTCAAATTTTCTAAATTTCAAGATAAATTGTTAGGCTTCTAATTAATTTAAAATGTTAATTAAAAACTGCTGTCAAAATAAAGTAGACATCTGAAAGTATAAGTTTCATAAACTATTTGGTCAGTAATTATAAATATATGCAACCTATTAGTGTTAAAATAGCAAAAAAACATAATATTTTTAAAAATGTCATGACTTTTTGCATTAAAAAAAAAACTTCAAACTATATCAGCTTACTTTTACTATGTACATGAAGGACAACTTGTGACAAGAAAAACAATGTCAGAATTATCGTGATTGGCAAAATGTTACCAGAGTTATTCTTTAAATAAAGACGGATATCCCCGATTTGAAAAAACAGGCCTGGTCTTTCAGGGGCGTACAAATTTATTTCTATTGGTCCTTAAGGGGTTAATATGTTTTTTAATGTGATTAAATAAACAGCTCACAATGTGAGCAAGGGAAAGGTACGATACAGAGCTTGGGGGGGGGGAATTAACAGCAGGAGGGGTGTTAGGAGTAGTAAAGCTAAGTTTCCACTCTTTTTTGGAGAACTACCACTGCAGTTTTTTAGCCAAAGTCAGAAGTGGATCCATAAGGGAGGAGAAGTATAAGTCCTTCCTTTATATGTCCTATTCCTTTAGAATACACTTCTGGCTTTGGCTCAAAAACTGCCATAAAAAAAAACAAGTGGAAACTTAGGGAATATAATCTACGTTAGTTTAGAAAATATGGTTTGATGATAGGTACTCTTTAACCCCTTCTCGCAGAATGACTTATATAAACGGCAAGTTTTGCAGCTAGTTTGCGCATCCTGACGTTTATATAAGTTATTCAGCTAACCCGGCAATTTGCGGCATTGCACAGATAAACAGGCAGGAGTCCTCCTGTTACCAGTGGGAGACAACTTCTGCAAGCCCCCCAGGACCATCAGTGAATGGTCCCGGTCAGCGATCACCGTGATTGGTCCCTGTGGACCAATCACAGTGTCTCAGCTGACTGGGGGGGAGGGGCAAGTTAAGATCCTCCGCTTTGCCAGCCCCTAGAAGTCCAGGCAGATCAGAGGAAGAGGACCCTAACTGTGGGGCAAATGTGGCGGGGAGGACTGGTGGCACTTACATGAGGACAGGCTCAGGCAGCGGGGATCGAGGACCGGTGGCAGGCAAGTGGAGGAGGCAGCGCCGGCATCAGAGGCAGCAGTGAAGATTGCTGTAAAGTGATTATCACTGCTGCTCCTAGGAGTTTCAAAACTACAACTCCCAGCATGCCCAGACAGCCTTTGGCATGCTGGGAGTTGTAGTTATGCAACATCTGGAGGTCCACAGTTTGGAGACCACTGTGCAAAACTACAACTCTTAGCATGCAAAGACAGATGTTGCTGAACTACAACTCCCAGCATGCCCCGGCAGACTGGGCATGCTATGAGTTATAGTTTTGCAACATCTGTAGGGCTACAGTTTGGATACCACTACACAGTTCCCAGTATGCCCTTCGGCTGTCTGACATGCTGGGAGATGTAGTTTTGCAACAACTGGAGGCACACTGGTTGGGAAACATTGTCTGTTTCTCTAACTCCCAGTATGCACTGACAGACCATTCATGCTGGGAGTTGTAGTTTTGCAACAGCTGGAGGCACACGGGTTGGGAAACACGGAGCTTATAATGGGGCCATTTATCGGGTATTTCTAATATGAAGGCCCTTCAAATCCACTTCAAAACTGAACTGGTCCCAGAAAAATTCCGATTATGTGAAAAATTGGATAATTGCTGCTGAACTTTGAAGGCCTCTGATGTCTTCCAAAAGTAAAAAAAACATGTCAATTTTATGAAGCCAACATACAGTAGACATATTGTATATGTGAATTAATATATCATTTATTTGGTATGTCTATTTTCCTCATAAGCAGAGAGCTTCAAAGTTAGGAAAATGCAAAATGTTCACATTTTTCATAAACTTTTTTTTACTAAGAAATGATGCAAGTATTGACAAAATTTACCACTATGATAAAATAGAATATGTCACGAAAAAACTATCTCAGAATCAAATTCATAAGTAAAAGCATTCCAGAGTTATTAATGCTTAAAGTGACAGTGGTCAGATGTGCAAAAAATGCTCTGGACTTGAGGTCAAAATGGGCTTCGTCCTTAAAGGGTTAAATAGGACACTTTAATTATGTCCAGTAGTCCAGCCACCAGACCTGGGAGACCCAAGAAAAAGTAACTACGAGATCAACGGTTACCCTGGATACCAGATACATATTATACAAAGTCTCTTTATGAAAGATAATAAAGAACAAAGAAAACAGTCACAAATTCAAATGTGTTGTCTTCTTTATAATAACATCATTTATGACAGCAAAGAAATGCAGTATAACTGTCAGGGAAGGGTTGTGGCGCAGGCGTGTGGTAGAGACGACGGCCCATGGTGCATTATCATAATGCTTCATTATAAATAAATAAATTGTAGGCCTTTCATTTAAACTTTTGACTTATTTAGCTTAACTTAAAATATTTAATAAAAAATAGAATAAAAGAATT
Organism: Hyla sarda; assembly: GCF_029499605.1. Taxonomy (NCBI): domain Eukaryota; kingdom Metazoa; phylum Chordata; class Amphibia; order Anura; family Hylidae; genus Hyla; species Hyla sarda. Next base: position 561,812,839 of record NC_079189.1, on the reverse strand, counting down.
ATGTAATATACATGAACGGAGGAACGGACTCAGATTGTCATAATGCCCTATGGGTGGACTCCTGGTTATATAGTACACTTTAAAGGGTACCTCTCATCAAAAAAAACTTTTGATATATTATAGATTAATGTATGCAGAATAACTTCACAATTGCATGTTTTAAAAAAAAATATGCTTCTTTCTATTTAATTTTCCACTTTGAAGAAATGACCACTAGGGGTCTCCCTACCAGTCCTGGCAGCAAGCATTTCAGACTCTACGAGCTGCCAGTCTGCTTTGTTCTCAAAGGAGAACACTCAGAGCTGCCAGCCTGCTTTGTTCACAGCCTGTTTGGCTGTGAACAAAGCAGTCTGGCAGCTCTGAGTGTTTAGGACTCCAGCATGAGTCAGAAATGCTTGCTGACAGGACTGATCGGGAAAAATACAATAGAAAGAAGCATATTTTTCATTAACATGCTATTGGAAAGTTATTCAACATTCATTAATCTAAAATATATCAAAAGTTTATTTGATGAGAGGTACCCTTTAACATTTTTCTATTCCATCATGGTTTTCTTCTTTCTGAGAACAAAAACCACACTGTATTCTAGTAAAAAAAAACAACAAAGCATTAAAACTTGACAGACTGGTTTCCATCATGGTTCTACTAAAAACAAGTTGAGTTTCAAAGTCAGTAGAGTAGAGAGCAATCCAAGGCACCAAAAGTTCCAAGTGGGATCTTCAGTCCTTAAAACATCTCCTAAGTGCCTGACCAGTCAGTCCATCACTTTATCTCTGGCTTTATTCCTATGAGAGAAGTAGGGTGGAAAGCAATTTCAAGATGATCTTCCAGTAGAAGATATACACATAGTAGACTTTACAATAAACCACCAATTCTATTCTGATCAAACTCTTTATTTCATATTGTGTTGAGTTAAAGTGGGAGACATGTTTTGTTTGGATCAGGCTGCTTGGCTGACACAGGTTTATTTCACTAAAAGGGACCATTGTCCATGGTCATTTCATTTTCTGTGACTTTCGTATACACTCCATTCTTTTTCGACATTTACTTATCTCTCGACCTGTCAAGGTCACACGCGGTACTTTGGAAAGTCACTTTCTGATACAAAGAGTTTTTATCCTTAATAGAAGGACGACTTTTCCAGTATTGTTGAGCTCTAACACTGAAGGACCTTGAATTCAACAAAAACATTACATTTCCATCTGCCCTTTGTTTAAAAAACAAAAATACTAGGAGAGGAAAGATGTCAATCACTTTATCTGTCTGGATAGCCACCTCCAAAGTAGTTTCCTTGATCTTCACATGAAACTTTTATTATCAATTGTATTCCTCAGGTTTAATTTAACACTTCCATTTTGATTTAATACTTTCTCTCTGTAAACATCTTGCCCAGCATCATTTATGCTTCTATCTTCAGGATCTCAATAGCTTGTTGGTTGTTTCCAGTAGATTACTACAATGACAAGTCAAGAACAAGTGTTGCACTACTGCAGTGGATTTGTGGCCTACTCCCTTATGTCTACTGGTTTAGTTTGCAGTCATGTACTCAAGATGTGTATTAGCACTGGTAGAATGAACTCTGTAGAAGTCATGGGGGTCACTGGCACCTATTTTTAGAAGGACATATTTAAATAAGGCACTCCATAAGTCTCAAGTTAACGGTGTTCTCTGGTAACATAAACAATTATTGGATTGTTTTCCAAAAGCAAATAAAAAAACATTTCCAGATCTTGTCTCATGTTTCTAGTGCCTTCACTTCTGCCTTGGTTCTGATATAGGTAGAGTCATTCCCCCTCTCACTGTATTGGTGATGGGTTCTCTGTCTGGCTCAGGTCAATAGCTAAATTCCCCATCAGACTGAACCGCCACATAGCTTAAATTCATAATTTTACATTGGACAACTATAGAGAACAAGTATTCCCACAAAGGCTCATTTGCCCAATAGTCAGTCCATGTACAGGGACCTTAAAAGGGTTGTCCAGTAATTCACAAGTCATGAGATCAGAAGCAGCCCTAATATTTTCAAACATATCATGCCCCCAGGAGAATGATTTGAGGCTTCCTGTAAGACAGCCTGCCTTTTTTTGTCTTCACATGAGCTGTGAAAGGGACTGGCGTAGCTGTCAGATGGCCAACCCCATGTCCCAGACACAGAACTGGGAGAAGCTCTCTGTCTGTGTCAGGAAAAAAATTGTAAGAGGAGGCACTGGCTGTGGGACAAGATCTAGAATTAGGACATCCATGCAGTTTTGAGAATTACAGTAAATATAAAAGTTTTGTAAAAAAATTGGGCAAAACTAAAAAACTTTTTACGTCCCAAAACCACCCCTTATTACATTTCTACATACTGCTATTATCTTTTGAATCTTTCACATGGTGGAAGCAGCACATTTTGCATCCTTTTAATTGTGTAGGTCACAGACATTCATGTATACTGGACACAAAGGAGCCGCTTTCTATTATATGCATTAATAGTTCTGTTTGGTCTAATTAGTTTCATGGGTGAGATTATACAGAATTACATGTTACAGACCCAGTAGCATCTGCCCAGCAGCAAAACCTCCCTAGACATTGTGTTCACATGTTGGCAACTAAACAGCATTGCATATTTTCTGTAACAACAGAAAAGAAATTAAGTTGATGAAAATTAAACCGTCTTTGTATAAGAATAAGAGCAGAATCTACAGGGAGTAATTTTGTTGGCATAAATATGGACATAGTCTTGATAAGCCAGGACAATGCCGTACATCATTTAATATCAATCGTCCATTTCTTATTGAATTTAAATGTATACTTTGCTCAGACGCTGCCAAGACTGTTATTTTTAGCTAGCATTTTTTTTTTTTGCTGTTTTATTCTCTGAAGTGCAAAGCAATCGAGAGAAATTACAGATAGTGGAAGGGAGGAGGGAGAAGCTTGAGCCACGTTCGTCAGTCATTATTTCCTGCATCACGATGTTGAGAACTGGCTTAAAATCTGTCCTAAACTATCAAGGAAAAGGAGCTTTGATGAGTTGAGTGTCCATCACATGACATGTGGTGGGCCCTCAGTGATGGATCAGATCCATGTGTCATATGCAGATGTCATGGCTGCCAAACTAGCTGAGCTTATGTGATTGAAGACCTGAGAGAGAGAGAGAGAATATGCCATAAAATATGACTGACAGGTTGGCATGATGGGCTGGTGCAAAAAGCTTGTGTAATTATGAGGGTTTTCCGAGTAAAACAGACAGCTTGACAAATCAAGTTTAAGTGATCGGCTGGACATATTCCTAAATTATCTTGATTCCTTACTTTACCTGCCGCACCGGAGAGCCGAAGGGGTTAATAGCAAAGCACAGCTGCACATTAACTATGGGTTTAATAAATCACTAGTAGGTTATTATAAGTCAGGAGTAAATGTCAGACTGTAGTTCAGCAAACAATGATCCGGGTCTGCAATATCCTTCTAATTAACACTTAACAAATTAATCTCTATGCACTTTGTCTGAGGCTCTGGTTGTGAAATACGACCATTTACACAGTAATATTGGAGAATATACAACAAACATTGTGTTCTTCTAAACCCAAGAAATCAGAGATCATGCTCATGGAAGTTTATAATAACCCTACTACATCTGCCTAACGTTGGCCAACAAAGGCTCTGAATGGTCTTTACATGGTGAAGAAAAATTTGGCCTCAAGCAACTGACAATCATTTGCTCAATGACAGTGACCAGTGTTAGTAAGCACTTAATTGGCTTAAAGAGTATCTGTCATATCCCCCCAAAAATTTTTTATATGTTACTCAGTACCTAATCCTGATCATGTACACATAATTTTTATGTGTCTAGCATCTATTTTTCTCTCACAAATAACTCCTTTCTGTTGCTCACTTGGTTTGTCATTCTGTGCTTTGGAGGGGGTGTGTCCTCACTCTGCATGACTAAGCTTTCTCTCTGTCTGCAATGCTGGGTTTTCTCATTAACTCACTCTATTATGTTTTTGATGGTATGGTGACCCTTAGTGGTGTTTTTTTTTTTTTTTTTTTTTTTTTTTTTTTTGATAAGCCACAATTACTATAAACGGTAAATTAAAATTTCCTCTGAAATATATTAGGAAGGTTAATGTTTTGCCAAGATGTACAACATATGAAATGTTTATGAATCCGACAGTGCCCATTTAAAGTTTTGTGTAGAATTAAAAGCAGTCTAGGTAGACTTGGCATTCATGAAGGTGGCTTTGCTTTGAGCATGAGATTTGTACATTGACATATTGAATTTGATTGACTGTGGAAAGAATCTTTGCGTGCATTGTTAGACAATTTCTATAGAATGCCACATTATAGTCTATGGGTTCTGTATTGGGGAATTTCCCGAACTTTAGGGATTTTGCTTATCTGAAACTTTTCAGATTCTTGAAACTGCTGATTGTGCCTCTTTTGCCCTTACTACGAGCAATACAGACCTGTACAACTCACTCCTTTATTGATCATGTTCCACTCTGTATGTTTGCTGCTTAGAACCCTGTGAAACATTGGATAAATATGTAAAAAAAAAACTGAAGCTTTGGAGACCTCAGAGTTTCATATGGAACTTTTTATGGCAATTTGTTCATGATATTGAATCACATTTGATGGCCAATTCTAACAAAGAAGACTCAAAATGTTTTTAGGACATTTTACAATCTCTACTGGCAGAGTTGGAAGAAAGATACAACTCTAACAAGCCCAACCTACAATCCTACCTGGCTGCTTCAGGGATAGGCGAAAAGCTCAGTGAGGTCGACTCCTGGGTCATGCCAGGGAGCTGAGTCTAAGGTGCCGCTGGTTTTCACCAGAGCCCGCTGCAAAGCGCTATGGTCTTGCTGCGGCAGGTGGCACTCAGGTCGCTACCCCTGGCATGACTCGACCACACAGGCGGCTGAGGTGATGCGAGGTACAGGAGGGCTGAGGCAAGACGTGGTCATGATAGCAGGAGGTCAGGGCTGGTGGCACAGGTGCGTAGTCAGGAACATAGCAGAAGGTCAACAGGCAGGCGGCAAGGAACAAGGTCAGGTCACGGTATACAAGGGTCTGGAACATGGCAAGGCAATACAGAAAACGCTTTCACTACACACTGTGTTTTTATTGATTTCCTGTAAAAACACCATAGTCTGAGCATGTTGTGATTTTTAAAGGGGTACTCAAGCCCTAAGACATCTGATCCCCTATCCAAAGGACAGGGGATAAGATGTCTGAAAGCGAGGGTCCCGCTGCTGGGAAACCCTGCAATCTAGCATGCGGCACCCACCTGTGAGCACTACAGGAAGCAATGGAGGTTCCAAGTCTTATACCTCCTGACCAGGGGGACGGAGTATCGTGATGTCACAACTCCACCCCCTGTGATGTCACACCCCGCCTCCTCAATGCTAGTCTATGGGAGGAGGCGTGACGGCACCCTCACAGGTGGGTGCTGCATACTAGATTGCGGGGGTCCCCAACGGCGGGACCCCCGTGATCAGGCATCTTATCCCCTATCCTTTGTATAGTGGATAAGATGCCTTTGGGCTAGAGTACCCCTTTAAGCAAAAAATATTCCAATGGAGAGATGAAAAAAAATGCAAAAGTGAAAACACCAAGGGGTTTGCCATTTCATATTTTCCTATTAACTCCCTGCTAATATGAGGCCACAACATTTATTTCACAAAGGAACATTATGCAGCAAATTTGACATGTTGCAGTCCCAGAAATATGTGGAAAGTTTTCATCAGTCGGGGTCTAAGTGTTAAAATATCCACTGATCTGACAAACTAGCTGGGAGAAGCACGTCGCAGCATGCCTCACTCCCTAGCTGATGGCAGTCTTCATGCCACTCATTTGGACAGCCCCATAGACCTATAATGGGTCTGTGGAGATTGTCAAAAGGCGGAGAGTGATGTGCAATACCATGCCCTTCTTTCTGCTTATTTTCTTGAAACCCCGACCAATCAAAACTTTTGACAGTTCCATGTGACATGTCAAAAGTTTTTGTAAATGACAGGTACACTGTAATGGGGTTGTCCAGGATTAATAACAAAAAAAAAAGTCTAACAGCAGATTATAAATAATCCCTGTTAAATCTCTGACCACTCCAGTGCTGCCACTGCTGACTAGTCCTCGCTGGTCTTCATTTACTTTACCGCGGTAATTTAGTAGGTAAGTATTGGATATTTTATTACTTTTGCCCATTCTCAATTCCAGAAAACACATTCAATGTTGACATTTTTCCTCAAGATCAGGTGGACTCTCTGGTCATTTTTTAATATTGTTGCAAAGTCAAGTTCTAATTGAGCCTTATTCGAATTCGGCTTAGTTGCTCTTAGAGATTCCCTTTGCTGAACTTTGCATAGATGGGTATTCGACAAGGATGGGTATTCAACAATGGAGACATATGTTTTGATAGCCCTCTCTATATCTGGAAGGATTTTTAGTAATTAAAAAACATTACATTTTAATTTATTTATTTTTAATTTTTTATTTATGGTCTTATTTGATTATTTATTTTGTATATTTTATTGTGTTTAGCTATTGAATTTTTTTTATTTTTTTTATTTAAGTTAGGTATTTAATATTTATTTATTTACAATTTTACAGAAAGTTTACAATTACAAGTAATGTAACAAAAAGGAAGGGAGGAACAGGGAACAAGAAAGTCACGACTGCCAGTTGAATAAAAAAAATATTGCAATTTTGCTGATGACTTTTTTTTTTTTTATGTGTATTTTTTTTTCTTCAAAATAGTTGGTTTTAGTCTTGCCATTTTTTTTTTTTTTTAACTTTGGTGGTTTTTCCCTCTGCATTTTTATCATGCTATATCATGTAATGTAGAAAAAGGATTGTCCAGCACTGTAAGGCACGATGCAAGGATGGTTTATTGTAAAATCACACAGCAAACACAAGTACTTGATCCCTGCTGCTGTTTGCTGTGTGATTTTACAATAAACCATCCTTGCATCGTGCTTACAGTCTTGGACAATCCTTTTTGTACGATTGACTGTGTTCGTGCACGGAGGCGGCGGTGGTGAGCTGAACGAATACCTGTTTTGCATTTGTATATCATGTAATGCTTTCATTATGTGATATAAGGATATCAATGTGGAGTGGGGTGGGGGGGGGTGTAATGCTAGAAAAAAATACCAGTGCTAATAACACATGGCTTTTTTTTTTGGGCTGCTCCCATGGACAAAGATTTTGTCAAAAAAAAAAAAAAAAAAAACACCACAGTCTCAACATGCTGCAATTTTGGAAAACTGCCACAGAGACATAAATCACAGAAAAGTGCCAAAGATGAGTGAAAAAAATGCCAAAGAAAGAACAAAAATGCCAATTGGGTTTTGCATTTCATAAATCCCTATTGACTTTTTTTTTTCCACCGAAAATGTGTGGTACTTTTTGAGCTGGAAATTTATACCAGTCTATTTCAATGGCAATTGCACTAGGAGGAGGGGGTGAAAGATTTAGCATACAAGGCTAAATCTTGCATTTAATTACAATTATATGCATTAGTACTGCTATATTTTTTCTATTCTCTCCAACCTTGCTTACCACACATGCCGAAAGAGTTTGTCTCATGTGTGGTGCGCTGCACTATCTCTCAGGCCTAAATCACATGCCTGGATCCAGCCGGCGTTCCAAGAAATCTATAGCACAACCTTGTCAGTGGTGCCATCACACTAAGTGATAATATATGGCGGCTGTTATAGGAGCTTTACACCATCTAGTTTATCACTCTAACAATGCTGCATGATCTGTCTAATTAGAACTGTATCAACTAGTCATGGTTCTGCTGCCGAGCGCGTTCTGTTGTTCCTCGGAGAGCTCTCAGGACCTGATTTAGCACTGAAATTAAATGTAACTCCGCTTCTCCGTTTGATTTGTCAGCTGGACGCTTTTGTTGCAAGTGATTTCAACAGTTACACCTTCTTAGTAACCTTTGAAGGAAAAAAAGTTGCTTAAGGCCTCATTCACATTATGAACTTTCACCATTTTTAATTGCATTTTTTGGGTGGTGTATTTTAAATTAGTTACAATTGTAACATACATTTTTCATCCTGGCATTTTTCAAGCCCTATAGAGCAGTGTTTTCCAAACAGTAGGGGAGATTTATCACTAAAGTTGTTTTCTATGTCATTTTTCAAGTCACTTTTGTAGCGGATTTTTTAGGCGGACGTGCACATCATTTTTGGTATAAACTCACGGGGAGAGTGATAAAAAATGGGCAAGCTGGCCAAACCGAACCAACTGACTTATCAACACCATTTCTCATGTTGTAAAGCAGGTTTCTAGTGCACCTTTGAGGGTGGTCTGTATTTGCCTGTTTTTTTGTTTTCTTTTAACCATTGCATTGTAATTTAGCCTATTTAGAAAAAAAAAATATTGCAAATGATAAATTAAAGGGGTACTCCGGTGAAAAACTTTTTTTTTTTTAAATCAACTGGTGCCAGAAAGTTAAACAGATTTGTAAATTACTTCTATAAAAAAAATCTTAAACCTTCCTGTACTTATTAGCTGCTGAATACTACAGCGGAAATTATATTCTTTTTGAAACACAGAGATGTCTGCTGACATCATGAGCACAGTGCTCTCTGCTGACATCTCTGTCCATTTTTGGAACTGTCCAGAACAGCATATGTTTGCTATGGGGATTCTGGCCAGTTCCTAAAATGGACAGAGACAGCTCTGTGTTTCAAATGGAAAATAATTTCCACTGTAGTATTTAGCAGCTAATAAGTACAGAAAGGATTAAGATTTTTTAATAGAAGTAATTTACAAATCTGTTTAACTTTCTGGCACCAGTTGATAAAAAAAAATATATATATAAAAATTTCACCGGAGTACCTTTTAACCCCTTAGCCCCTTAAGGACCAAGGACGTACCGGTACGTCCTTGGTCCTGCTCTCCTGATATAACGCGGGGTCACACAGTAACCCCGCGTCATATCACGGCGGGCCCGGCGTCATAGTGAAGCCGGGACCCGCCTCTAATAGCACGCTGCGCCGATCGCGGCGCCACACGCTATTAACCCTTTAGCCGCGCGCTCAGAGCTGAGCCGCGTGGCTAAAAGCGAGAGGGAAAGTTGCCGGCTAGCTCAGTCGGGCTGTTCGGGATAGCCGCGGCTAATTGCGGCATCCCGAACAGCTTACAGGACAGCGGGAGGGCCCCTACCTGCCTCCTCGCTGTCCGATCGCCGAATGACTGCTCAGTGCCTGAGATCCAGGCATGAGCAGTCATGCGGCAGAATCGTCGATCACTGGTTTCCTATGAGAAACCAGTGATCAATTATGAAGATGAAGTGTGAAGTGTTATAGGTCCCTATGGGAGCTATAACACTGCAAAAAAAAAGTGAAAAGAAAAAGTGAATAAAGATCATTTAACTCCTCCTCTATTAAAAGTTTGAATCACCCCCCTTTTCCAATAAAGAAAAAAAAATACAGTGTAAATAAAAATAAACATATATGGTATCACCGCGTGCGGAAATGTCCGAATTATAGAAATATATCATTAATTAAACCGCTCGGTCAATGTCGTGCGCGCAAAAAAATTCCAAAGTCCAAAATAGTGCATTTTTTGTCACTTTTTATATCATTTAAAAATGAATAATCAATAAGTCCTATCAATGCAAAAATGGTACCGTTAAAAACTTCAGATCACGGCGCAAAAAATGAGTCCTCATACTGCCCTATACACGGAAAAATAAAAAAGTTATAGGGGTCAGAAGATGACAATGTTAAACGTATTTTTCCAGAAGTCCAACAAAATCAAAACTATATAAGTAGGGTATCATTTTAATTGTATGAACCTACAGAATAAAGATAAGGTGTAATTTTTACCGAAAAATGTACTACGTAGAAACGGAAGCCCCCAAAAGTTACAAAACAGCATTTTTTTTCAATTTTGTCGCACAATGATTTTTTTTTCCGTTTCACCGTAGATTTTTGGGCAAAATGACTGATGTTATTACAAAGTAGAATTGGTGGCGCAAAAAATAAGCCATCATATGGATTTTTAGGTGCAAAATTGAAAGAGTTATGATTTTTTAAAGGCAAGGAGCAAAAAACGAAAATGCAAAAACGGAAAAACCCCCGATCCTTAAGGGGTTAAGGACCCAGCCTTTTTACACCTTAGGACCTGGCCATTTTTTGAACATCTGACCACTGTCACTTTAAACATTAGTAACTCTAGAATGCATATTCTACTTTAACATAGTGGTAACTTTTGTGGTAACTTGCATCCTTTCTTGGTGAAAAATCCCCAAATTTGATGAAAAATTTGAAAATTTAGCATTTTTCTAACTTTGAAGCTCTCTGCTTGTAAGGAAAATGGATATTCCAAATAATTTTTTTTATTCACATATAAAATATGTCTACTTTATGTTTGCATCATAAAATTTACGAGTTTTTACTTTTGGAAGACACCAGAGGGCTTCAAAGTTCAGCAGCAATTTTCCAATTTTTCACAAAATTTCCAAACTCACTATTTTTCAGGGACCAGTTCAGATTTGAAGGGTCTTCATCTTAGAAATACCCCACAAATTACCCCATTATAAAAACTGCACCCCCCCCAAAGTATTCAAATTGACATTCAGTCAGCATTTTAACCCTTTAGGTGTTTCACAGGAATAGCAGCAAAGTGAAGGAGAAAATTCACAATCTTCATTTTTTACACTCGCATGTTCTTGTAGACCCAGTTTTTGAATTCTTACAAAGGGTAAAAGGAGAAAATGTATACTTATATTTCTAGCCCAATTTCTCTCGCGTAAGCACATACCTCATATGTCTATGTAAAGTGTTCGGCGGGCGCAGTAGAGGGCTCAGAAGCGAAGGAGCGACAAGGGGACTTTGGAGAGTACGTTTTTCTGAAATGTTTTTTGGTGTTTATGGAGGTTTTTGGGGTTTATGGAGGTACCCCATAAGTTGACCTGAAGTGCACTACGGGCGAACTACAATGCTCAGAAGAGAAGGAGTCATATTTGGCTTTTTGAGAGCAAATTTTGCTCGGGGGCATGTTGCATTTAGGAAGCCCCTATGGTGCCAAAAAATACATGGCATACCATTTTGGAAACTAGACCCCTTGAGGAACGTAACAAGGAATAAAGTGAGCCTTAATACCCCACAGGTGTTTCACAACTTTTGAATATGTAAAAAAATTAAAAATACATTCACTAAAATGTGTGTTTAACCTCCCAAATTTCACATTTTTGCAAGGGTTAATAGCAGAACATACCCCCCCCAAAAAAATATGTAACCCCATCTCTTCTGAGTATGGAGGTACCCCATAAGTTGACCTGAAGTGCACTATGGGTGAACTACAATGCTCAAAAGAGAAGGAGTCATATTTGGCTTTTTGAGAGCAAATTTTGCTCGGGGGGGATGTCGCATTTAGGAAGCCCCTATGGTGCTAGGACAGCAAAGTAACCCCCACATGGCATACCATTTTGGAAACTAGACCCCTTGAGGAACGTAACAAGGGGTAGAGTGAGCATTTACCCCCCACTGGTGTCTGTCAGATCTTTGGAACAGTGGGCTGTACAATTTTTTTTATTTGCACAGCCCACTGTTCCAAAGATCTATCAGACACCAGTGGGCTGGAAATTCTCACTGCACCCCTCATTACATTCTGTGAGGGGTGTAGTTTCCGAAATGTGGCGTATTTTTATTTTTTTTGCATTTGTCAAAACCGCTGTAACAATCAGCCACCCCTGTGCAAATCACCTCAAATGTACATGTGCACTCTCCCTTCTGGGCCTTGGTGTGCGCCCCCAGAGCACTTTGCACCCACAAATGGGGTATCTCCGTAGTCAGGAGAAATTGCATTACAAATTTTGGGGGGCTTTTTTTCCCTTTTATCTCTTGTCAAAATGAAAAGTATAGGGCAACACCAGCATGTTAGTGTAAAAAAAATATTTTTTTTTACACTAACATGCTGGTGTAGACCCCAACTTCACCTTTTAATAAGGGATGAAAGGAGAAAAAGCCCCAAAAAATTTGTTAGGCAATTTCTCCCAAGTACGGCGATACCCCATATGTGGCCCTAAACTGTTGCCTTGAAATACGACAGGGCTCTGAAGTGAGAGCGCCATGTGCATTTGAGGCCTGAATTAGGGATTTGCATATGGGTGGACATAGGGGTATTCTACGCCAGTGATTCCCAAACAGGGTGCCTCCAGCTGTTGCAAAACTCCCAGCATGCTTGGACAGTCAACGGCTGTCCGGCAATACTGGGAGTTGTTGTTTTGCAACAGCTGGAGGCTCCATTTTGGAAACAGTGGCGTACTAGACGTTTTTTATTTTTATTGGTGAGGGGAGGGGGGCTGTGTAGGGGTATGTGTATATGTAGTGTTTTTTACTTTTTATTTTATTTTGTGTTAGTGTAGTGTAGTGTTTTTAGGGTACAGTCACATGGGCGGGGGATTACAGCGAGTTTCCCGCTGCGAGTTTGAGCTGCGGCACAAAATTTGCTGCATTGCAAACTTGCAGCCTGATACTCACTCTAAGCCCCCTGCCCATGTGAATGTACCCTGTACATTCACAGGGGGGGGGACCTCCAGCTGTTGCAAAACTACAACTCCCAACATGCACAGTCTATCAGTGCATGCTGGTAGTTATAGTTTTGCAACAGCTGGAGGCACACGGGTTGGGAAAGACTGAGTTAGGAAACAGACAATGTTTCCCAACCAGTGTGCCTCCAGTTGTTGCAAAACCACTACTTCCAAACATTCTCAGGCATGCTGGAAATAGTAGTTCGGCAACATCTTTAGAGCCAGATGTAGCCAAACTACAACTCCCAGCATGCTTGGAGTTGCAGTTTTGCAACATCTGGAGGACTACAGTTTGCAGACCACTAGTACAGTGGTTCCCAATCTGTGCCCTTCCAGATGTTGCGAAACTACAACTCCCAGTATGCCAAAACTGTCCAGGCATGCTGGGAGTTGTAGTTCTGTAGCATCTGAAGGGCCAGATGTTACAGAACTACAACTCCCAGCATGCCTGGACAGTAAGGGCATGCTGAGGATGTGTAGTTTTGCAACATCTGGAAGGGCACAGTGGTCTCCAAACTGTGGACCTCCAGATGTTGCAAAACTGCAACTCCCAGCATGCCAGGACGCCAAGGGCTGTCTGGGCATGCTGGGAGTTGTAGTGTAAAGGGACCACATGGAGCAGTCCAGATCACTTTATGGCGGTCTGGACTGCTGCAAAAGGTTCCGCAACGCCGCCGAAAATCCACTCACCTGTCGCCACCGCCGCCGTCTCGGCTGCCGGGATCCGGGTCTTCAGGGACGAGGTAAGTACCGGGGCCGGGCCCCAGCACTCCCCCGTCCCCCGCCGCGTCCTCCGGTCTTCCTCCCGTTCTCTCCGGACTTCCGACTTCCAGGGGCCGGGCAGGGCGGGAGGAAGTAACCACCCCCCCTGCGATTGGTCGGTTAGCTAACCGAGGAATCGCAGGGGATAGGAGGAGGTGGCAGGCTTGCCACCTTTCTCCTATACGTCAGCATGGTCCTGGCTGTCTGTGACAACCGGGATCATGCAAAATTACTGGGCGGTCGGGTCCCAGAGACCAGATCAGCCCGGTAACGCCACAGATCGCAGGGGCGATTTCCCTCGCGATTTGCGACGATCGCCGACATGGGGGGCAGACATGCCCCCCCTCAGCGTTTGCCCTGGATGTCTGCTGAAGCATTTCAGCAGACATCCGCTTTCGATCTCTGCCCAGCACGCGGCAGAGACCAGAGAAACACCAGGACGTACTAGTACGTCCTGGGTCCTTAAAGCCCAGGGTGCCAGGACGTTCTAGTACGTCCTGGGTCCTTAAGGGGTTAAAAAGGTTATTCACCATTAGGGGATTTTAGCACTTGCCTACCAGACAGTAATGGACATGATTATGAAAGATCCATGCTTGTCTTGGAGCTAAATGTCTGTGTTCTGAGTCAACCACAACCCGTGGCTATGTTTTTGTGAAATGGAGTTAGGGTTCCCTCCCTCCAACTACAAGTTCCATGATTCCTTGTTTATAAGTGTGAGGTCACTTTTCTCCCGCCCACACTTCAGCCACCTCATCCATTGAAACACACCTGTACTCCCTTCTATTCAATACACAAGTGTTTTCTAACCAGGGTGCCTCCAACTGCTTTAAAAGTACAATTCCTTGGAGAATGATCTCCCTCCCACTCAGCAGTCGCTCAACCATTAAATCAGACAGGCTCCCTTTCCTCACATGACAAGTGATATATTGTCTTGGGCCTCAAACCAAAATTAGAGATGACAGTAATTTTGTATGCTGCAAAAAATAAACATTGAGCCAAAAAGCACAGAAGAATTGTGAGACCACCATGAAACACAGGTACAGACACTATTTTATGAACTACACTAACTTTACAGCCCCTGTAGCATAGTGAAATAAAAAATAAAAATCTTGGAATACCCCTTTAATAATCTATTACTTATTAGCTGCTGTACGCTCCAGGGTAAGTTGTGTAGTTCTTTCCAGTTTTAGCACTACTCTCTGCTGTCACCTCTGTCCATGCCAGGAACTATGCCAAGGAGGAGAAGTTTGCTATTGGGATTTTTTCCTGGTCTAGACAGTTCTTGAAACGGACAGAGGTGTCAGCAGAGAGTACTGTGCTCAGACTGGAAAGAGCTACACAACTTTCTCTGGAGCATACAACAGCTGATAAATACTGGAAGGATTAAGATTTTAAAATATAAGTAATTTATTAATGTGTATATGATCTGAAAAAATGTTTTCTTCCTCCGGAGTACCCCTTTAAGACTTCATAGTGAATAATTTTGCACAAACTCCTTTTGATTATGTCCTTGTCTGGACTTATTTGACCACTATCCAGCAAACACAGAGCTTGCAAAAATTATTAATTGGGGAGTATTAAGGACTCTGTATTAAATATTTACAATAGAGAATGTTCCCTATTTTAATTAAAAGCTGTGCGTACCTTTCCAAAAACTTTTGCCTGGATAATCTTGATAACACAAAATCTCCTACCGTTTAGTGTATGTAGCTTCACAGAGTTCCATTTGGGGAGCTACATCACTAATTCTATTTATTTAGCAGGATTTCGCAGGGCAAAAAATACATTTTTTATCTATCTATCTATCTATCTATCTATCTATATATATATATATATATTAATTTTTTGTTAGGTCTAATCCTTTTGAATAAACAGACACCAGGTAGAAACCCAACATACGCCATTGAATTCAATGGGATCTATTAGGATCTCTTGGGATCCATTGTTGACCTTGTAATTGACAACAAATTTACCTCCAACATAAATGTGTACTCAGCCTAAAAAAAAAATATTTTTTTATTTTTTTCATCCAGGGTGATGGTGTAAATTTTAGATCATTCCCAAATGGAAACACCAATGGAGCCTCTGAAGCAGATGTGAGAACACACATGCTCAGTCCCTGCAGGGCACCTATTAGATATAGTAAAAAACACTAGGCACAGAAGAACAAACGGCGGCACCACCACATAGTAACTACTTGAGGCCAAACCATTAGAAAATAATACTAGTAGAGTAGAAGCAGAGCAACAAATAAATGCATGGAGTTGTGCTCACATGTGAACAAAGTCCAACATAATCCACAATACAAAAAGGTAGCAAAACATGGGAACTCACCTGTACGTAGCTTTTATTCACCACTCGAGTCAACTCTGTTTCCCTGTCAGTGAACGCTTTTTAATATGGAAGAATAAAAGCTGTGTTAGGGTGGGTTCACACCACAGTTTGTCCCCACGGTTTTCTATCAGTTTTTTTC
The DNA here is from genome assembly GCF_029499605.1 of Hyla sarda. Classification (NCBI taxonomy): domain Eukaryota; kingdom Metazoa; phylum Chordata; class Amphibia; order Anura; family Hylidae; genus Hyla; species Hyla sarda. Next base: position 561,797,069 of record NC_079189.1, on the reverse strand, counting down.
CTCAAAACCGTATTTCTCAAAACCAGACCAAACTGTATGCAACCGTGTGGTTCATACAGTTTTTAACAATTACATTAAATCCGGTTTTAAGATTTTTGTTCTTTTTTTAAATAAAGTTTCAATTGTTCTATTTAGAATACTTTAGAATGGACATTCTCATGTGCAAAGTTAAAAACCGTATAGGGAAAACCGGATTGAACCGTAGACACATACAGTTCACTACGGTTCTCATTGACTTCCATGTTACAAAAACCGTATACGGTTACAATGTGGTTTTTCACCTGGACCAAAAACCGTGGTAGAACACGGTTTAGAGTACGGGGGAAATAACAAAAAAACATTTTACACTGCTCAAAAAAAATAAAGGGAACACTTAAACAACACAATGTAACTCCAAGTCAATCACACTTCGGAAACCACACTGTCCAATCAGGAAGCAACACTGATTGACAATCAATTTCCCATGCTGTTGTGCAAATGGAACAGACAACAGGTCCAAATTATAGGCAATCAACAACGGACCCCCAATAAAGGAATGGTTCTGCAAGTGGTAACCACAGACCACTTCTTAGTTTCTATGCTTCCTAGCTGATGTTTTTGGTCACTTTTGAATGCTTGCAGTGCTTTCTAGTGGTAGCATGAGACGGAGTCTACAACCCACATAAGTGGCTCAGGTAGTGCAGCTCATCCAGGATGGTACATCAATGCGAGCTGTGGCAAGAAGGTTTGCTGTGTCTGTCAGCATAGTGTCCAGAGCATGGAGGCGCTACCAGGAGACAGGCCAGTACATCAGGAGACGTGGAGAAGGCCGTAGGAGGGCAACAAACCAGCAGCAGGACCGCTACCTCCGCCTTTGAGCAAGGAGGAGCAGGAGGAGCACTGCCAGAGCCCTGCAAAATGACTTCCAGCAGGCCACAAATGTGCATGTGTCCACGCAAAGGTCAGAAACATATGAGAGTATGAGGGCCCGATGTCCACAGGAGGCATTTGCTAGAGAACACCAAGATTTGAAAATTCACCACTGCTCTTCACAGATGAAAGCAGGTTCACACTGAGCATATGTGACAGACATGACAAAGTCTGGAGATGCCGTGGAGAATGTTCTGCTGCCTGCAACATCCTCCAGCATGAACAGTTTGGCAGTGGGTCAGTAATGGTGTGGGGTGGCATTTCTTTGGGGGGGGGGCACACAGCCCTCCATGTGCTTGCTAGAGGTAGCCATTAGGTACCAAGATGAGATCCTCAGACCCCTTGTAAGATCATATGCTGGTGTGGTTGGCCCTGCGTCCCTCCTAATGCAAGACAATGCTAGAACTCATGTGGCTGGAGTCTGTCAGAAGTCCCTGCAAGAGGAAGGCATTGATGCTAGGAATTGGCCCGCCCGTTCCCCAGACCTGAATCCGATTGAGCACATCTGGGACGTCAAAGTTACATAGTTACATAGTTCATAAGGTTGAATAAAGACCAGAGTCCAGCAAGTTCAATCTATTGTCCATCAAGTTCAACCTATAATTTCTCACACCATCCACCAATACCACGTTGCACCACAGACTGTCCAGGAGTTGGCGTATGCTTTAGTCCAGGTCTGGGAGGACATCCCTCAGGAGACCATCCGCAACCTCATCAGGGGCATGCCCAGTTGTTGTAGGGAGGTCATTTGGGCACATGGAGGCAACACACACTACAGAGCCTCATTTTGACTTGCTTTAAGGACATTCCATAAAAGTTGGATGAGCCTGTAGTGTGGCTTTCCACTTTGATTTTACTCCATATCCAGACCTCCATGGGTTGATAAATTTGATTTCCATTGATCATTTTTGTGGGATTTTGTTGTCAGCACATTCAAATGTGTATGATGAAAGTATTTCATAAAATTAGTTCATTCATTCTAGGATGTGTTATGTAGGTGTTCCCTTTATCTTTTTGAGCAGTGTACAAACAAACCGCACGCAACCGGATGGATCAGGTTGCATACTGTTTCCAATGCATTCTCTATGGATAAGTTTTCCGATACGGTTGCATAGTTTCAAATATGAAACCGTACACGAAAACCGCGGGGCAAACCGTGGTATGAACCCACCCTGATATGGCTGAGTGTCCTTGTTACTTTCTTCTTTTGCTAAATTTTCACTATTCGATACAGCGTTCTGTCCTGCTTTTCTGGGAAGAGGAAATCCCTCTGCAGTGCAATACAGTATAGCCGAGAAGACTCCTTCTGCAGGGAAAGTAAGGGTTGGTTCACATGATGGTTTGTCCCCATGGTTATCTATCAGATTTTTTAGTCAAAACCGGACCAAGCTCTATGCAACCATGTGCTTAAAAAGAACCCGTATACGGTTTAAAAAAAAATTGTCCGGTTGCATACAGTCGCATTAGGTTTTTAACAATTACGTTAAATCCGGTTTTATAATTGTTGTTCTTCTTTAAATAAAGTTTCAATTCTACGGTGGGTGTGACTTTAGAATCACAATGTGCAAAGTTAAAAGCCACATAGGGAAAACCGGAGTGAACCTTAGACACGTTCGGTTCACTACGGTTCTCGTTAACTTCCATGTTACAACAACCATATACGGTTACAATACGTTTTGGAACATGGTTTTGAGTATGGGGAAAAAATGACAAAATACTGTATTACAAACAAACCGCACGCAATCGGCTGCATCAGGTTGCATACAGTTCCAAATACATTGTCTTTGGATACAGTTTTCAATACGGTTGCATACGTTTCAAATATGAAACTGTATACTGAAACCATGGGGACAAACCCTCATGTGAACCCACCATTAGAGGGGACTATTGTCAGCTGCCAGTGGAGGAAGGAGAATTATACTTTTAAAGGCAACCCACCCTCTCCACCAAGGGGTACACATGGAAGTAAAACATATAATAAAATGGTATATTTTTAGGCTAAAAATACTGGTAATTAACAGTATTTCAGGAAAGATTTATGGGATAACCCCTTTACATAAAAAAAAAATGCAATAAACGCTGCTCCATCCCAAGTCATAGGGGTGCAATGAAAATATTTCCCTACCCCTTCTTGAATAAGCTTTCCAAACAGGGGACATTTAAAAGTATTAATTATTACTAATAAAATTCATAGGGAGCCGAAATAAAATTGTGCATTAAATGAAGTATTGTGGTAATTCAATTAAGTGCATTAAGTGGTCGAGTGGGTAAGATATTAAAATATTACAATAAAATGCTTTATGAAGAGAGCAGGGTCCAGAGCTGAAGTTGAGCCGTTTTTTTTAATACCATATAATGTGGCCACAGAGTGTTGAAATTTCATTTGCGATTTTACTCTGGCGATATCATGATTTATTTATTCAAACCTTATCATTTTCTGAGCCGTGTAAAGTCAGAAGTCATATACGGTATCTTCTTATTTGATATAAACATAGACCCACACTCGTAGTGGGCACTATCATTTTATTTAAGAAAGCAAATTAGAATTTTTGATTTGCTCTTAATATGAAATGCATTGAACTGTTGCAGCCTTACCTTCCCACACCAGATGTATCCTTCTTTACCTGTCATTAGCAAAAACTTTTTTATATAACGTAGATAATACCATTATATGTATATTTGGACAAGCAGGGCTATGTGCACTGAAGACAAGCAGGGCTCTGTACACTGAGGACAAGCAGGTTTCTGTACACTGAGGACAAACAGGGCTCTGTGCACTGAGGACCAGCAGGGCTCTGTGCACTGAGGACAAGTAGTTATCTGTGCGCTGAAGACAAGCAGGGCTCTGTACACTGAGGACAAGCAGGGTTCTGGGCACTGAATACCAGCAGGGCTCTGTGCACTGGGGACAAGCAGGGTTCTGTTCGCTGAGAACAAGCAGGGCTCTGTAAAATGAGGACAAGCAGGGCTCTGTGCACCGAGGACAAGCAGGGCTCTGTAAATTGAGGGCAAGTAGGGATCTGTAAATTGATGGCAAGCAGGGCTCTGCATACTGAGGTCAAGCAGGGATCTGTGCACTGAGGACAAGCAGGGATCTGTACATTGAGGACAAGAAGGGCTCTGTACACTGAGGACAAGCAGGGCTCTGTGCACTGAGGACAGGCAGGGCTCTGTACACTGAGGACAAGCAGGGCTCTGTGCACTGAGGACAAGCAGGGCTCTGTACACTGAGGACAAGTAGGTATCTGTGCACTGAAGACAAGCAGGGCTCTGTACACTGAGGACAAGCAGGGTTCTGTACACTGAGGACAAACAGGGCTCTTGGCACTGAAGACCAGCAGGGCTCTGTGCACTGAGGACAAGCAGGGCTCTGTACATTGAGGACAAGCAGGGTTCTGTACATTGAGAACAAGCAGGGCTCTGTACAATGAGGACAAGCAGGGCTCTGTGCACCGAGGACAAGCAGGGCTCTGTCAATTGAGGGCAAGTAGGGATCTGTAAATTGAGGGCAAGCAGGGCTCTCCATACTGAGGTCAAGCAGGGATCTGTGCACTGAGGACAAGCAGGGCTCTGTACACCGAGGACAAGAAGGGCTCTGTACACTGAGCACAAGCAGGGCTCTGTGCACTGAGGGCAAACAGGGCTCTATGTACTGAGGACAAACAGGGCTCTGTGTACTGAGGATAAGCCGGGCTCTGTGTAGTGAGGACAAGCAGGGTTCTGTACACTGAGGACAAGCAGTGCTCTGTGCACTGAGGACAAGCAGGGCTAAGTAAATTGAGGGCAAGAAGGGATCTGTAAATTGAGGGCAAGCAGGGCTCTGTATATGGAGGTCAAGCAGGGATCTGTGCACTGAGGACAGGCAGAGCTCTGTACACTGAGGACAAGCAGGCCTCTGTGCACTGAGGACAAGCAGGGCTGTGTACACTGAGGACAAGCAGGGCTGTGTACACTGAGGACAAGCAGGGCTCTGTACACCGAGGACAAGAAGGGATCTGTACACTGAGGACAAGCAGGGCTCTGTGAACTGAGGACAAGCAGGGCTCTATGCACTGAGGACAAACAGGGCTCTGTGTACTGAGGATAAGCAGGGCTCTGTACACTGAAGACAAGCAGGGCTCTGTACACTGAAGACAAGCAGTGCTCTGTATATTGAGGCCAAGCAGGGCTCTGTACACTGAAGAAAAGCAGTGCTCAGTATATTGAGGACAAGCAGGGCTCTGTACACTGAAGACAAGCAGTGCTCAGTATATTGAGGACAAGCAGGGCTCTGTACATTGAAGACAAGCAGTGCTCAGTATATTGAGGACAAGCAGGGCTCTGCACTGAGGAAAAACAGAGCTCAGTATATTGAGGACAAGCAAGACTCTGTGCATTGAATCTCTATGACATGCTCTTGGCTAAAACAGCAGGATGATTGACGATTTTTTAAGAATTTAAAAAATAAAAAAAATCTGAAAATGTATTTTATTATCTCTAGTGTCCAAGGTTTTATGGTTTAAGATTCCTGAAATAGATTTTAGGGTTGTTGCTGTTGTTAGTTTATTTATTCTTCATAAAATTGTGTACGTTCACATTTTACTTTTTATGAATGTTTTAAGTTCCTGCCCATTAAAACGACTTTACAAGAGTTTTTAGTCAATGTTAATATTTACATGGTTTCCCAAAGTTGCAAGTCTATATAACACAAGAAATAGTTTAAGGGAAGTGTTCTAATGCTTCTCTGCTGGCAATATAGTTTAATTACAGATTTGATGTATCTTCTTGTATACATCATTAAGCAACAATATTTATACCACTGAAACATAATGAAATAATCTCCATCAGGGTGCCTGGTGGAACTGTGTGGAATCTCCAGATATTGTAGAGAGAAGACAATTACTCTTTATTTATACACTTATTTAAGAGACTCGGAATGCGGATCATGGTTTCAATGGTTGCATGTGTTCTATCTTTTTATATTGTGTTAATAACATTTTTATAATGTTTCAGTCCGGGAGAAGGCTCTGGAAGTTTTTTTTTTTTTCTTTAATTATTTCTGATATTGATTTTTTTTAGAGTAGAACTTCAATTTGCAATATAGTCTTGGGTAAATTTAGCTGTTGAGTTAAGCTTTAATACTGTATAAATAAGTTTGCACTGAAAAATAACAGGCTATAAATGGTTTAAACCATCTTCTAATGGACATTAACATTTAGAACTGTGTTTCCTCTAAATATAACTTAACACCGGATAAGGTATCATTACATTCAGGAATCTGTATGATGTTTTTAAATCATCTACTTAGGGATGTCAGCATTTGTACCTAAGTTATTGTCCAAAACTAACTTTGCATAAATGTGTTCAGAATGGGTAAAAATTAAGAAATGTGTACTCGTCTGTCCGAATCTCCTGTGGGTGCCATTTTGGTTGTGCCCAGTTCTGCCACTCGGCACATCCTGGTCTTTTGCTTGTGCTCAGTCCAGCCACTCAGCACATCCTGGTCTTTTGCTTGTGCCCAGTCCTGCCACTCGGCATATCCTGTCTTTTGCTTGTGCCCAGTCCTGTCACTTGGCACATCTTGGTCTTTGTCTCGACACAAAAAAGTGCACAGTCAGCTAGTCTTTGGTTCAGCAGCCACTTGTCATGACCGAATGGGGGACAGGGAGATTGACTCTCCCTGCCTACTTGCCCATCCACCCTAAATAGTGGATCGACAACTGGGCGCCGGTCCCTTCCAGCGCTAAAGTGCAGTGGCATAAAAACACATAATATACATAGTCGGTCACAGACCAGAACAGAAACAGAAAACTACTAGACGACCAGATATACCAGACAGAATACAAATACTAACAGGGCAGAATATAAACTCACAAACAGAGCAGACTCTAGTGAATTAACAAACAGTTCATAAACTGGATATCAGATAAACGGAAGACATGATAAAATGAACAAGACTAGGCATGAAACGAGTATACAGCAGAATCCAGGAGATGAAGGGGATGAACAGAAGAACTGAGAGTCAAAACACTAAACTGAACAGGTAAAATAGAACACTGTTCACAAACAGGACAAAGATCAGATCAACCAAACAGGATATAAATATAGGACACTGTTCACACTGGGACACAGATCATACAAACTGGACTCCCCACTCCACTATAGGAATAGCCATTAATAATAAAGCCAAATAGGCTACTGGCCAGCGTACACATTCCACTGTGTGGACAAAATGCTGACCCAGTAGGAAACGGACATGATACATGAAACACTAGACTAGAACAGGATGAGTCTGAATAGACTCCAGAACAGGAATATAGCATACAGCGCACAGGGTACAAGCTAGACTCAGACACAGTGTAAATACAGACAGATCAGAACAGACATGATCCTAAAACCGACTAATGTAACACAGACTAAAATACAAAGAGCATGCTATATAACCATGGCTAAAAACCCAGATAAATTGGCAAGATAAATACAAAGTAAATGCTCAAGCAGACATAGTCAGAAAATAGCACAAACAGACATAGTAGTATTGCACTCAATAACCAGCACCAGAATGCAGAAGAACCCTGGTTAAATAACCACACCCGAGTTTTCATTCGTTCAGAGCATTAACTATTTCCTATCCAGGTAAAATAGCAAACTGCTATGAACAAACTAGTGTGTGGATACACACCTAAACAGAAAAATATAAAACAAATAAACGGACATTACACCACTTCTCTGTGTCAAGACTGAGACCAGGATGGGCTTAGTGGTAGGCTGATCAGGATAGATAAGTACACATTATTTTTTTTTGGCCACATTTGCACATCAAAATTTGTCCTTAGACAACACCTTTAAGAGTAACCTAACACTAGAAATGATTAGAGAATTTTAGGTTTTTATGTATTTGGTTTTCTGTTTATAGATTCATTTTAAAGACTTTTTACTAATGTAATCTATCTATTTATTTCAGGCTGCGCCTTTCTTACATACTGTGAACGAGAATCTGCCCTGAAAGCTCAGAGTGCTCTCCACGAACAGAAGACCTTGCCCGGGGTAAATCAATCTATGCTTTTTTACTTATAGATTGTTTTTTTTCCGACTTATATTGCTGGCGATAAATTGATTCAATAAAAACCTGATTCATTAAGGTTAGTGGGAACGTAAAGAAATACGAAGTATCTGGTGTCTGACAAAGATTGAGGACAATGGTTTCAGAAGATTCAATGTAAACAGGGTTTGTATTCTACCTGGCTAATTTTAAGTCATCATATAGATTGTATTTGACAGCAAATCTGGAAATGGTTGAATTTAAGCTATTGGTTTTGCCATCTTGACAAGGTTGACATAAACTGACCAGTGCCCTAGGACACGTGCCACCCCTGAGGATGAACACAAACGACGTCAACCAGAATTTGGTTAAGTCTCATAAAAACAGGTTAAATATGGTTTACAGTTTGGTCGAGGGAATGGTCTAAACTAGACAGTAATGCAAAAATATAGAAACTATAATAAGGTAAGATTGTATTCTTTGATATTATTCTACTCTATCAGTCATAAGGAGCAAATATTTGTCTAAAGGGAACACATTCAAAGTTTGACTTAATCTTTTCTTACTTTTTTTCGTCAATAACAGAAAAGCCTCTTTCATATAGAAGGAATGTTACATTGTATGATATATTATGTTTTACGCCAATGATTGACATTCATTTCAAGGCATATCTTATTGTCTGCAACAATGATCTACTTCATATGTGAATCACTTCAAGGTGTTTGCAGACAATGGATTCTTTTCAAGTCTATTTTCATATCTCCTTCCAAATTGAGGTCATTTTCATTTGGAACAAGTTTTGGTTGACTCATATGCCGACTGGTGACTTGTTCATCTATTATTTTTGTGACCTATAATCTAATATATTTCCAAGATTTTCTGAAGCTTGTGGTTTATATAAAAATAAACATAACTGGCACTATAAAAATATATAGTCACTTTGAGCAACATGAATATACCAGTGATCTAGCTCTCCATGGGACATTGAATTATCAAGGGAATCAATTATAAAGAGACATCATCCAGCTCATCCAAACAATCACTGCTGCCAGTGACCTAGTTGTCATATCATCTCTCCGTACAGTTGTATATCACTTTTCTAAGTGCTCTTCATCCATATCAGTAAGCCTATGTAGGTATTGGGGACAAGACCACCCCAATCCCGCAACAACTGTCTAATGACCTCATTCACTGGTTGGATTTATTTATCTTTGATGCAAATACATGTATAGATATGTACTCATGCCAGTATAGCAGTAAAGTTTGCACTATGCTTTGTACATAATGGAGAACCGGGTGAATCAATATTGCCCTGAAAGTAGACTGTTCCCTTATTTGACTTTGGTGATAAACCTAATCCATCAGTAAAAGGGTAAAAAAATTTAAAAAATTAAACTTTATACATGGCACCAATATTATTTTGGTTGTTAGATCATGCAAAATGTAAACATTCTTCAATTGAAATCATATTACAAAAACTATATTGTGTCTGGATATTGATATTGCATACTTGTTATGGCGCATCTTCTCAGGATGTCCACCTTATATGTCAGAGCTGGTAGTCACACATATTTAGTAGCTCACTTCCACCACCTTGATCCTCTTGTCCATTGACATTAAAGTGGTTCCTGCTATTGTATAGGCAGCCTATGAAAGTGGTTTCTTCTTATCAACACTGGACACTTTAGGAAGATGTTCTGAGTGGAAATCACAAGAACAGTGGGTTCCAAACAAGTACATACCAACAATATCTAGATACGGTATAATTATTTTAATTACTCCAGAGGAGAATAAAACAACCCAATGAAAGAAAGAAAACTGCAGGAAAGCTATACACTATAGTTTTCCTACTAAAGGTTCCGCAGGGGTGGAGCATGACTCAAACTTAGGTTATTTTATTTATTTATTTTTAAATCTAATATAAACAATATGACCAATATAATTAAACAATGGACATGATATATATGATGAGATGGAAAATTTGACTGTAAACAGGAAAAGGAACCTTTTGGCTAATACGTTAATACGTCATTGTGATTAAAGCCTAAATCTTGACTAACTGATAACTAATTATTTTTGTTGAAGGGAAGGCATACCTGCTGAGCCCCATTTAAGGAAATTAAGTTGAGGAGCGATATCACATCCAGCCAATATACAAAAATTATGTTCCCTTTTTATACAACCTTGTACAGCCCCTTCAAACTTGGATGGGGGCAGCCTCACAATGTTTTCAATCAGAGAAAGTCTCAAAATGTAATATGCTGTAATGTAATAAGCTCTAATAGATCTAATGTGCTAAATTGACCCTTCAAATTCACAGTAAAAATTCCTTTACACAGATGTGTCCACATTTACGGTACCTTTCATCTAGTTCAGTTAAGGAATCCAATTTTTCATAAAATCAGCTCATGCTATCAAAATCCTCAAAAGGCTTGATTTACATGGGTGTTCACACATCGACAAACACAGCAAATACTACTCCTCACAGAGAGGCACCAAATCCTGCTGCTTTGAAAAGTTGGAAATCTCACACCATACAACTCCGGATTTTTTGATTTGAGAGATAAGTTAAAGTGTAACAATTAGAATGGCTAGCAGTAGTATATAGTTACACTCAAAGTGTAATCCTATTGTTTGAGACTAGGGCCGGACCTTACATAGTTACATAGTTAGTACGGTCGAAAAAAGACATATGTCCATCAAGTTCAACCAGGGAATTAAGGGGTAGGGGTGTGGCGCGATATTGGGGAAGGGATGAGATTTTATATTTCTTCATAAGCATTAAATTTCTTCATAAGCATTAAACCTTGTGTGATCAGATGGACTGCTGGACTCAACTCAAAACTATAAGACTTCCAGGATGGGTTGGTGGTTATCTGTCTGATGATGTGAGTTTCAACACTAGTCTTGTGCAACGGAATTCCTTTTTTAGTTTAACCGTTTCCTACCACTGGTCATTCTCATAGTAATGCTCTAAAAAGGACACATCTATACATGTAGAATGTATAGATAATATATTTGTTACTCTTCTTTTTGGCCTTGCTGCCTTGGTTTGTCCTATTCTCATAGGTTTGTAATCTATGTAAGTAAAATGGCAACCATATTCTCAGATTGCCCCATAGTGCGCTTCAGTAGACACTGCTTCCTGTTCTTAAATGGATCAGCGGTAATGTCAGGAGGGGAACTGGAATGGAAGGAACTGCAGCAGCAAGATCCCAAAGAAGGGGGTAACTATACATTCTGCATGTATAGTCAAATTTTTCCTGTGAACTGGAGGGTTGCTTTAATATTAATAGTATGTTAATAAATTGCCTGGTTGGATGGCCATTGCCCTTCTTGCCTACTCATTCTCCCAGCCATAATTCAGGATAATGATTCAATACAGCTAAGCCATAAATCACTCAAGATTTCTAAGCATAAAAAATACATTCTCCATTCCCATCCCCAGAAAGAGACTCCTTTGTAAATTTTGGATGGCGGCGTTTCTTAGATGAATGGTATTTAATTGCGTGCACCTGTTGGAATTCAGGAGATCCTTTGAGAAAAAAAAATAACATTAGTAATAATAATAAATTCTATTTCAAAGCAGCGTGGCAGACCCAGTTTCATTTCCCGGGAATCACATCTTGTCTAGAAGGTGGAACATCAAGGGAAAGGTTTGATGTAGAAGCGATCACAATTATTCACACAAGGTGGTTTTGAAGAGTGCACAACGTAAGAGCGATGGTTATAAATAAAACCATTACAGGAAAAAAGGCTTACCTCACCTGCCTCGGCTGCTTGGAAACTGTACACAACAAAAAAAAAGGAAGATATTTCCTTGGCAGCAGAGTGCTCCAATGTGTTCACCCTCCTGCAGCTTATACACTCTTCTGATAGGATTAGCTAAAGCACATGGTTAAATATTTAAAGCCCGGTTTGATTAGAAGCCAATTTTAGATGCAATAAAAACAACACTTAGAGTTCATTTAAAGAACATTTAACCAAGCAATTGAGCTGGGCCCATAGAGTAAAGGTAGGAGGGGGTATGCCAGGATTACAGCAGGTTAATATTTTTTTGATTTCCTAAGGTACCAAGGTCAAAAATATGTTAAGAATGATAAAACTTATTAGCACCGATCCTGTTAAGCTTGTTGACTTCATTAGAACTTCAACTCGTTACAAAGTTTTTCAAATTATTAAGAGATGTTAAAACATAGTAATGATTGTGTTTAATGCATTCACAGATTAATGTAAGCAATACCATTTTTACAAGTAAAATTTGTCCCATGTTATGCCATTTTTTGGAGCTACATTTCTTTAAGGATTTATAGTTGGCCCAGTTTTATAAATCTGCCTAAAAGCAAAACTGTCTGGTGCTGCCCATAACAACCAATCATGGCTTATTTCACCAGAGCTCGATAAAATATGAAATCTGAGCTGTGAATGGTTATTCTGGGCAAAACCAGAGAGATTTGGTTTGGTTTGATCAAATCTGGGCCATTATGTTTCTGATTTTGTCAATGCTTCTAAAAAAAAGGCAATTAATTTCAATAGGTTTTCATAGAACTTTTCCACAGGTATCTTTGGGAAAGAAAAAACACCCCATACCTAGACAATGCTGCATTTAAAAAATAAAAAAAATAAAAGATTCTACAAGGCTCCAAGATGCTAAATAAAAATGTTTAGTATGTAGTAGAATGTTCTTTCTTTTTTAAAATAATGTAATTATTTTTTGTATTACTGTAGAATGAAAATGTATTGTCCAAGGATTAAAGGGTTACTCCGCTCCCTTGCGTCCGGAACATTGAGTTCCTGGACGCTGTGTGCAGGCTTCCGTGTTCACACCAGCCCCCTCGTTATGTCACACCCCGTCATGTGATGTCACGTCCTGCCCCTTCAATTCAAGTCTATGGGCGGGGACGTGACAGCCGTTGCGCCCCCTTCCCATAGACTTTCATTGATGGGGCAGACCGTGATGTCATGAGGGGGCGGGCCTGAACACAGAAGCCCGCACACAGCGTCCAGGAACTCAATGTCCTGGTGTGAGGTGGAATTTTGTGGATGCTGGGGAGCAGAGTAACCCTTTAAATAATATTTACATGTGGGTAAGGATATGATGATGTAAAAAAATTAAATAATAAGCTATACTCACCCAGTCAACACTGCTACTTCCTAGTTTCTGGTGATGCGTTGTCTCCACAGCAGTTGGCCCGCTCAGACAATAGCTGACACTACTTAAAGGAACAACATGTTGCCAGGAAGCAGGACGTTTCTGCAGCAGCTGTGGGTACTCGGTGAAGGTGTGTATTGCTATTTTTTTTAACACCACTTCCAGCAGCACACACATAAATTTTTATATATTTTTCTATGAAATAAAATTAAATTCTCATTGAAAATTATAATAATAAAATACAAATAAACTTAATAAAAGGAAAAGTTATACATATATATATGGACAATCCCTTTAACGTAATACCTGGATGCAGCATTTTTATTTTTTATTTTTACAATGCAAAAAATGCAAAAAAAAAACCCTAAACTAATGGTAAAGAAAGTTGCAAAACACCTATGCATGTTACACAGTTGACATTTTTCTTAATAATGACTATCCTGTTCAGCTTCAGTGGGACTAGTTATACTGGTACTTACTGAACTATTATGGTGTACAGTATTTAGATTTTCTACAGCAGTGTTCCTCAAACTGTGGTGCTCCAGCTATTGGAAAACTACAACTCCAGTCAGTTGTCAGGGGATGATGGGAGCTGTAGTTCTGCAACAGCTGCAGTGCCATAGGTTGCGGAACACAGCTCTACAATATGTTGGTTAAAATAAGTAGAGGTGAAAGGCAAATGGACTGTGGATCTTATATACTCTAATCACTGCTTCATTTGTATAGTTAGTCCAAGTAAAACAAGTTAATTTTATTCATATTTGATTCTGGTGAACGGTTTCTGGATCTTGCGATAGAACATTTGATCCCGGATATTTTCTTTGCTCTCTGTTCACACTGATCTCATTGCCTTAACTTGACATAGTTAATATGCCTAAACCTAAATTGAGTCTGATAGTTCTTCTTAATTTTATTATTAAAGTGAATTCATGTAAATATGTTCACTAGGGGGCTCTGTATGTTACCCAATGGAGTTAGCATCCTTGCTTTGTGGTTGTTGTAAAATTGTTGAATTCATAAAGTTGCAGGAGGATTGTTTGCTTAGGAAAAAGCCTTTACATTATAAATAAACTGAAGCCCACAATTTTACCAGCTTATATTAGTAAGGATAGGAATATACATGTACACGTCTTATACTGATCATGATTTCAATATCATCTTACCCTTGTATGTCCTTCTCCAGATGTTTTGTTCATGGCATGCTTGTGAACATATTGAGTTCATCCGTACCCTGTCCCTTTTTTGCTAAAGCTTTATTGAAGACTAGATGAAATTAAGAATCTATGAGAGCCAGAGGGGACTTCTATACTTCTCCCTGTCAATGTATAGAAGCCCATTTGGCATAGAGGAAGTAAGTAAAATGCTTTATTGAAAGCACCTGAAGCCAAGTTATTACATTTTTAATTTTCTCTTAAATCAAAAAGTATTTACTTCTTTTCCAATTCATTGCGCCTGCAGGCAATTTTATTCTTGAGATGCTGTTCTTGTAGTGTATTGCAGCAACAGCTGTCGGAATTGCAATGGATGTTGTCTCCCGGGGGTATATTCATCATATGCGCTCACCATTGGGGTCCAAAGCTCCATCATGACAATGTTCCAGTTTTATTGGTGAGGTTTTATTTTCGAGAAAAAATATTAATAAATCACAGTGGCCTGTTTAGATATTGATTTCCATACATTTTCAGAGTCTACATCTTTACTAGGTATTTGGCCATACATAAATGTTACAATGGTGCTAGAGATCAAAAGACGGGTCTTTAATGTTGCTTAAAGGGGTGCTCTGGGGGAATCATTTTATTTATTTATTTATTTTTTAAATCAATTGGTGCCAGAAAGTTAAACAGATTTGTACATTACTTCTATAAAAAAAATCTTAATCCTTCCAGTACTCATTAGCGGCTGAATACTACAGAGGAAATTATTTTCTTTTTGGATTTATTTTCTGTCTGACCACAGTGCTCTCTGCTGACACCTCTGTCCGTGTCAGGAACTGTCCAGAGAAGGAGAAAATCCCCATTGCAAACATATGCTGCTCCATACAGTTCCTAAAATGGACAGTGATGTCAGCAGAGAGTACTGCGGACAGACAGAAAAGAAATCCAAAAAGAAAGAAAATAATTTCCTCTTTAGCATTCAACAGCTAATAAGTACTGGAAGGATTAAGATTTTTTAATAGAAATAATTTACAAATCTGTTTAACTTTTTGGCACCAGTTGATTTAAAAACATATTTTTTCCACCAGAGTACCCCTTTAAAGCTGATGCACAGCATATAAATGTCTATGGTTTGTATGACTTAACCCTGTGCTATCCTAGCATGCTTAGGTAGGGTGTTATTTGTTCCACAAGAAGCAACAATTTTAGAGAAGAGTAAAAACAAACAGAAAAGGTGATCTATATACCTTTGTATAGTGATGCAATATTGGCTAAAAGAAGGCTATAGGCAATGTGTTACATATCGGCAGTATGGACATAGATATGAGCTCATTGCTTAAAAAAGTTTCTGCTTCACAAAATTAATATAATATATATATATATATATATATATATATATATATATATATATCGAAAGGACACAACTCTTCTTCATCAGATTATCTTACAATAATTTAGTGTATCTCCAGCTGACGCTTGTCGCATATCCATTCTTACTCTGCTGCTTCTGCAAGAGACCTATACTCTGCTTAAAACACATTATAAGATAAAACATAAAAATGTAGCTTCTTGCCACAATCAAGTCTCAATAATTAAGACTTATTTCACTCACTCAGTTGGTTTTCCCTGGAAGGAAACAAATGTGCAAATTAGCTCTCTATCAGAGAAAGCTACATCTCTAGTACCACCTATTGGAGGTAGCTTCCTTTAAAGAGTCAACCCAAAATCTCATGATAATCAATTCTCTACCCCTTCTGACACCACATCTAGGACCTTGGTTATCCCATGTTGATGAAAGAAGTGAATGCATATATACTGTATCACTGTTGTTCAAAAATTGTATCATTTAATTATTTTCCAATGTGTCTTGAATCATGTTCTCCAGAATTAGTAAAACATGGCTGATTTCTTTCAAGAACAGTGCCACACCTGTCTATAAGTGGTCACTGGTATTGCAGCTCAGATCGAAATAGTGTTAATGGGAGTGAGCAAATTGTATAAGACCAACCAAATTGTATAAAACCAACTGGGCTGGTATTGGCTTCTCGACCATTTCTGGCAGCAGCAAAAGGTAGAGGAAGCCATGTTCAGCTGCAGTGCTACACATTACTTGTTTACAGGCTGGGTATTACTTTAAAAGACAGTAGCCACTTTTTTCTAATCTTGGACAGCTCCTTTAAAGGAAATGTCCATGTCTATTTTTAGCCTTACAATGATAGATTATCACATAGTCTGTTGTAATGTGATCAAGCAAAGAGAAGAATCACTGTTGCTCTTAGTTAATGAATATCATCTCGCTCCCGGAACATAAATCATGGGCGGTTTATTCTGAGTTATGTCAGTGATCGTGGCTTCTCACTCTCTGTCTGAGAATTAAGAACAAGCTGCAGACAGCCGGCGTGACATCACCAGAGCTCTCAGCCAGGAGTTCATTTCTATCACTTGCATTGAATTACAATGTTCCCCATGGGATGTGCTGGGGTTAAGGTTGTAGGAAATCAGAAAGACAAACTGATCCATTTTCTATTCAAATAAATTCCTTGGGAGACATGGCGACTGAGTGGTTGGCACTACTTTGCTGGGGCCATGGGTCTGATGCCTCTCCTGGGTAAGATGTATGTGAAGATTGTATGTGCTTCTTATGATCCCTTATCTTTCCTACCTTATCTGTTTCTTCAAGAACCATTGAGCAGCGTCTCTAAGTAAAAGAATACTCTCCACTCTAATGTGTAATAAGATATGAGTGAATCTACTGAGGTTCATTTCAGGTCACATTTGGCCAATCTGACTGTCAGATCTATTTTTGCATTCAGATCCTTCCCTGATTTCCCTGTAAAGTAAATACAGGAGCAGGGCAGGAGTACCTGTCCCTGTATCATACAATGAGTAGATGGACCAGGTATAGAGACAACAGCCCAGAGAATTACAGTATTCAGCTTTGCCATTTACCTCTGGACCCATCACAGTACAGTACAGGGAGAAACCAAAACCAAAACAAATTCCAAAAAGTTTAGATAAAAAAAAAAAAAAAATCATCACAAATGTAATTTGTGCCAAATCGATTTCTTGCTACGGGTAATTCTAAGCATAAATATTTTTTCAAGGTCCAAAATTCAGGGCCCACCTCTTACACGTATGGATTTTAGAAGGGTTGTAGCTCCATTTTGCTGATAAAATGTTAGTTACGACAAAGACATTTTGAGCATAAAAGGCAACTAAATGTGGTTTGAAGAATTAAGAAAAACTATTACGTATTCATCGATCTGTTGACTAGTAAAAAACTGTTATTTTCCAAATAAAGACTAATAAGAAAAAGACTAATAACAAAGGTCAGTGAAAACTAATGAGAATAGAAAACCCTTTGTTTGGGAATACTCAAGGCTTCCATGAAGTCTTTCCCTTTAAATGAGTGGGCCATCACCCATAAGTAACTAATTGTAGTACATATGTCAAAGTTCAGTGGACAGATTCCAGATTGTACACGATGAAGATGTTAATGAGCGGACAGGAACTGGAGAAGACAGCTGAAAGAGAGCCAATCCGGGACATGAGGGAATATGGTGAGACTTCAGAAAGGAAATTTGCCAGAATCTTGCAAAAGACTGAATAAGAGACAACTTGTTTTTCAGAGATTTTAATCGTAGAGAGATGTACCTGGATTTTGGTGTATCTTGGAAAACTCTCTTAATGTAATACGGTAGAAAGATAACTGCAAAATATTTAAAATAGTTAACATTTTCACTGGTGATTAATTGGAGGTCACATGTCTGCATCAACCAATGGGATGACGAGTTATTTAAAATCCACCATAATGTACACATTTCACATTAAAGGGGTACTCCGGTATTAGACATCATATGCCCTATCAGCAGGATCATGGGGGTCCGGCCGCTGGGATGCCTGCGATCTTCTGCTCATTGCCCTGGTTGTCCGCACACACTATCCACTCCCTATCAGATAACTGTCAACCGCAGCCCGAAGCTGTGGCCAACTCATCCCCTTCATAATCTTTATGGGAGAATCGGAGATACATGAACACTTTATCTTCATCTCTCTCATAGACATGAATGGAGGGAGTGCGTTGACCACGGCCGCTCCAAAGCCTAGCACAGCCGGGGTTCTGAACATAAATGTTCAGAATGCTGGGGTGCCAGGCCAGAAAACCATGCTCACTATTTGGGGAAAAAAGCTAAATTAACAGAAGGGTTAGAAAAATAGGAGAAAAAGTTAAATTAACAGAAGGGTTAGAAAAATAGGCAAACTAAACTTTGGAGGATGATTGGTGTGCACTTTAATGAATTTAATTAAAATGCATTTCCAAATAATATTTCCTACAAAATTTACACAGAAATCCAATAGTAAATGGCATCACTATATATATCACCACCACTAGGGGCAGTAAAAGGGAGTACCAAATAAAATAAGTAGTTAGATGTTAGACAGTATTAGTAAAACTGGGCCATTTTACTGTTTCTTATCTGAAAATTGATAAATTTTCAAAAAAAACAGGGAAAAATCATTGTCAGACAGACATTTTTGTCTATATGGCAAATCAATAAATAGGATTAGGCTTAGATAACAATAGTTAACGTGTGTCTGGGCCGGGATTAGTGAGGTCTTCATCATGTCTTAATGTGACATTCACCACCTACCAACTGTCTGCATGTTCTTTATTGCTGGCCCTGTCATCTGTATGAAGAATAATGACACAAATGCATTTTTTTTAAGTTGGACATTTGCAAATTCACTAACCTATGAGAGCACTACATTACAATAATGCAAGCTTCCAGTTTCGACAGTTCACCTACAAAACGGCGCACATCTTGTTGCACGAAATATGGGTCTCCATTGTCATAATTTTGCATCTATATCACAGACAAGCTATCAGCAGACTTTACCATTGAGAGAGATATTGTCCCGGTATGTAGGACACATGGATAAATGGCTGGAGTTAACTTCTTTCTTCCTCAAAAAGTCTGGTGACAGATGAACCCTGGGCCCTGTTTCATGTAACACTGATGGGGAGAATTCAAAGCTGTCTCTCCAAACTCATAATAATGTCACTGTGGCTTATTTAAGGAAGCCAGTGCTTGTCTTCTGATAAATTATAACAGTAGGATACTGTTTTATGGCTCCTGTGTGAGTAGAAGAGTTTAATTTATGACAGCCCTATCTCTGCCTAGTAACACGCTCCAGTATTATCAGACATAGTTCATCACCATAAAACAGCAAAAGAAGGTAGAGAATTAGAGAGCGAAGGGGGGAAAGATTCTCTGGGTCAGAGGTCTACGTCCTCCTTTACATGAGTTTACAAAAGAACAATATAAAACCTTCTTCTCCTGTCACTTCCTAGAACACAGGCTGGTTGTTATTAACTATGTTGGACATTTTCAAAGGGAATTTTTTTTTTATATGTATTTATTGTGCATCTATATATGATTGCAGATAGTCTCTTTTTCTTTTATTTTAAAGCATACTTCTACTTTGTGCACTTTCTTAACTTTAAAACAGATCAAAATAAAATGTTATCTATTTTATTTATTTAAACTATGGAGAAATCCCATATGTGTCTAAATATTTACAAAAAACAAGTTAACAACCCATCTTTCAGTAAAACATTGGCCAAGGGAGCCATTGAATTAAATTTCACAGGACTGAAAAATAAAAAATGGAAAAATCCTATGTTTCTCTAAATATTTCTAAAAAAAATAACTATTGAGCAATCCATCTTTAAATTAAACATAGGCCAATGGAGTAAATAAAACTGAAATCCATAGGACTAAAAATGCAAATATATAAAAAAAAATATTTCAGTTTTAGACAGAGAAATATGTAGAGGAAAATGGCACACTTTCTTCTTGGGACAGGGGGCTTGTTCTTTTAGGGTACATTCATACTACAGAATGTATTCCCAGAGAATTTCTGGGCAGATATTTTGTATCAGCTGGGCCTAGGACTGTTCAGAGATAAGCTTTCTGCATTGATGGCTATGCATACCCAAGCAGGTTCCTCCGAACAAATGAAATTGTTCATTCTTTTGGATTAGTCCGGAATTTGTGAACTAATATGTTTAAAAAGAGCCAGGAAGAGGGTTGCACAGAGTGTGGCTTCACATGGAGGGAGCAGTTGGGTGCCCTCATCACATGCGACAGAGCCGTTTGATTTACTAAGTGTCATGCCCCTTTTAGTAAATCCTTGGAACCAAAATAGCAAGAGCTTTACGTAAGACAGTGGTACACATAGTAAATGTCCCCCCAAATATTTACTTATTTGTCAATAATTTGTAACACTATTTTTACAAGTTCTTCATATATACCCATAAGGGCATTGACATACATAAAAGAGTGGGGTCAAGAAATAATATCAAAATGGTTTGCCCATCATGGTGCCACTTGGGACAGAATAGTGTGGTATGTGTTCCCACTTTCATGCTAATTCTATGTATCTTAGGCCAATGTCCTATTTGAAGATGAGCAAACCGAATCTGTAGAACCCGAGTTTGGTCAGAACTTTGCTAAACATTCAGTTCACATAGAATTAAAACTTTTGGGCTGTTTGGTTCAGCAGAACCTTCTGAAATAGCACATGGCCACATGGCAGAAAGAAGAAGGAAGAAGGATTACATCAACTCAGGTAATCCCATAATGTCTTTCAAACAGCTCTTACAGCCAATCAGGAGGTAGTGTAAAAAGCCTATGCACAAAACTTCAGCAGTCATTTTAGAGATAGCATGTGTTAGGTGAAGATCTCTGTGAGGGACAATGAGCAGTGAACAACAAAGATAGGAGTAGGAGCACACATACATAATAATTGTAGTAAAGCAGTAGAGAGCGTTTTGCATCTGTTCTGACTGTGCAAAGTCTGTGGAAGTTAAGTGTAAACTTTTTTTTGTTTTACAATATTGGGAAAAAGCCATGAAAAGATTTTGTATAAGCCCTCCCCTCCACACCCCCACACCCCCCCCCACATACACACACACCCCGACACAAACACACACACACCAATGGTCCGATCTGTTCTACACTTGTTTTGATAAATCTCCCCCAAAATCTATATAAAATTGGCATTACTATACCTTTAAGTTGAAAGTAAGAACAGTCCTTCATTGTATCTTTTTTGTCTAGTAAACTTTCTTTTTCTATCAAAAATTTGATATAAAATAGGTGCATTACAGTTATCACTGTGATTTTTTTCAGCAGCTGTTATGAAAGTTATTACAGTGCTGCGATTACCTGCCGTTAAGTACGAGCTAAATTGTGCGTGTTTACACCCATCTCTCCTGCTGAAGGAGAGTACTTTATGACAAAGGCTATTTTGATTAAGATTGCTGAATTTGGTACTTTCGGCATCAGAGGCGGCATGGTGATCACATCGCTTTATCGATCTCTATCTCGGGGGTGGTGGAGGGTGTTGGATTGGAGGCCGGTGCCCAAAGATTCAGGTGCACAGTAAACATTGACTTGTACAAAACCAACGTCTGGTCAATGATCCTTATCTCCATATTGTAAAATGGATAAATGATGAAGCATATTAGTTGCTTAATAATTTATAGAAAATCTTTGATGTTGTGGTGATTATATCATAGAGTAGGTCACATATCAAAGGTAATTTATTTGAGCAGCTGCGATGGTTTCTCAGAAGCGATCAATATCATTGTTCATGGTAGTGATTTCACAAACTGGTATACCAAATAAATAAAAAATTATAATAATAACAAAAAAGTAAAAATTCTTAACCATTCTACTCAAACCAGCAAGCCTCCAGCTGTTGCAAAATTACAACTCCCAGACGAAAGCTGTCCGAGCATGCCGGGAGTTGTAGTTTTTCAAAAGCTGGAGGCACACTGGTTGGAAAATGCTGCTAGATAGATAGATATGAAATAGGTAGATAGATATGGGATAGATTAATAGAAGATAGATAGATAGAATCAGGTTCTGCACCCTTATAGATTATCTAGGCAGACTGCTAACTATACATCCTCTGAATGTATGGAGGTACATGCCAAGGGTACATCTGAAGGAGGCTAGCTCTGAAAGCCTGAAACTCTTTTAATGTGTTTGCTTGTTGGTTCCATAGAGTACATTACTCTGAAAGTCAGAGGAACGAGAGTAGTGAGATATCGGTTCCAGCAGCCACTTATTTTCCTTCAATGGATCATTACATTTGGCTCCATTTCCTCATTCATGTGATAAATGGAGACTGTAAGTAGCACATTATAGTCATGACTAAGAGACGATAAGTGTATATATATATGACAGTGACAGAATCATTGTTGAGGAATCTGCATAGCGCTGTGAGCTGCTCTCCATCTATGTTGTTTTTTATGCTTTATTTAACCTATGCAAGAAAATAAATAAATAATAATATCAATAATAATAATACATAATCTGCAATATCTGCCAAGACTCAATCTACTCCATGGCGCTCTTTCATATTCTACATAGTCTCCACGTAATCGGGAATAAATTACATTTAGAAAATACAATTATGGTGTATTGGAGTACAATCCATCGCAAGATCCAGGCATTAAAGGGGTATTCCATGCAAAAACGTTTTTTTATATATCAACTGGCTCTGGAAAGTTAAACAGATTTGTAAATTAATTCTATTAAAAAATCATAATCCTTCCAATAGTTATTAGCTTCTGAAGTTGAGTTGCTGTTTTCTGTCTAACTGCTTTCTGATGACTCACGTCCCGGGAGCTGTGTAGTTCCTATGGGGATATTTTCCCACCATGCACAGCTCCCAGGACGTGACATCATCATTGATCAGTTAAACAGAAAACTTCAGAAGCTAATAACTACTGGAAGGATTAAGATTTTTTAATAGAAGTAATTTACAAATCTGTTTAACTTTCCGGAGCCAGTTGATATATAAAAAAAAGTTTTTGCCTGGAATACCCCTTTAATACATGGAGCTGAAATGGACGGATATTGTCTCTTCTGAAGTTCAGCTTGAAGGGTAATGCTGAGAAATGTTCCTGAACTGTCAGGATTCCTGCTTTTTATTTCCTAGGGGACAAATGAAGATCATTTAAATGATGGTTACAAAATGATTAATATTTATGTGTCTGCTTTTTCTACAAATTAAGTATTTTCTTCAATATGTATATTCTAATGACTTATGTAGTAGTAGCAGCAGTTGTAGGTTGTAATAGTAGTAGTTGTAGTAGCAGTAGTTTTTGTAGTAGTAGTTGTAGTAGCAGTAGTAGGTGTAGTAGTAGTAGTAATAGTAGTAGTAGTAGGTGTAGTAGTAGTAGTAATAGTAGTAGTTGTAGTAGTAGTAGTAGTAGTAGCAGCAGTAGTTTCTGTAGTTGTAGTAGCACACCAGCAGGAATAGTGGACGCAGTTGTTGTATTAGCAGTAGTGGTTTATTGTTATTATTTTTATTAGTAGTGGTAGTAGCAGCAATAGTAATAGCAATTGTAGTAGTAGTACAGTAAATAAGTAAAAGTAGTATTTGTTGTTGTTGTTGTAATGGCTTATCACATTAATTATTGTTGTTGTTGTTAGTAGTAGTAATAGTAATAGCAGTTGCAGTAGTAGATATAGGAGTAGTAGTTGTTGTTGTTGTAATGGCTAATTATATGAACTATTATTTTTAGTAGTAGTAGTAGTAGTAGCAGTAGAAATAGTAGCAGTAGTTAATGTTGTTGTTTGTTATATGAACCATAGTAATAATAATATTATTATTTTCAATTGTGGTTGTAGTAGTGGTGGTAGTTTATTTTATGAATTATTAATATTATTATTATTAATAGTAGTAGTTGTAGTTGTTTATTATATAAAATATTATTACTATTATTATTATCAGTAGTAGCAGTAGTAGTAGTAGTAGTAAAAGTAGTATTAGGCTATGTTTAGACCTCAAAATGTCCGCACAAAAAATCTCTGTGTGGACATTCCGGAGACTGCAGGTGCTGTCTCATAGACCACTATGTATTCTGCTCAGGTTCATTCTTTCTGTGGACAAGGAAATCAGAGTTTCCATGCCAGAAACTTCTGGCACAGAAATTCTGCTGTGTACACAAGGCGGAACTCTGCTGCAGCAGAATCTCCAAGCTGAATTCCAAGCGGAATTCTGCATGGAAATTCTGATGTGTGAACATAGCTTAAAGAGTAGTAGTAGTAGATATAGTAGCAGTAATTGTTGTAGTGGTTTATTTTATTATTATTATTATTATTATTATTATTACTAGTAGTAGTAGCGGTAGTATTAGTAGTAGTAGTAGTAGGTAATAGTAGTAGTAGCAGGTAGTGGTGGTATAGTAGTAGTAGTAGTAGTAGTAGTAGTAGTAACAGTAGTAGTAGTAGAAGTAATAGTTTAATATTAGCATTGCCAATATTATTAATAAAATTATAACTGATTTTTTTCAAGTATTAGCACAAAAGAAGATTTCTAGGGCATTTATACAAAAAAATTGTCTTTAGAATTGGCCATTAATATCAGATCAGTGTTGGCTAGCTCCCACCAATCACTCAGAAAGTGAAGTCTTTTATAAACTTTTGGAAAGATAGCGGGCACCTGCGGTGCGTGTGAGGCCGAAAGTGCCTTCCTTGGAGCGAATTCCCAGTGAGTTGCAGATGACAACCGGAGATCACAATATATTTGAATTGTCACGGCAAAGCCAAGTCTTAGTCCTTATTTTATGTTCTCTTTGAGTTTTCTCTTAATGCTCCTGAGTAATTTGTTTACGGTGCTGTTGCAATGTTTCATACATACTTGCCCCCTAAACTGATGTACGACTTCTTGGGCCTAGTTTAATATGTATAGGCTCTGGAGCATTTAAAATGCTAAAACATTCAATGATTAATGCTATTGAGATTTCACTATCTACCTGTCAACGTATTTTTTCCTCTGTCTGGTACAATGCGCTGTGCATAATCATTGCCATTAATCAGACGGAAACTTTCAGTAAAACACACTCCACTTCACTGTTATCAGCCCCAGAAATCCGTGACTAACATAATACCCCTCGGAAATAAAAAAAAAATTAAAAACCATACTAGTCTGTGCCTAGTAGGAAATTTCACTGTAAATCAAAGTTTATTAAGCAGTGACAGACAGGCGCTGTTCCATTGATTAAAACAGCCTCGTGAACACACAGTCTGCTTTTTCCATGCCCTTTAAGTTTTGAAAGGGAACACATGTTTAATTGTTCCTGAGGGACGAGCCGGTGCTTTATCTCATTATAAATACAGTGCACATGAAACTACAACACACCTGAGATACTAAGAAATGTATTGAAGTTGCATATTCACAATCTCTCAAGGGCATCTCTACAGAAAAAAGGCCTCAAATTCAGATAAAGAACTCGCTGGCCTGCCAGTCGGCCAGAAGGTCAGAGGGTTCTGCGTTTGCTTTAGAAGAAGACAGCGTTCCTTTTTCTAACTCTCTCGTGCCCCATGTAGCTTGACATTACGGGTCTGGTCGACAAATGAGAAGAAGCACCTGCCTGCCATCTGCTTGGTAAACATTACAAATGCGCTTGGCCCAACTGCGTCCACACTATCTGAAGAGGTCAATCAATTTTCGAGAATTTAGGCCAATGCCCAACAGCCCCAGTTTCCATCTACTGCTTTGCCAATGCATCCGTTCGGAGCGTCTCTCTGTTTTCAAGTCATCAACCAATATTATCATTTATTTATTACATGGTATTCATAGAATTCCTAAATATTTTATAGCGCTCAGGTTGATGACTATGTGATCATGGCATTAGACCATCATTAATGTAAAATTGGCTAATACTATTTAAATAAAACTGCTTTTATGCATTAGGTTAATACAGTGGTCTCCAAACTGCGGCTCACCAGATGTTGGTCAACTACAACTCCTAGCATGCCCGGGCAGAAAAAAAACATGGCTGTTATTTTCCAAAACCAGCATCATGCGTGTCTAGTTCTGTTTGGTTTAGCAGCTTAGCTATATTTGCTTTAAAGGCTTTAAAGGAGAACTACAGCAAATTTATTCCCTATACTCATTATAGGGAATATTAGCTGATTGCGGGGGTCCGACCTCTTGGACCCCCACAATCTCTGGAATGGGACCCAGCTCTCACTGAATTTTATGAATGATCTAATTGACATCTTGGTTTTCTGTCCTCATTCACATTAGTTTAAGCCCATTTTTTGTTTGGTAACAAAAATACATGACAGGTCACTTTCTCCCACATAATCAACCTACTCCTCTCCTGCTGATGAAGATATTCCTATTATCTCATTGGTTGCTAGGTATCCTGTCCCCATCCACTTCAGTCTCTGCCCACTTCATTTTAGGTAACATGATAAATAGACAGGTCACTTCCTTCCATCAACTTACTTCTTTCCTACTGCTGACATTATTGCTATGAATGATCTCATTGGTGTCTTGGTATTCTGTCCCCATCCACATTAGTTTTTGCCTGGTTTATTTTAGCTTACATAATTATTTGACAGGTCACTTCCTTCCATGAAATCAGTGTTCTCCTCGCCTACTGCTGAAGCTATTCCTATGATCTAATTGGCTGCTAGGTGTCCTATCCCATCCACTTCACTGGACTACCACTTTATTTAAGGTAAGATGATGAAGTGACAGGTCACTTCCTTCCACAAATTAACCTATTCCTCTCCTGCTGAAGCTCGTCCTATAATCTAATTGGCTGCTAGATGCTCTGACCCCATCTACCTCAGCTTGCACCTACTTTATTTTATATATCATGATAAATTGACAGGTCACTTTCTTCTACAAAATCAACCTACTCCTCTTCTGCTGCTAAAGCTCTTCCAATGATCTAATTGGCTGCTAGGTGTTCTGTCCGCATCCACTTTATTCTATGACTTTTTTTTTCTAAGTTACATTTAGACAAAGAGAAGAAGGGAAAAACAGAAAGCAATGTCCAATATTTAGGTCAATGAGCCATACTGTACAATGTACCGGCATATTTTTACATCAGGAGACATTGATGAGGCTTTTGGCAAGTGTGTTGGCAGCTCATCTCCGAAGAAAAGAAAATCCTGCTGGTCTCTTTCATCCATCTATAGGTCTCTGGTCTCTTTACCATTCATTAAACATCTCCCTGCCACCACTAATCTATATTTGACACCTATTATTCGACAGCTCCCAAGAGATACCATTTCAAGCATTCAACAAAGGCCCCCTCATTGTTAATTCAATGTATGTCCCACCCCCCCTCTCAATGACAATTCTTTTCTCTCTGACGTGGCATTGAAGGATCAATTTAATTTAAAGTACAACTGTAAAGATGAATAAGTGGAAAATACCCATACAGGAGTCATGCAAATAAATTACAAAGGGCAAATGATGACAAGGCTGGGGGGTCTCTGGAGACAAGGGTATGATAACAGAGACTCCGAATTAATGTAAGATGGATGTACTTATTACAAGGTGCCAGGGATAATAATTCCTCTGTACAATTTTACATCATGTTGTGTTCTGTAACATACATTTACTGTGTAAGAGCTACAATGTAATCTAGCATGTGTGCCATGTAATAATAAGGGTAATTTATGCTTACTAACAGAGTCTCACGCAGAGTGTCAATAGCCGGCACCTGGCGCCATTGAAGAAAATGTGTTCAAGATCTTTTTTTCAGACACTAGCCAACCACAAGGGTTGAAACATCTGATTCTCGGCAGGTGCCAATTTGCCAAACTATCAATTTGCAAAAAATAACTACTAAGGATTTGTTTAAGTTTAAAGGGGAAAAAAAAGGAAAAATGGCAAAATAAGTTTCCCCACGCATCTTGATCATGAGTAGTACATTTTTCTGTTTTCCAGTGATGGGCAGTAAACAAGCAGATTGAGATCCACTGGTAAACCAAAGATTGGGACCAGTGTCATACCTCCATTTAAGTTTTTTATTTTTTTTTATTTTAGTTAGCATCTTAACAAAAGTCAGAAATAGATTTACTTTCTGACTGTCTGACCTTTCTAGGTCAAATAAATTACATTATAGACCTCCACTCTAAAATTACTACTCTAAGAAGGTAGATCGCATACTAAATTAGTCTGACATAGACATTATTTGTCCTACATACTGTTGGGTTCTTCAGCATTGTATATTACATGCCTGTAATTTCTATGGCGGTCTCTACTATTTTTTCTTTTTGTTGTCAATTCATTCAAATAAAAGAAACAGCAGTAAGGAAACGGTGCCGAAGTCTTGAGACTAACATCACTGAAATACATAATAATTGTTACGCCGAGCGCTCCGGGTCCCCGCTCCTCCCCGGAGCGCTCGCTACACTTCCCTCACTGCAGCGCCCCGGTCGGTTCCACGGACCCGGGGCGCTGCGTTACTACCTCCGGCCGGGATGCGATTCGCGATGCGGGTAGCGCCCGCTCGCGATGCGCACCCCGGCTCCCGTACCTTACTCGCTCCCCGTCAGTTCTGTCCCGGCGCGCGCGGCCCCGCTCCCTAGGGCGCGCGCGCGCCGGGTCTTTGCGATTTAAAGGGCCACTGCACCGCTGATTGGTGCAGTGGTTCCAATTAGTGTTTACACCTGTGCACTTCCCTATATCACCTCACTTCCCCTTCACTCCCTCGCCGGATCTTGTTGCCCTAGTGCCAGTGAAAGCGTTCCTTGTGTGTTCCTTGCCTGTGATTCCAGACCTTCTGCCGTTGCCCCTGACTACGATCCTTGCTGCCTGCCCCGACCTTCTGCTACGTCCGACCTTGCTTCTGTCTACTCCCTTGTACCGCGCCTATCTTCAGCAGCCAGAGAGGTTGAGCCGTTGCTAGGGGATACGACCTGGTCACTACCGCCGCAGCAAGACCATCCCGCTTTGCGGCGGGCTCTGGTGAAAACCAGTAGTGACTTAGAACCGATCCTCTAGCACGGTCCACGCCAATCCCTCTCTGGCACAGAGGATCCACCACCTGCCAGCCGGCATCGTGACAGTAGATCCGGCCATGGATCCCGCTGAAGTTCCTCTGCCAGTTGTCGCTGACCTCACCACGGTGGTCGCCCAGCAGTCACAACAGATTGCGCAACAAGGCCAACAGCTGTCTCAACTGACTGTTATGCTACAACAGTTACTACCACAGCTCCAGCAATCATCTCCTCCGCCAGCTCCTGTACCTCCTCCGCAGCGAGTGGCCGCTTCTGGAATACGACTATCCTTGCCGGATAAATTTGATGGGGACTCTAAGTTTTGCCGTGGCTTTCTTTCCCAATGTTCATTACACTTGGAGATGATGTCGGACCAGTTCCCCACTGAAAGGTCTAAGGTGGCTTTCGTAGTCAGCCTGCTGTCTGGAAAAGCCCTGGCTTGGGCCACACCGCTCTGGGACCGCAATGACCCCGTCACTGCCTCTGTACACTCCTTCTTCTCGGAAATTCGAAGTGTCTTTGAGGAACCTGCCCGAGCCTCTTCTGCTGAGACTGCCCTGTTGAACCTGGTCCAGGGTAATTCTTCCGTTGGCGAGTATGCCGTACAGTTCCGTACCCTTGCTTCAGAATTATCCTGGAATAATGAGGCACTCTGCGCGACCTTTAAAAAAGGCCTATCCAGCAACATTAAAGATGTTCTGGCCGCACGAGAAATCCCTGCTAACCTACATGAACTCATCCATCTTGCCACTCGCATTGACATGCGTTTTTCCGAACGGCGTCAGGAGCTCCGCCAGGATATGGACTCTGTTCGCACGAGGCGTTTCTTCTCCCCGGCTCCTCTCTCCTCTGGTCCCCTGCAACCTGTTCCTGTGCCTCCCGCCGTGGAGGCTATGCAGGTCGACCGGTCTCGCCTGACACCCCAAGAGAGGACACGACGCCGCATGGAGAATCTCTGCCTGTACTGTGCTAGTACCGAACACTTCCTGAAGGATTGTCCTATCCGTCCTCCCCGCCTGGAAAGACGTCCGCTGACTCCGCACAAGGGTGAGACAGTCCTTGATGTCTACTCTGCTTCTCCACGTCTTACTGTGCCTGTGCGGATGTCTGCCTCTGCCTTCTCCTTCTCTGCTGTGGCCTTCTTGGACTCTGGATCTGCAGGAAATTTTATCTTGGCCTCTCTCGTCAACAGGTTCAACATCCCGGTGACCAGTCTCGCCAGACCCCTCTACATCAATTGTGTAAACAATGAAAGATTGGACTGTACTATACGTTTCCGCACGGAGCCCCTTCTAATGTGCATCGGATCTCATCACGAGAGGATTGAACTGTTGGTCCTCCCCAATTGCACTTCTGAAATCCTTCTTGGACTTCCCTGGCTTCAACTCCATTCCCCAATCCTGGATTGGTCCACTGGGGAGATCAAGAGTTGGGGGCCCTCTTGTTCCAAGGACTGCTTAAAACCGGTTCCCAGTAAACCTTGCCGTGTCCCTGTGCTTCCTCATGTAACCGGTCTCCCTAAGGCCTATATGGACTTTGCGGACGTTTTTTGCAAAAAACAAGCTGAGACTCTACCTCCTCACAGGCCTTATGATTGTCCCATTGACCTCCTCCCGGGCACTACTCCACCCCGGGGCAGAATCTATCCTCTGTCCGTCCCAGAGACTCTTGCCATGTCTGAATACGTCCAAGAAAATTTAAAAAAGGGCTTTATCCGTAAATCCTCCTCTCCTGCCGGAGCCGGATTTTTCTTTGTGTCCAAAAAAGATGGCTCTCTACGTCCTTGCATTGACTACCGCGGTCTTAATAAAATCACGGTTAAGAACCGCTACCCCCTACCCCTCATCTCTGAACTCTTTGATCGTCTCCAAGGTGCCCATATTTTTACCAAACTGGACTTAAGAGGTGCTTATAATCTCATCCGCATCAGAGAGGGGGATGAATGGAAAACGGCATTTAACACCAGAGATGGACACTTTGAGTATCTGGTCATGCCCTTTGGTCTATGCAACGCCCCTGCCGTCTTCCAAGACTTTGTTAATGAAATTTTTCGTGATCTCCTATACTCCTGTGTTGTTGTATATCTGGACGATATCCTGATTTTTTCTGCCAATCTTGAAGAACACCGCCAGCATGTCCGTATGGTTCTTCAGAGACTTCGTGATAATCAACTCTATGCCAAAATAGAGAAATGTCTGTTTGAATGCCAATCTCTTCCTTTTCTAGGATACTTGGTCTCTGGCCAGGGACTACAAATGGACCCAGATAAACTCTCTGCCGTCTTAGATTGGCCACGCCCCTCCGGACTCCGTGCCATCCAACGTTTTTTGGGGTTCGCCAATTATTACAGGCAATTTATTCCACATTTTTCTACCATTGTGGCTCCTATTGTGGCTTTAACAAAAAAAAATGCCGATCCCAAGTCTTGGCCTCCTCAAGCGGAAGACGCCTTTAAACGACTCAAGTCTGCCTTTTCTTCGGCTCCCGTGCTCTCCAGACCTGACCCATCTAAACCCTTCCTATTGGAGGTTGATGCCTCCTCAGTGGGAGCTGGAGCTGTCCTTCTACAAAAAAACTCTTCCGGGCATGCTGTTACTTGTGGTTTTTTTTCCAGGACCTTCTCTCCGGCGGAGAGGAACTACT
This sequence comes from Hyla sarda, assembly GCF_029499605.1. Taxonomy (NCBI): domain Eukaryota; kingdom Metazoa; phylum Chordata; class Amphibia; order Anura; family Hylidae; genus Hyla; species Hyla sarda. The sequence continues at coordinate 561,765,359 of NC_079189.1, read as the reverse complement.
CCATCGGGGATCGAGAGCTTCTAGCCATTAAATTAGCACTTGAGGAATGGAGGCATCTGCTGGAGGGATCAAGATTTCCAGTTATTATTTACACCGATCACAAGAACCTCTCCTACCTCCAGTCTGCCCAACGGCTGAATCCTCGTCAGGCCAGGTGGTCTCTGTTCTTTGCCCGATTTAATTTTGAAATTCACTTTCGGCCTGCTGATAAGAACATTAGGGCCGATGCTCTCTCTCGTTCCTCAGATGCCTCTGAAATTGAACTCTCTCCTCAACACATCATTCCTCCTGACTGCCTGATTTCCTCTTCTCCAGCCTCCATCAGGCAAACTCCTCCAGGAAAGACCTTTGTTTCTCCACGCCAACGCCTTGGGATCCTCAAATGGGGTCACTCCTCCCATCTCGCTGGTCATGCGGGCATTAAGAAATCTGTGCAACTCATCTCTCGCTTCTATTGGTGGCCGACTCTAGAGACTGATGTGGTGGACTTTGTGCGAGCCTGCACTATCTGTGCCCGGGATAAGACTCCTCGCCAGAAGCCCGCTGGTTTTCTTCATCCTCTACCTGTCCCCGAACAACCTTGGTCTCTGATTGGTATGGATTTTATTACTGACTTACCCCCATCCCATGGCAACACTGTTATTTGGGTGGTCGTTGATCGATTCTCCAAAATGGCACATTTCATCCCTCTTCCTGGTCTTCCTTCAGCGCCTCAGTTGGCTAAACAATTTTTTGTACACATTTTTCGTCTTCACGGGTTGCCTACACAGATCGTCTCGGATAGAGGCGTCCAATTTGTGTCTAAATTCTGGAGGGCTCTCTGTAAACAACTCAAGATTAAATTAAATTTTTCTTCTGCATACCATCCTCAATCCAATGGACAAGTAGAGAGAATTAACCAGATCTTGGGTGACTATTTACGACATTTTGTTTCCTCCCGCCAGGATGACTGGGCAGATCTTCTACCTTGGGCCGAATTCTCGTATAATTTCAGAATCTCTGAATCTTCCTCCAAATCTCCGTTTTTCGTGGTGTACGGCCGTCACCCTCTTCCCCCCCTCCCTACCCCCTTGCCCTCTGGTCTGCCCGCTGTGGATGAAATTTCTCGTGATCTTTCCACCATATGGAAAGAGACCCAAAATTCTCTCTTACAGGCTTCTTCTCGCATGAAGAGATTCGCAGATAAGAAAAGAAGAGCTCCTCCCATTTTTTCCCCTGGAGACAAGGTATGGCTCTCCGCTAAATATGTCCGTTTCCGTGTCCCGAGCTATAAGTTGGGACCACGCTATCTTGGTCCTTTTAAAGTTTTGTGTCAAATTAATCCTGTCTCTTACAAACTTCTTCTTCCTCCTTCTCTTCGTATCCCTAATGCCTTTCACGTCTCTCTTCTTAAACCTCTCATCCTCAACCGTTTTTCTCCTAAATCTGTTCCTCCCACTCCTGTTTCCGGCTCCTCGGACATCTTCTCTGTCAAAGAGATTTTGGCCTCTAAAAAGGTCAGGGGAAGAACTTTTTTTTTAGTGGATTGGGAGGGTTGTGGTCCAGAAGAGAGGTCCTGGGAACCTGAGGACAATATCCTGGACAAAAGTCTGATCCTCAGGTTCTCAGGCCCCAAGAAGAGGGGGAGACCCAAGGGGGGGGGTACTGTTACGCCGAGCGCTCCGGGTCCCCGCTCCTCCCCGGAGCGCTCGCTACACTTCCCTCACTGCAGCGCCCCGGTCGGTTCCACGGACCCGGGGCGCTGCGTTACTACCTCCGGCCGGGATGCGATTCGCGATGCGGGTAGCGCCCGCTCGCGATGCGCACCCCGGCTCCCGTACCTTACTCGCTCCCCGTCAGTTCTGTCCCGGCGCGCGCGGCCCCGCTCCCTAGGGCGCGCGCGCGCCGGGTCTTTGCGATTTAAAGGGCCACTGCACCGCTGATTGGTGCAGTGGTTCCAATTAGTGTTTACACCTGTGCACTTCCCTATATCACCTCACTTCCCCTTCACTCCCTCGCCGGATCTTGTTGCCCTAGTGCCAGTGAAAGCGTTCCTTGTGTGTTCCTTGCCTGTGATTCCAGACCTTCTGCCGTTGCCCCTGACTACGATCCTTGCTGCCTGCCCCGACCTTCTGCTACGTCCGACCTTGCTTCTGTCTACTCCCTTGTACCGCGCCTATCTTCAGCAGCCAGAGAGGTTGAGCCGTTGCTAGGGGATACGACCTGGTCACTACCGCCGCAGCAAGACCATCCCGCTTTGCGGCGGGCTCTGGTGAAAACCAGTAGTGACTTAGAACCGATCCTCTAGCACGGTCCACGCCAATCCCTCTCTGGCACAGAGGATCCACCACCTGCCAGCCGGCATCGTGACAATAATTATACCTTTATATGACAGGAGAGGCTGTATAAATTCACATAGAGTGTGCTGGCTATATAAGATAAGATAAATAATGTCCAAAATTTTTAAGCAAAGTAAAATCCGCACTTTACGTGAAGATAAAAAAATAGATGTATTATTTTATGGCATTTCCACAAGCTTGGAAGATAGAGAAGAGGGTGGATGGAGACTGATTTTACAACATGTTTTGCGTCGTAAAGCGCTTCCTCAAGTCATACCAGTGCGGTATGCGGGAGTACTTTATGGTGCAAAACATGTTGTCGAATTAGTCTCCATCCACACCTCTATCTTCCTTGCTTGTAGAAACGCTATGAAATAAAGCATCTATTTTTTTTATCTTGTGCGGCTTTTACTTCGCTTCTGAAATTTTGGTCATTCAAATAGAAGAGTTGTGCCTCCATCCAAAGTAACATAGCTTGTTCTACTGGGATGCATATCTGTTCTGTTGGGATGTTCCCCTTGATCTGGTCTAAAATCTACTTATTTTCCTAAAATATGTTTCATACCAATCATCACATTGATCCACTTCCATGAAGTTTCTGCCAAAAACTGTGCCAAAAAGTTGCATGTCACAACTAGAGATAAAGGAATCTCCTAGTATTTGTTTCAGGATTGATTCTGTGTATTTTCCAGATTTGTTTCAGAATCGGAAGTGCAACAGTTGACCTAAAATTGTCCACACCAATATGTACAGGAGCAGGAACGGCATGAATTCAAAATTCAATGCATCTAGTCATGACATTTTTAAGCAAATAATTAAGACCTTTCTTAGCACCCCCACATTTGAGAACATTAAGAGTGGTCTCCACAGAATTGGCATGGTCTTCAAGTAGTTGGGAAATTTATTAACAGGAAGATAAGAAAATAATGCAAATTTTGACACAAATCTACATTTCTTTTTTCTAACTTTTAGACAGTTTTAGATTAGGGTTTATTTATGTAATTGCACTTTTGATCCTTATTTTTTTTAAATGGTATATTAAATACCAGTCTAAATATTGGCCACTTCTTATATTTCTCTTTCACCATAAGCCCATAGCAGTTACAATCAAATAAAAGATTAAAAAAACTAAATAAAAAAAATGATAAAAGATTATGATACATGAGCAAAAAAATTAAAAATATTATAAAATTTTGAACTTAAAACTGCATCATTTTATTACAAGACTAGTGCATCAGGAATTCAAATTTTTAAGATCAGAACCATGTAATACTGTTGGAGATAAGAACACAAGTTTGGCTTGAGATTTAACATTCATATATCGTAATCCCAACTGAGGCCAGAAATCAGGAAACCAGAAAATGTTAGCAATACGCCATTGCCATTCAGGCTCATTCTGATGAGGGCCAAGCTTCATGAACGTGTTGACAGTCTATTTTTTACGTCTGTAAATATATGGCTTGTCTCTCTCATTCATCTTCCGAGATTCTTTAGATAGCAGGCTGGATCTTTTGGCTCTCTTCAGCTCACTGAACCCACACACGCTTCTTGAATGCATGGCTGTGTCTATTCTATGGAGGTAAAGAAGGAGATTGTAAATTTTGAATTGATACACTTGAATGCAGGTAATCCTTATTATAAGAGAAAGGAAAGCAGCTAGAATCTATTCAGCTTCTGTAGAGCTACAAGTTCCACTCGATCCTGCAGGCTGATATTTTAATCATGTTCTACAAAATTTGACACCTATGACCTATGTATTTTTTCATTTGTTATTTTTTTATTTCCATTTTGGCAAAATTGTATGCTGGGTAGTCAGCAAAATATTTGGCATATATAGGTTTCAGGAATTTGATAAGCTTTTTTCCTTATAACAACACTTTTTTTTTTTTTTTTTTTTTAACTAATGAACAATAGGGGAAAATTACCAAGTCTTGTATTCCTTGTGGCATTCAAAAGAAGCAATTTTTGCTGTTTGTACTCCGCTTTCACCACTACTGCCCACTATTGGGGGTGAATGTTATGGGGTCTGGCCTCCTGCAGCCCAACATATTAAAGAAAATCGGTCAGTTTTAGATCATGCTCAGGGCTTCGATGCCAGGCAAGGCTGTTTGAACTTCAACATGCATGCCTCCTCCCTCCACCACCCCTCCCTGCTGATGGTTTATTGATGTACAGGGCTTTTCCAGCACTGAGCTGTGCACATCAAATTAGCCCTCCTTAGCCATGTTTTCGTGTCTCTGCCCACAACATTAACCATATCATTTATCATAGTTTGGCTTATTTTTGTGTTATTACTATGAAAGTCAAATATTGCTAAACACAATGATACCTCCTTCAAAGTTGTAAAGAATGACTATATTTCAGCAGCCATACAGAAGTTCCACTTAAATTATATGTTTCCTTATTAAATCAAGTATAATCTATAAAAAAAAAAATGTCCTTGCAACACAAATAGAGCAGAGTACTTTAAACATTGTAGCTTATTGAGTGTTTAACTATGATGGATGTGTTGGATTTTATGGGCCAGCCAGTTTAAGAAAAAAACTTCTTGAATTCTTCATTACACAATCCAGCCTTTACCTTAATGTTTATTATTATTATTATTTTTTATCCCGCTAAATTGTACCTTACCGCAGTCTTCTCAGATCTGCTAACTACTCATATAGGCCTAATAAATGTAGAGTATCCGCTTCCAACAGACAAATTGTACAGTGACTATATGAAATTGGTATCCTGATCCATTAAAAGATATTGTAAGCAATTAAATCCTGTGTTCTACAGTAGGCACTAATCTGTGGTGCTTCATTCTTTTTTTGTTGTACAAATTGCTGTAGAAAACTCCATTAATGTTTTCTACAACATGCTGCCGCTAGTACCTTCGTGACATCTGAATCCCTTTTTTGCTGCTTTTTATCCAGTTTATGGAACAAGTAGGTCACATGCCTCATATATTTATGTATCATTGATTTCAATTGCTATCACTCAGATCCAACAAAAAATAAAAATGAATATAGTTACTCAGTACCTAATTCTGAACATGTGCATCTATTTTTTATGCCTCTATCACCTATATTTATTATTAAAAAAATCCCTCTTTTCATTAGCTCACAGTGTTAGAAATCCTCTCAGGGAAAGGGGATGTGTCCCTCTCTTGTGGTGGTGGGAGGTGATTGGTGTGTCTGCTCCTTATCTGTATGCAGCCTTTTCCATTAGTCATCTTTTGCCCATGGACAAGCCTGATTCTTCTGCAGGACTGGTTATTGTCCCAGTAGGTATTGGGACCCCTAGTAGTGGGATTTTCAGAAGCCAATTTCTTTATTCAATATTCAAATTATTTTTATCATCCATATTACAAAAGGTCTTACATTTTCATCAGTTACAACATATAAAAAGTTTTTGGATCTGACAGTGCCCATTTAAGATAGATTCATTGATAGATTGGTTGACCTAGCTTGCATTTCATAAGGGTTTTAAATGCAGGAACTGATGGTTTTGCTAGGACGTAATGTATTGGTGCTTGTTTAGAACTTTACATTATATTCTGGGGCACTGGTAATATTGTAGGTATTTTCTTGGTAGTTTAATATGCAGAGGTAAGGGAGGCAATCATGAAAAGATACGTGGATTGTTATCTTGATCTTTAGGCCCAAAGCTCATTGAAAAGTACCCATGTCTGTAATATACGATATATTGGAGGAAACAAAGAACAAATGACCACTCAGAGTCAAATGCAAATTAATTCAATTTTATTATAGGTAGTATTTATAGTCGGAGATATTAATTACATAATGATCAAGGTTATTCTGATTATCTAAGAGCTTGTTTTAGGTTATTTCCACTGAAACTGAAGACGTGACAAGTTCTAATCAATACTTTCAGGGCCCAGTTTCGGTCACACCATTTAGGCCGTTCATGACAATGTTCATCCTGATTAATAGCTATTTTTATTAAGGTATTCATAAAATGTGTAGGTGATATGTGACACACAGCTGATTCAGGAATATATCTAATAAACCAAATATATTTCTTACGATGAAAAGTTACTTTCTTAAAGAGACATAAATCCTACTCTAACATGGATGAACTAAGGTTTTGTTTGTTATATGTTATACTGTATCACAACATAGTCCCTAATTTACTATTTAAAACTCAACCTGCTTTTGTCGGGTTGTACAATATTTCATAGTAGCTTCAAGGGGTAGGCAGGATCCATGGTGTTGACAGGACCAGGGCACACAGGAGGAACAGATAAAAACATTTTTATTGTCCAAGATGTAATGCATTTCACTGCGCTTGCTTCATCAGGCAGTGAAACTACTCCTTGAAGCTACTATGAAATATTGTGTTATCCATTAGTGGGAAGGCTGCCGATGGTCCCTTACTTTATATGATTACCATTGTTGTGTATGCTGGTACACAGCCAACCAGGGTAAGCGGCTGTGTGCAACCCTGTATCCCTACCCTCTGTCCGGTGTGATTTACTCTATGGAGCACCTTTTTCTTTCTCATAGATTTGTCGGGTTGTGACTGGGCTGCTTTACGCACTTTATGTAAATCACATAGAGGACAATGTGAGTTGTTTAAACAGTGTAGCATTGGGGGGCTATGCTGTTTTAGTAAATCCAAGGTTGCGGAAACAACATAGCATATGATGATACACTGTTTGCACAATTCCTATAAATGGGAAAAGTTAACTGTGTAAAACAGCCACCTGACCTGTTTTAAGCATCAAATCAACCTCTGGCTACTCAAAACAGACCAGAGGGTCCTTATTCTCAAGATAGGTGCTGATCCCAATGGTGGGGTCTGCATCTATTTGTCATTCATGGTTGATATTGGGTCCATGTTGTGACTACTAGAGAAGGTCCTCCTTGTTTGGACCTTCTTGACATCTTTTTACCATAATAAGACATATGGAAAGAGGTAGCCTGATGGGATGACTCTTAGATGACAGAACAAATGTCATGTTTACATCATCATGCACAAAAATGTTTCCTTTTAGCTATTTCTTGGTTCTGCAGCCTGATGGGGGCAATGTTTTTGTATGGCCACTCAAAAAAAGCTTCCGTTCACAAAGTATATAATTTCCATTGTCACAGGTAATTGAAAGAACATACAACACAATGCATCCTTACGTGACATATTTTTGTAGCCGTGCTTCCTCTCCGTACCTATTGTTGTTTCTGCCTGCTGGGGTTGTCTTGTGTTGACTCATTGTTCGCTCCCTCCATCAAACACCTCGCACTTACAGTATTTTCTGAAATAAATCTATTATGACTTCATATTGTCTGTCCCCCCAGACTCCTAGCGTGGACCGTTGTATACACCACATTGTATTTTTACACAATAAGTGAGGCCCATTAGAGGAACATAATCACATCTTTGTGAAGACCACCTCAGTTTCCATCAGAGCTCTACTTCTAAAGCCTATTAATCATATTTTCCACTCCTCAGCTGAATACGAGAAATGAAATTAGATAAAATAAACACAGTCATTTTGTCCAATTTAAAGCACATTATTAACTTGCTGCTGTTCTGAATGCATTTCGGGATTATTGTCTGTCTCTGCATGATGGTGTTTCAGATTTTTACAATTTAGAGCTGATGAAAAAAATAATAATGCAAAATTGGTAGGATTGCCTAGAACACGATAGTGGAGCAGTCCTTAGTGTATTGGCTGGCGAGGATTCAGAAACTGTTGTAACTACACAACACAGTGGATGAGTGGCACGAGGCTACGGAACTTAAGTAGGCCAAATGACAGGATGTTTACTGGGCATAGGTAACACGGCCAACCATACAATGGCCTGTCATGTCATATGCATAAGCCATTATTCAGACTTTTTAAGTGTGGAACATCTAGTGGCCGAGATAGGATATCCCATGACCATGCAAATCTTTTTCTAGGTCAAGAGGCGTTTATGTTTTCTTTTAGCCCTTCTCATCCTAACCTTGCTTCTTACCCATGTCAACCATATAGAGCTTGTAATGGTTGACATGGCTTAATTGATTGCATTTCCACAAAGAGTAGATTTAAAGGAAACATTACATCAGTTTTATGCTGCTCAGACCATGGGCAGCATAAAATGGTGCAGATAGCACCAGGGAAAAGCCGGAATGTTTCCCTGTGTTTGCTGCTCAGAAGTCACCTTGCACTGCTGCCCACCAGGCCAAATAGGAAGAGGTGTGCCACTTTGACCCAGCCTGAGTGGGCAGCAACGCAGGGTGACTTCTGAGTGTTTCCCTGCCACAGCTGCCTGCCCGGGCCCTGCTTGGGCGGGCAGCAGCAGGAAAACACTCAGAAGTCACCCTGCGCCGCTGCCCACTAAGGCTGAGTGACAATGACCTGTCTCTCGCAAGCTGTGTATGGGGAGAGGTGCATCACTCACTGGCGGGGGCAAAGAATAGTTACCGGAACCCACCCCCATGACTACTTACCCAGGTCCCAGCAGCATTTTTAAACTATGATTACTCTGAAACACGCAACCATATAAGAGTAATTCATAGTGTCCCGACATTGCGCCGGCTGTGACAGTTTTATGCTTCCCACGGTTTTGGCAGCATTAAAATGATGACATATTCCCTTTAATATTTAGCTCCTTAGTAATAATCATAACAATAATAATAATAACATCAATATTGATAGCATAAACAATCCTAACAGAGTATTACAAAAACTTTTTTTTTTTCATAGCTGGTCATCTTGTCCCACAAATCTTGACATATGTTGGGCTAAAAGGAAAGGTAATATCGCAGAAAATTTATAGAATACCATTTGATCAAAACACAAATTGAAGACGCGGTACGCAGAACGTTAGAATATTTGCAGCAATGCTTATATATTCATTTTTAGGATGGAAATACCCAGTAGTGACAGTTACCATTTTATGTTCATATTAGTATAAACTTTTCTTTGGGAAAATGCTGATCTAGTCATTGAAAGTTATTATTAAAGCCCGGCTCTACTTGGGAAAATAACCATTTGTGTTTGTAGCATCACGCTGACCACTCAGGCTTGAACCTCTCCAAGGCTTTCCTGTCCAGTTGCTCTTTCAATACTGGAATTGTAGGACAGTCACTCTTGATTTAGGAATTAAGAGGCTGCCGGATACTAATGTGAACCTACATAGACCAGCTAAAGTCACAATGAGCTAGATATACAACCTGTGTCAATAAGGAGGGCAGAAAGGACAAGGAATCAATTATGGACAACTGAGAAAAACACAGAAATGCCAATGATCCAGAGGCTGAAGACCTGATCCTTAATATCTAAAGCTGATGACTTTGTTTTCACTGTCTTGTAGTGTAGTGAATATGTTTATTGTTTAGCTTTCATCCTTTTGGTTTAAATTAAAGGCCCATAAGTTCATTATCTTCTTTTTATGATGGTTATAAAAGGGAAAGCACAACAGGACTGAATGATATTTTTTGTGCACTCCTCCAGCAGAATAGTTAGTGCAGCCCTAGAGTATAATACTAGACATACAGTAACTCAGGATCAGTACAGGATAAGTAATGTAATGTATGTTCACAGTGACCCCACCAGCAGAATAGTGAGTGCATCTCTGGAGTATCATACAGGATATCGTTTAGGATCAGTACAGTAAAGTAATGTAATGTATGGACACAGAGACTTCACCAGCAGAATAGTGAGTACAGCTCTGGAGTATAATACAGGATATAACTTAGGATCAGTACAGTATAAGTAATGTAATGTATGTACACAGTGACCCCACCAGCAGAATAGTGAGTGCAGCTCTGGAGTATCATACAGGATATAATTTAGGATCAGTACAGTAAAACAATGTAATGTATGTACAAAGACACCCCACCTGCAGAATAGTGAGTGCAGCTCTAGAGTACAGTATCAGATATTATTACACAGGGAGAATTCAATAATTTACAGGCAGATATTTTGTTACTTTAGCAGATATTGTTCACACTTTACTGCTATGTCACTCTATGCATGTACGGCCCTCCTACTCATTTCACAACACTCATTTCCTACGCACAACACAGCCTTCATTGGCTCTGGAAATAGAACTGTATCCCTGCTCCTGCTTATACAGTATATACTAATTGACAGTTAGGTTCCAGTTCTGTCCTCTGGAGCTACAGAATCTCAGTAGAGAACGGAAGTTATATATTTATACTTATATAAGGTGTCAATGTGGCAGCTAAAAAAATGACTTTCAGTGGTGCATACTCCAATGTAGTACAATTGACATGTGAAATAAAACTCAGCATAGACATAACTTTCAATGAAACAGCCATCCTCAACACACACCTTCATTAGCATCTAGGTCATGTCACAAGAAGTAGCTGCTTCAGTGTCAACATATCCATCCTAATATGTCATAGTTTGCTCTCTAGGCAGCAGGCAAGAAGTAATTTAGTGAGTGTGATGGGTGCAATGAACAAAGGCCGGCTCTCAGGTTTCTAGTAGAAACAAGTAAACTTAGCTACTATCCTATATACCTGTGACATTGCCTACTGCTATATATATCTCACCGATAAATAAGTTTGAAACTAGATTATCTATTATTCAAGGTATATAAATTCTAAATAGCGATCACCCAGAAATAATCCTGGAGGAATTTACATCCTAATGAAAAATTCTTCAAAAAAATAATATAACATTAAAAAGCCCCTATATCAATGTTCATCCAGGACAAAATAGTAATACTTATTCATTAAGGAGTAAAAAAATGTATTAATAAATAAATAAAGGGGGGGGGGGATTTATTCCTCAATTGGCTTTTTACAACCTGTTTGCACCTGCCGAAGGTGGTCAGGAAAGTTGAAAGCGGTCGAAGTGGGGACGATACGCAATTTGCATAACTCCTATTGACTCACAGATAAATGTAGCCAGGGGGCTACCCTATTTGCACAACTCCCCTTAAAGTCAATGAGAGTTATGCAAACTGGGTATCTTCCTGCTTCTGCTGCTTTTGGCTTTCCCAAACCCCTCCAGAGTCCGCAAACAGGCTGTAGGTGGTCAGAAAAAGCCAATAGATGAGATGCGGCAACCTCTTTTAGGTGTGTTCCTAGTGTAGATTGGCTAAAAGTCACACATTTTTAGCCAACCTTTTGCATTGTGTAAAAATGTTGTGACTTTTGGCCACTCTGAACCAACTCTGTAAATTGGCAGGGCTTAGCTTAGCATATAGGGTGCATGGGCAGTTCCGCTTGTCAAATGTATTACAATTTATGCCTGCTAGCTGCTAGGATAGCCTCAAAACTGAATGGATAGTGTAATCCTACACAGGCAGGGGGTTTATTCTAGACCACCATTCGAAACAGCAGTCTTAGTAAATTTTCCCCCATAGTGCAGGTAGTAACAGGCTACAGTGAACAAGCAGGGAATCCTTAGTGATTTCCTCTCTGAAGTCTTTAGAGATCTGAATACAGCTCTTAGAGGGGTACTCCCACCTTAGACATCTTATCCCCTATCCAAAGGATAGGGGATAAGATGTCTGATCTCAGGGGTCCCGCTGCTGGGGACCCCCATAGTATTGCATGCGGCACCCACACTTGCATTGAGGGGACGGGCGTGATGTCACACAGGGGCGGAGTCCTGACATCACGGACTTCCGTTCCCATAGTCGCCACTCAGACCCTCCACGCTTCTGCACAAAAAACAGGTGGGTGCCGCATGCAATACTGCGGGGGTCCCCAGCGGCGGGACCCTCGAGATCAGACATCTTATCCCCTATCCTTTGGATAGGGGATAAGATGGTTAGGGTGGGAGTACCCCTTTAAAGATAATACAGACTGTAAAGCTGGTAATACAGTTCATGCAACATCCACAACCAATACTCACAATACCAATACCTGTATAGACATAAATGCTTGCTGTAAATTTTCAATGGAGAGAGGGGGATGGTTGGAATTTATCTCCCGCAGAACAAAATAATGGGGCATTTTAAAATGCAACACACCTAATCCTCCAGTCCCAAGACCATTGCTGTCCAGGAAGGGGTTAGGATGGTGGCTACCATACATTAGATGCTTGTCCGATTCCATCAAAATCAGTGGATGTGTATGGCCAGAATAGAATCAGTACAGGATATTGAATTTACTCACTTGTCACACAAAAATAAGAGGTAAAAATAGGGATAAAGTGTCACTACTGTGTGTGCGTCCCCAATAAACAGCTTCTCATATCTCACCTTTCAGAAGTCTTATGTTGCTTTCTTCAAAACCATTGTTTACATGTCCCTGAAAACTCTACAATCATCCTACTCTCTTCTTTTTTTCCCCTTAAAACCCAAGCTGAATCTAAATCAGTGTCAGAATTTAGCACAAAGTATTATCAATCTGGGAGAAATAAATGAATTGAAATTCATAAGGCTTGTTCTGAGCAATGATTGAAAAACAAGATACATAGCCCAAAGAAATGAATAGAGAAAAGTACAGTCAAAATACACAACACAGCAGACAAACTGTTCAAAGCAGTTGTTCATTACCTCTTTCGATGTAAGATGAAAAAAAATAAAAAAGCTGAAACTATTGAAAGAAAGGAAATAAAATATTAAAAAGCAAAAAATAAAATAAAAATGTTTCGTTATGTAGAATAAAAAAATACCACATGAGGTTCTTTCATGAAAGTTCCAATGAAAAAAAACACAACTTAGAACAAAAAGAAATTAAAAAATAAAAATAAAAATAATAATAATAAAAAAATATATATAAAAAAAAAAAAATATATATATATATATATGTATATATGTATGTATATATATATTTATTATTGTATTATATATAATTTTTTTCATTTCTTCATTCTGGGAGGTGGTGGGGGGTACAGAATAAATGAAGCTTTATGCTTTTTATTTTATTTTAAAAAAATAAGAAAATGATATATATATATATATATATATATATATATATATATATATATAAAGCTTTGTGCTTTTTTAATTCATTTTTTATGAAAAAAAATTATAAATAAATAATCAATTAAGTTAATAAATACATACATATATGGATGAATGAATGAAATAAATAAACTAATAATACAAGAAAGCATACATGTTTCAATAACCATTTTTTTTTTTTACTGAAAAGTATTTTGGCTGTTTCACAAAGATACAGAGGAAGATAAATACTTCTGCCAAAGACAAACAAATATTTCATACTGATTATTTCAGAGATTTATAAATACCCCTCTTAATCCCATCCTCTCAGCTATTAGTGCTGACAATAATTTGTTCATCTATTGTTCCTGAGCAGTTACTGATAATTAGATCAGAGGTGGCTTTGTCTGTGTAGAGCTTAAAATATAAATTAGGAAAGACGAGGAAGCCATTTAAAGTATGCACATCACATTTCCTGTCATAAGCTTCTGAAATAAGTGATTTCAATAGACTCCTGGAAACATGTACATTAATAAATATATTCATTAAAAATAGGTATAAATAATTTAAAAAATGTAAAAGTAACACACAAAATTAAACAGAAAGTCTACCATGCAGAAATACAAAAGCATTTGTCAGCACCTAACGCTATAATATCCCATACTGAGTTTGATTTGCACCCCCTTTGAAGAGTCAAGTCAAAGGACAAACCAGTTGGACATTCAACGTTATTTACCATAACATCTCTTTGTTTCTATATTTGGGCCAATGCTATAGATAAATTAATTGTGTGATGGTTTATTGATGGGACTTAGCACCACTTCCATCCAGACTGTGGTTTGGCAACCAGCCTACGACTGTGGAGGATGTTGATGAAGGGATACTCCTTAATATTGTATTCCTCCGTATTCCTGTAAATCTATGTATAGAATGGTAATAGCCTGTAGTGTTGAAAGACATGATGTGGCGGTTTCTTTTATAGTTTCTGACCGAAAATACAACTTGCAAGTCTTCCTGCAAAGTTTTCAAAAAAGTTTGAACTGTGACTATAAAGGAGCAATAGAAGACTACTCTATATCTGTGAGGTCCGTTGGTCCATTGTCTCCCCAAAAAATCTATACGTCTACAAACTATATAAAAATATAGCTTTATATAGTAATTTTACGTTTAATGAAAGTGAGCAGCCAAGCTGTTGTATGGCGGACACATGGTCTCTCTCTTATTTGTGTCCGTACATTTCTTTCCACATGCATCAGTCCATTCGCAGGTTTTCTATAGATGCTGATGGACCATTCCCTATAACCCCAACCATATAACAGAATGAAGGGGTGAGCGCCTCTCTTTCTCCTTGTCGAGATTAGAGATGCGATGTATGGGCGTGGAACTCTCTGTGCCACATGACCACTTTTTTGGAAGGAAATGCACCACTATTGATCACATATGGATAGGCCATTAACAATTTTCCCTAGAAATTTCATTCAACGTAAGGTTGCATTGTGGGGGTCTTAAAATATTAGTACAGTTGTACAGTAGTACTGCAGCTATTAGCAAAAAATTATATATTCCAAAAGGAAAATGGCCCATATGTAGTATGTAGACAGCTGTTTGTTGGTTCTTGTCTCATTGATACAAAGCAGGTTGCTACTTGGCTGGCTGTGAGGTTTTTTGATGTGGGTCTAAGAAGCTAGTGTTTCTCCTTACGGAGACCACTAAGCTGTTTTGAGCATCTTAGTGAACTTCAATAAATTCAGACTGCCTTTTTTTTAACCCAAATACAAGTTTTGCTAACGTTTGTAAAGTATGCCCTATGTAAGTTAGGTCAGAATGTGAAACACTTTGATATGTAACTTTGGTTGTGTTTGTTACCTTCATAGAATATTTGAATAAGTGTAAACCATGAGGAACACAAGACAAAACCAGAGTCTGAACCAGAGTCCAAGAAGAGGTATAAACTCCACTCCACCTACTGTACCACAGATTACTTTCTATAGCCCTACCATGCTGTATTTCTGAGCCATTTGGAAGAATTATATAGCAAGCTTGCTACGGTATTACTTGACAATTAGTCCTAATTGGACATAATGTTAAAATCCATCCAATCTACTGGGCTATGATAGCATGACCCATCTGCCATACACTCTAAAACCATCCAATGGGCTAGTCAAGATATTAATGGAGGACAGATGCTTTACCTGTCTGGCAGAGGAATTAATGGGAGATTTGCAAATGCTGGGAAAGTTGTCGCGATAAGCTGCCAAATCACTCTGGACCGGAGATCAAACCAATGTTTTTAGAGACATTAGGTGATAGTAGCAAGGATATTATGTGATAATTCTGTCATTCAGTCCATTGGAAAGAGGAAAAGTGGGAAACAGTCTGTGCTTTTGCTGGAACAAAGATGATGCTTCAGCTGGACAAGATTATGTTCTGGATGGCATGGGGACCCCTAGTTTTTTTTTTTTTTTTTGTAAAAGTCATGATTTCTATAGAAAAAGGAGATCAACATTTTTATGAAGTATATTAAAATGGTTAATGTTTTGTCAAGATGTATAACATATAAAAAGTTTATGAATCTTTCAGTGCCCATTTAATCTTCAAGTCCAACATGTGGAAATGTATGATGGGTCTTGTTGCATCACTGCCGAGGATTATGGAGAGTTTTCATTATTTCAATCTTATACTTGAGATTGTATTTTAGGCTTTACAAATAGCTCAAACAATTGTTCCAATCTCAATTGGGGTAAAATGGGAGGAAATGATCATGGATTCATCGAAGTACATTGACTGACATACAAATAAAAATAGGAAAAACTTAATTCCTAGAGAAAAAAAAATGAAGTACAAGTATCCTCAAGGGCTCAATGTTGCCTTAACCAAAATGTACTCACAAATACCTATCTTTTGCTACTCACTCACTCTTACATTCACTGCAATGAGCCTGCCCTCACTCACCATGCATTCACTTCCTCCCTGACTCTGATTTTTAGAGAGTTTTGAGTATCTCAGTTTTCTACTTGAGAGTTTGCTTGGATGCACGAATATCTCTAACTACTGTCTTAAAGGGGTACTCCGGTGGAATTTAAAAAAAAAAATGAACTGGTGCCAGAAAGTTAAACAGATTTGTAAATACTTCTATTTAAAAATTTTAATCCTTTCAGTACTTATTAGCAGCTGTATGCTAGAGAGAAAATTACTTTATTTTAGAATTTCTTTTTTGTCTTGTCCAAAGTGCTCTCTACTGACACCTTTGTCAGTGTCAGGAACTGTCCAGAGCAGCATAGGTTTGCTACGGGGATTTTCTCCTGCTCTGGACAGTTCCTGAGAAGGGCATCAGGTGCCAGCAGAGAGCACTGTGGACAAGACAAAAAAATTCAAAAAGAAATGAATTTCCTCTGTAGCATACAGCTGCTAATAAGTAATGGAAGGGTAAAGTTTTTTTGTTTTTTTTAAATTGAAGTAATTTACAAATCTGTTTAACTTTCAGGCACCAGTTGGTTTAAAAACAATGTTTCCACCGGAGTACCTCTTTAATGTCAATTAGGGTAAAATGGAAAAAACTGATTATGACTCTATCAAAGTAAATTGACTGAGAAAACTACGAAATACTAAATTTCGAGAAAAAGAAAATAAAAGAAGTACAAATATCCTGGGAAAACCAGGACACAAGGTTGCCCTATACATAATGTACTATTCCTTTTTGGCGGAGAATTCATCACTTCTCTTTTGTTAGTGTTCAGAAGGACAGTCTACAAATAGCTGCTGCTTACACCATTATTTCTCTGTGCCGTTCATTACATATTCCTATTTTAATTTGAGACGGCATGTTGGCCTTTGATTCCGAATGCAGTTAGAAAATGAGCCAGCGATGGCAGGGAGGCTGCAGGTTGAAGGTGACGGATGCAAATATAACGGCAGCGAAGGTTGTAGATTCTTCTTTAATTGCGTTACTGGGGGAATGCAATCTCATAAAGCCCAGAATGAGTACAGGAAAGAAGGGCAGGCTGCTACTGAAATATACATTCCGTGTCTGGGCACACCAGGTGAAGCAGCTTTGCAGTAGGAATCAAACAGCTTCGGCAGAGACATAATATTTTTATTGTACATATCATATCTACAGAACAGGGACCAGCGTCAATGTTCGGCATGTAAAGCCATTGGCAAAGCTTGTTGTAAAGCTGTGCATAATAAGTCAATGACCTGCTGGAATTATTCTGCTTCTTATTCGTTTTATTCAGATATTTGTTGCCAAGGAAAAAGAAAAAACTAGCAAGAAATTGAGACTCTAGCAAGTTGTACATTAATATATAATGAAGAGAAGTACAGGATAGGAAATTTCATGCAAGCTTTATATCCAGGATTGGAAAGTGGCTGTAAAGATGCAATATGTATGTCCTGGGTTTTCTGGTATCTGGTAGATACTTTTTTTTTCTACATTACTGTACATTGAATACTTTAGGAAAGGGATATAGTTAATCTTATAAATTACTTGAAGAACATGAGTTTTCTTCATTAGGGCGTTCAAGTGAGTTCAGTAAGTTGGGCTGTAGTGATAATTTAGTAGGTGGCTCAAGATGTTTGATCGCTTTCACTGGAGTGGGATTTGAACCCTGACCTTATATAATGTCTACACCCCCTTGCCCCCCTTCACCGAGAAGTAACTTAACCCTTTTAGTGCTGGTTCCAAACTGAAAACTTTCCAATAGCTTGGCGAACACAAAGCAAGTTCGCACAACTATGAACATAAACATCAAATGATGGGTCCCAAGCTAGAGCCTCACTGTAGGGGATGTGAAAATAGCAGTCACACCCAGGCCCTGGGGATCCTCATTTCCCCTCTGCCACATAAGACATCAGTATTATAAATGACACATGGTAGGTGGGGGGGGGGGGGGGATTGTTAATGGTTTTGGACTGAGGATTAAAAACTACAAGTTATACGTCTGAGGCCAACTCTTAGTTTATATTTTAAGCCAATAATATCTCCCCTCTTAGAAGAAACTATGTAACATAGGAACAGCCCATAAGCCTGCTATAGATGGTGCCAAGCTCAGATTAGCTTCATCCTTTATTTTACTAGGAAAAAGTTGGATAGACATTCTGCTTCCCAGGCTCTAAGTGAATAAAATAATGGACTGTATAAAGAAAAAGGAGGTAAAATAACATTAAAGTCTTCAGGTGGTAAGGGCATTGCAATCAGAAGTTGCCACATTTAATTGTTTGTCAAGGGGCTCCCTATTTCTTAATGTTCACCCTTGCTTGACATTTCATCCCTTTCCTTTTCTTCCCTTTAACTGAAATGTAGTTTGGGCAGTTTTTATATTAGTTAAAGTGGGTGTTTAGGTCCATATATTTGGTATAAATTGGGGGTTGTGATAAAGATAAAAAAGATGTGATACTCACCTACCCTGATCCTTCACAAAGCTGCTCCAAAGATCCCACTCCATGCTAGTAACCACATATTCCTGATTCTACTGACACATTGTCCCAGTAAGAACTGACCACACAGCTTACCACCAACTGAGGCAGAACACTGCTAGTGATTAGCCAACTTGTCACATGAATCGGGAAGAAGTGTAAATGAGTGGAGACTAGTGATGAGCAGCATTGACCATATTTGAATTTGCGATATTTCGCGAATATATAGACGAATATTCGTCCTTTATTAATGAATTTTGCATATTCGTTATATTCGCATATTTGCGTATTCGAGGAAGAAAACATTCTAATTGGCCCACAAGTTAAAAGAAAGAATATGCGAATATGCACATATGCGAATATGCAAATATGCGCATACGCCAATATTCCCATATGATAAAAAAAGCGAATATTCGTAATTAAAATAATATAGCAAATATATTTGCAATATTCGTGCATTCGCGAATTTGCGATATTCTCAATAAAAATTTGAAATGCCAATATTCGCGCCCAACACTAGTGGAGACTAGGGAAAATCAGATAAAGGGCAGGTAAGTATCATTTTATTTAGTTATATATTTAGTTATATAGTTTATTTGGGTCACTTTATATGTCTGCACTTCCCACAACAGTTAATTATTTCCAGAAGTCACAGTGCTTAAGTAGAAGCAAACCCTTATATGGCATTTTATCTTTTCACAAAGTACTTGAACTAAAGATATTAATGGTTTAATAAAATAGTCATTTTTTGACACATATAACATTTGAGATCAGTAGTTCTGCTAATGCTTTATATGCAGAGAGATATCATTATTATTGCCCAATAAAAGTATATTCTAGAAGCAGTTCAGTAGTTAGGCCAACACTATAGACTCCAGGAATTATTTTGTTGAGGGGCCAATAATTTAAGTCAAGGAGAATAGGGGTTTTAGCCTTTTAACTTTATGCTTAAAAAGTATTCCATTAAAGCAAAGGGAAGTTTTCCGTGAACTATTAAATGTAATCTTTAAAGTGGCATTTTAATAAGAAATATTACATATAATTACTTTTCCATTTGTTATTTACAAGTTTTATTAACTATTTTATTTGTTTATTTGTATTTTAATATTTCACAATTGTTCCATATTTTAAATAGTTTCAATAATTTTTTCTACTGCATTATAATATACCGTATTTATCGACGTATAACACACATTTTTTTGGCTAAATTTTTTAGCCTAAAGTATATCTACGTGTTTTGCGCCGATAAGCCGCTGCAGTTCAATGATTTAAAGCGGGTGCTTTAAATCAATGAACTGCAGCGGCTTTTGCAGGTCCAGAGACCTGCCGTCGCTGCCGGCTTTTCTGCCCCTGCCTATCCTGGGGTCCAGAGACTGCGCTGCTGCCCCATTACCTCCCCCATCCCCCCGGTTTTTCTGACCCCCCAGAAGCCCCCAGGAAAGGCAGGGGGAGAGAGGCCGTCGCTACCCGCTTCTCTCCCCCTGCCTTTCCTGGTGTCTAGAGCCCTTCTGCCGCTGCTTCTCTCCCCCTGGCTATTGGCGCCGCTGCCCCATTGCCTCCCCCATCAAGCGGGCAGCGACGGCCTCTCTCCCCCTGCCTTTCCTGGGGGCTTCTGCGGGGTCAGAAACAGTGTATCGGGGTATCCACACGCACACACACACACCCTCATTTTACCAAGGATATTTGGGTACAAAAACTTTTTTTTACCCAAATATCCTTGGTAAAATCAGGGTGCGTGTTATAGGCCGGTGCGTGGTATACCCTGATAAATACGGTATTTTACAACATAGATGCATGGGGGAATGACTTACTTTTATAGCACCATACTATGACTTATTCTTCTTTAGAAACAAACAAGTATCCCAAAGTTATTACCACATGATGGGAGGCAGCTCAGATTAAAAAATTGGGTTGTGGTCCTTAACGCCAAAATTGAATGTGGTCAATTAAAAGGTTAATGTCACATCAGTAAATATATAAAGCCTCTCCAAAAGTCCATTTCTATAGCAAGATACATACTATTGCTACTAAGGTATATGCAAAATCGGAATCCAGTCTTAGTCTTACTTCAGCAGTTGCTTAGAACTACAATTAAATTACTCTTTCTCAGCTCTTCATCCCAGTCCTGCCATCCTGACTATTTCCCACCCACAGCAAACCTTCCAGTTCCCAGACTAGAGCTGTTGCAGAACATCTTATATCATACAATCACACAATCAGTGTGGTTTGCGCACCAGTTATTCATTCCCTGTCTGTTCCTCTGCCTGTGGCATTACTCAGCACCGGGAAACATGCTGTAAACCAACCTCATTCTGTCTAAATGTCCCAAAAAGCATATATATATATATATATATATATATATATATATATATATATATAACAAAGAAGTGGTGATTTAAGCTAAAGGGCAAGATCCAGCCATGCCTTCTGAGACAGTAGAGGATGCTGCTTGTCTTGGGAGTGAGGGAGGATCCGAGGAGATGCTGAGTCAACACTGCAATGACATTGAGAGAACTACACAACTTCCTGTCAAGGGAAAATCACGCAAAAGCATGCTGCAGATAGTACAATGTGTGATTACACTATATTAGTAAGTCATATATTTTTGGGGTGACGAGTGAAGGGTTTTTACAGTATGCCTTTTGCGCTCATGCATTCAAAATAGTATAAGCCAATAATAAATAAAACATATTGTAAATAAATAATAATAATAATACAATTAGCAATAATAAATATAAAAATTATGATAACTAAATAAACAAATGCGTAAATAGACATACATTTTATATTTTGGATGTAGTTATCCTTAAAGCCTTGTTTATCTAGCTCAGGATTATTATTATTTTTTTTTTTTTACGCAACAAAGAAGCAGAGAAATAATCTTCTTTTATTTCATACTCGCAAAAGTATCATATGGGAAGAGGGTAGTGGGGGGACACAGGATGGCGACCAAGCTCCGTTTCGCACGATGATCGTGCTTCCTCTGACCGGAAGCACCACCTCCAGCAATCCCTAGTCCCAGTCTGCCGTGTCATCACCGTTCTGCACCTAAAGGGAAAGTAGTGCCGTGCTGTCTATCTATGAACTGTGTCTATTTTTCTTTTTAACATTAAGTATGTACTTAAAGGGCAAATACTGGGCACAGTCCTGTAAAAAGACTCTTCTGAAAAGGCAATCAGACACGATGCTGGGCCCGCGGTGTATTACACCCATGTTAATTCTGTTTTTTCTTTCGCTGTTTTTTTTATTTTTTTTTATTCTACTTTGTAACTTCCATCTATATTTAAGACTGACAGTTTCATTTACCTCCTGGTGTCACGGCATGACATAAAGTGCACGGCTATTTGCAAAAACAAGCCAAAGGCCTTAACCCTGCTCTCGCATTGAGGTTTGATGCAGCTTTAACTTGATTATACGAGAGACTAAAGATATTTCAGTCTGTAACAGGAGTCGTGCAAGATAAAACATTTTCGTTTCTGGGAAAATGATGGAAAATCATTGGTCTATGTGTTACATTGCATCGTCGGAAAGGAAAAGGTCATCTTTTAATGTTCCAATTTACCAGCCTCACTTAACAAAATGATATTTGAATGCATACAAATATTTGTCTGATGTTCCATTGCGGATATTTACAGATAATGATATTTGTTTTTTAAGCCCGTGCGTACAGTATATATATATATATTTATTTTTTTTCATTTCATTCATGTTGGATAAAGATGTTTAAATACAAGTAAACTGTACAAAACACATGGTTTTCTGAGCATAAAACTGCCACTTCACATTAAAAAATAATAAAATACATTAAAATAAAAAGTGAGATCAGTAGGTCTTTTTTAGCCTTGATATTTGTGATCTTATAAATTTATTTTTAAATGGTGCAGTGATTGGACAACTTATATTATTATGATGGTTATGATCATGATTATCATTATCATCGTTATTATTATTACAATATGAAAAATATTTAACATTTTCATTAATGGAATACAAAAATAAAGCGGAAAATGTTATTTTTGTTGATGATTTGAATTTCAGTTGCAGAAAAATGTATAAGACTACTTAAACTCTTCGATAATAATGTCTGCTCAGTGTATGTAAACGATATGTACCCAAAGTCTCCCATTTAGCCAGTGGTCAAGAGTGTCAAGGATACAATTTTTTGTTGTGTGAAATAACACAACAGACTCAAGTTATTCCATAGATACCTTCAGTAAAAAAAAACTTATCTGCGATCAATGGGTTGTAAATACTAATAAAAATAAATAAATATATAAATTAAGATATCCCAAGTGACTGGATAGTAGTTGATGAATATATAAAGCTCATTCCTCAATGAAGCCATTTCATTTTTAATAGAATCACAATAGAGTGTAAACCACATGGTGTACATTTTTGCTGTTGTTGTTGTTTTTTTCTACCTACATGGCATCCTATGGTTGACAAGTGCCAATATTTGCCTTTGTAGTGGCATTTGTTCTTGGAATACATTGGATGTTTCCATCAGGAATTTCTCCCAACAGAAACCACTGACAAACACCAAGATAGTATAAGATGAGCCTAAGACATTGTTGATTTATATAGAGAGAACTATGAAAAATCCTACATGCCCATCATAGATAGTGAATAGTGAGAACCTGGATTATCTGCATTTTACGTTATGGTAGAAGTGTTAACTTTTATTTTTATACTGTTAGTGATATAATAATGAGTAGAGATGACCCAATCTCGCCCAAGATTTATTTTTAATTCCGAAATGCTCTGGTTGTCCTGTGATTGCCCATAGAAAGCATGTACAAGAATAGGGGCTCCTTTCAAGGGCAAGAATCCCTACTCCTGCATAGCACATTGAGCAGTTGAGTTGGGGGCATGACTAAGTGCCATGAGTAAGGACCCTGCGCAGTCCGAAACTTGTCAGCATTTATGTTCCTTGAGATGATTCAATAATAAAGTTATTCCCTGGCTTTTACTGCAATCCTGTGCTGGACATGTTGTTCTTTGGGATTTGCAGTGGACTGGAGACGTTGCTGGTCAAGCCCGTGCACAGGTGAAGCCAGTGACGGTGGGAGCAGTTACTTTTGTCTGCTGTCTGCATTATGTATAGCCAATAAAATGTAAAAATTAAGGAATACAAACAATAATCTTTGATCTAGCAGCTGATCTCAAGAATACTGTATGTGACGATGATAAACAGCCAGGAAGGTAATGGAGGCTATTAGCGCAAAAATCATTATTACAAACGAATGCAAAGGGCAACAAGTTGGAAAGTTAATTAGAAGAAAAAATGGGATTAAGAGTCCAAGAAGAATAGTCATTGAAAGAGCACATACTGCACCATACTGATCACCGGGTGGGAATAGGCGGATGTGAAGAGTTTTGGACTTTACGCTCTTAGCTATTATCTCATTAGGAAACACAAATGGAAATGCTGGACAGAAAAGAACATGTTACATGAGCAAGATTATTTTATTTAGATCTTATGGTTTGCTTGTTTTTTTTATTTTTATTTAACTTATCCAGTGGGGTTGATGTAAGAAAGAAAAAAAAAAACAATAATAATAATAATATATTATTATTACTAGCTGAGTACCCGGCATTGCCCGGTTTTTCCTTCCTCATCCTTGTTAGGGAGGAAAATCAACAAAGGAGGAAGCTTTTGACTTCATATCCCATCCCCATATATTGTTGTCATATCCCAACCCCATATCCTGTCCCCATATCCAGTCCTCATATATCAACCTTACATCCCGACCTCATATCTCGTCCTCATATCCCGTCCTCATATCTCGACCTCATATTCCAACCTCTTATCCCATTCTCATATCCTGTCCTCATATCTTGACCTCATATCCCATCCTCATATCCTGTCCTCATATCCCAACCTCATATCTCAACCTAATATCCCGACCTCCTATCCCGTTCTCATATCTCAACCTCATATCTCGACATCTTACCCCGTCCTCCTATCCCGTCCTCCTATCCCATCCTCATATCTCAACCTCATATCCCGTCCTCATATCTCGACCTCATATACCGTCCTCATATCCCGTCCTCATATCTCGTCCTCAAATGCCATCATCGTATCCCGACCTTATATACCAACCTCCTATCTCGACCTCATCCTGTCCTCATATCCCGTCCTCATACCCTGACCTCCTATCCTGACCTCCTATCCCAACCTACTATCCCGACCTCATATCCCGTCCTCATATCCCATCCTCATACCCTGACCTCCTATCCTGACCTCCTATCCCAACCTACTATCCCGACCTCATATCCCGCCCTAATATCCTGACCTCCTATCCCATTCTCCTATCTTGACCTCATATCCCGTCCTTATATCCCGACCTCATATCCCATCCTCATATCTCGACCTCTTCTCTTTGTGAGATGGGGTGTGGCTTGCAAGCTGGATTGACACATTCACCAGGAGATGCAGAGCAGAGCTTGTGGAATAAGGTACTGGAAGTCCCATATACTCGCCTGGGACTTGAGACAAAATCTTTTATGTAAGGGTGTAGGTAAGGGTTAATTTAACTATCATATCTTTTTATTTGACATATAAGTAATATGTGTACTAGGTATTATTGAAATATCTCCAGCCGTACAGAAGTTATTTGGGAACATACATTTCCTTTTGATTTGCATGGGACTTTAAACGAAAACCTCAACCCTCAAAAATTGGGGGGTGAATAAGGGTTAAATCACCTGTCCTATGTTTGTTGTTGACATGTCTGCCAAGTTTCATGTTAATATTTTCAGCCGTTTGGACGTGATGCTGGAACATGCTCACACACATACATACATACATACATACATACATCAACACATTGAGTTTTAAATATATAGATTATTAATTATTATTATTATTATTATTATTATTATTATTATTGTTTTTATTTTATTTCTTTAATGAGGGGAAATAAGGGGGACTTTCTAATAGTTACATAGTTTGTATGGTGGAAAAAAAATGACACAATAATCAAGATGAAGCAATGGCACCAAAGTTTTATTACTTTTTTGTTTAAAATATGGCTTGAATTTGTATAAAAAATATGTTATGTGATTTGCATCAAATTTATTATGAGTTTCCAGACACATTCCCCAGCATCTGACAAAAGAGCCGCGGCCAAAGCTAAAAAAAGGTGTGTGTCTTAAAGGGGTTATCCACCATAAGGTGATTTTAGTACGTACCTGGCAGACAGTAATGGACATGCTTAGGAAGGATTTGCGCTTGTTCTTGGGGCAAAATGGCTATGTTGTGAGATTACCATAACACTGTGGCTAGCTTTTTGTGAACTGGTATTTCCCTTTTGAGTTTTCTTTTTTTGCTTACAAATCCCATAATTCCATTTTCCTCCCTCCCACACATCAGCCTCCCCACCCATTGAAACATAAATGAGCTGCATCAATTCAAAAGACCTGTGGTTTTCAATCAGGGTGCCTCCGAATGTTGCATTAGTTGCAGATTGATCCCTCTTCCACCAAGCGATCACTCCACCCATTGAAGCAGACAGGCTCCCTGTCATCAGCTGACTAGTGAGTCAGGTCTCGGCTGCATTGGAACCTGGGAAAAATCTGAGACAACAGTCAGTTTGTATGCTGGTAAAAATAAATATTGGGGAGATAATCACAGAAGAATTGTGAGAAAACCACCACACACAGGTACAGACACTATATTATGAACTACACTAACTTTACAGCCCCTGTAGCATAGTCAAATAAAAAAATTCCTGGAATATCCCTTTAAGATGTGATGCCATGCTCAACAATATTTCAGAGTTTGAGCAAACTATTTTGTATGTGTATATATATTTTTTTTTTCCAGTCCAGATGTTACATGTACTCCAATTAATTTATATTTTTTGTTAAAGTTAAGTAAAAAAGAAAACAACTACTAGTATATTTTGTTATTATTATTCTTGTTCTACAGCAGTGAATGTTGATAAATATCACATATTTTTTATGTCGATATGTTCCTCTGTAACAAGTCTAAAAATACATGTAGCAATTTAGAAATAAGGGCACGTAACAAAATGCACTTTGCAAGGTAACACAGGGACAGGGAAGTAAAAAGTAGGTGGGCAAATGAAGGGTATCCATAGCAGCAGTATGGCTATGAGTGGTATCTATCACCAATTTACATAATATATTGAATTTTTTAAAACTTTTTATGCTAATACAAGTACCGTATATACTCGAGTATAAGCCGAGTTTTTCAGCACGAAAAATCGTGCTGAAAACACCCCCCTTTGGCTTATACTCGAGTGAACTCTCCACCCGCAGTGGTCTTCAACATGCGGACCTCCAGAGGTTTCAAAACTACAACTCCCAGCAAGCCCGGGCAGCCATCGGCTGTCCGGGCTTGCTGGGAGTTGTAGTTTTGAAACCTCCGGAGGTCCGCAGGTTGAAGACCACTGCGGCCTTCGACATCATCCAGCCCCCTCTCACCCCCTTTAGTTCTGTACAGTACTCACCTCCGCTCGGCGCTGGTCCGGTCCTGCAGGACTGTCCGGTGAGGAGGTGGTCCGGTGGGATAGTGGTTCCGGGCTGCTATCTTCACCGGGGAGGCCTCTTCTAAGCGCTTCGGGCCCGGCCCCAGAATAGTCACGTTGCCTTGACAACGACGCAGAGGTACGTTCATTACCAACGTACTTTTGCGTCATCGTCAAGGCAACGCCTCTATTCTGGGCCCGAAGCGCGGAGAAGAGGCGCCCCCAGTGAAGATAGCACTATCCCACCGGACGACCTCCTCACCGGACAGCCCTGCAGCACCAGACCAGCGCCGAGCGGAGGCGAGTACTGTACAGAACTAAAGGGGGTGAGAGGGGGCTGGATGGTGTCAAAGGCCGCAGTGGTCTTCAACCTGCGGACCTCCGGAGGTTTCAAAACTACAACTCCCAGCAAGCCCGGACAGCCGATGGCTGCCCGGGCTTGCTGGGAGTTGTAGTTTTGAAACCTCTGGAGGTCCGCAGGTTGAAGACCACTGAGGGCGGATGATGACATGAGGATGATGAAGGGGGGGTGTGGGATGATGGCAAGAGGATGATGAAGGGGGGGGTGTGGGATGATGAAGGGGGGTGGGGATGATGACAAGGGGATGATGAAGGGGGGTGGGGATGATGACAAGGGGATGATGAAGGGGGGGTGTGGGATGATTACAAGGGGATGATGAAGGGGGGTGGGGATGATGACAAGGGGATGATGAAGGGGGGGGGGGGGTGGGATGATGACAAGGGGATGATGACAGGTGATGATGATGAGGGTCTGGATGATGACAGGCGGTGATGATGATGAGGATGTTAATGACGGGGGTCTGGATGATGACAGGGGGGGATGATGTATTTCCCTCCCTAGGCTTATACTCGAGTCAATAACTTTTCCTGGGATTTGGGGTTGAAATTAGGGGTCTCGGCTTATACTCGGGTCGGCTTATACTCGAGTATATACGGTATGTGTTTTTTCCTGTTCCTTTATGTAAAAAAAAAGTCATGACATTACATTCTTAGTGAAAAGTGTTTTTTCCCCTATTAACTACATATTTCACCTTGTAATACTAAAATTGAGATAAGGGACAGCAGTAAAATTGGGGATCACTGCATTGAAGATGGGGCTTTGTAAATGACTGCAAAGGCAGTTATTATTATTATTATTTTGTATTGCTATTTATTATTATTATTATTATTATTTATTTAGTTTACTTTCTGTATTTACCTTATATTTACTTTATACTATGTCCACTGAAAGACCTGCCATAGCTGTTCCAAATTGAGGGAAAAAAGAACCCTAACCCTCCTGTTTGTGACATTTCGTCTAATTGCTATACTCTACTTGCGGAAGACATAGATTTATTACTATTTATTACTGAGTGCTGGGATTTTCTCTACACATGCGTCACAATCAAGGCAACACTGGCTCTGAGATGAGTAAGCAGCTTTCCCATGTGACGCAGCCACCGGTGGTCATGTGATCAGTGTTTATCTACCCATCGGGAAGGCAGAAGTGATAAATTACTGTTTCTACCTTCCACCATTGGTGCCTGGCTGTGTAACTGATTTCCAGTGTATCTTTTTTACATTACAATTCTATTAAAAGATAAACCCTACAACAAAGTCCTTTAATAACCCAATACTATAATAATAATAATAATAAAAAAAAAAAAAATTTATATATATATATATATATATATATTTTTTATTTTTTTTTTCTCATTTCTGTTTTCAAAGTAAGAGGGGAACAGGGGGAAAAAAGGGGGGGGGGGTGAAGGGGGTGGTGAAATCCAACCAAAATATACATGCAATTGCATTTAAGGGTGCATTCACACCACGTTTTGTACATACGGTTGCCGGATCTGGGGGTGGGGCAAACCGGGCTCTCCCGTACCCCGGCCGGATCAGCCCGTGACTCCATTTACTATAATGACCCGACCAGAGTAAAATGGGGACTCCGGTCAGCTCAGTTTTGACCCATATGCGGTTTTGGACCGGACCTAAAACCGTAGTAGACTATGGTTTTAGGTCCGGTCAGGAAACCGCATATGGGTCAAAACTGAGCCGACCGGAGTCACCGTTTGACTCCGGTCGGGTCATTAAACTAAATGGAGTCACGGGCTGATCCGGCCGGGCTACGCGAGAGCCCGGTTTGCCCCACCCCCAGATCCGGCAACCGTATGTACAAAACGTGGTGTGAATGCATCCTTAAATGCAATTGCATGTATATTTTGGTTTGCCCCTCCCCCTGCCGACACTTGTATATACAAAACGTGGTGTGAATGCAGCCTTACACAAACAAAACATTGAAGATATTTATACATAATAAACATAAAAGGCACTATAAAAACATATGTGTGAGCGCCAGGTATGAAGCTTAATAGTTACCATCCAAAAACCAAGAAAATTAGCCATGAACATTAGGATAATATTAAAAACTATCTAAATTTTAAAAAAGTGAGGATTAACAATGAAGAATGGGCCATTTTATTTGAAATGTAAAAACTTGTCAGTAGAGACTTCTAGTCTTTTCTTTCCCACTAACTTACTTTACAAAGACAAGGTAGTGGCAAGGTTAAACTAAACATTCCTCTTTATACGCCAGCACCGCTATAAATTAATAGCACCGCAATAAATATCACAATTCCCATTAAAGTTACACAATTTCCTTTTTTACTAGTCAGCTTCTATTCCGGGATCCCATCTACAAGTGGAAAGTCCTTAACAAATAGTCCTCCAAGCGCCATGAGAACAAGTAATTTCTTTTTTTTTTTTTTTTTTACTGAAATCTTGAAGACAATGCCACCAGAGGAAGCAGAACATCATTCATTTTTTTTCCCTCATAGCCGGGAACTGTCATGTACTAAATAGCAAACAGAGTTTTTTTCGATCTCAACACAATTTGGCTCCGTGACCTGGGACATTTAAGACGTCCCTCTGGAGCTGAGCTGATCCATTCTAGTGCTGATGTCTAAGTTTCCTTCAGAACATCTCATGAAGAGTGCTGAGAGATGCTAGTTCCTTTCTTTTGAAATTCTGTATGTTTTTTTGACCCTGTCATAATCATTCATGTGTCAAATAGAAGGCAAAAAAAATTACAGGTCACATAAGGATTACAGAAATTCCTATTTGGAAAAATTATAATAATAATAATAATAATAATAATAACAATGGGCTGGATTGGGTATAGGTTGGATAACTTAAAGGGGTATTCCAGTAAAAAAACTTTTTTTTTATATATCAACTGGCTCCAGAAAGTTAAACAGATTTGTATATTACTTCTATTAAAACAATTTTAATCCTTTCAGTCCTTATGAGCTTCTGAAGTTAAGGTTGTTCTTTTCTGTCTAAATCCTCTCTGATGACACCTGTCTCGGTAAACGCCCAGTTTAGAAGCAAATCCCCATAGCAAACCTCTTCTAAACTGGGCGTTTCCCGAGACAGGTGTCATCAGAGAGGATTTAGACAGAAAAGAACAACCTTAACTTCAGAAGCTCATAAGTACTGAAAGGATTAAGATTTTTTAATAGAAGTAATTTACAAATCTGTTTAACTTTCTGGAGCCAGTTGATATATAAAAAAAAGTTTTTTTTTTCCTGGAATACCCCTTTAAGAATGGATTGGAAAATGTATGCATTTTATTTTACTTTTTCAATGGCAAAATTATATATAGTGTTAAAGGGGCACTCCTGTGGAAAACTTTTTTTTTTTTTTTTAACCAACTGGTTACGCCAGCAGTTTCGCACATGAGTGCGTGCTTCTTCCAGCCTCAAGAGGCCGGAAGAAGCACGCACTCACGTGCAAAACTGCCGGCGTAGACTCCGAGCGCCATACACCAGCGCCTATGCCGAGACCTGGCACCCCGTCACCATACTTCCAAACCTGACTGTCTCTGCTTAGCGGTGAGTGCACGTACGTGCTCGTCGTTTGTCCTAGATTTGTAAATTACTTCTATTAAAAAAAATCTTAATCCTTCCAGTACTTATTATCTTCTGAATACTACAGAGGAACTTATTTTCTTTTTGGAAAACAGTGATCTCTCCTTTTTCTCTCCATTTTCTCCTACTCTGGACAGTTCTAAAAATGGACAGATATGTCAGCAGAGAGCACTGTGCTTGTGATGTCAGCAGAGAGCTCTGTGTTCCAAAAAGGAAATAATTTCCTCTGTAGTATTCAGCAGCTAATAAGTACTGGAAGGATTAAGATTTTTTAATAGAAGTCATTTACAAATCTGTTTACGGTAACTTTCTGGCACCAGTTGATTTAAAAAAATAAATAAAAAAATTTAAAAAAAGCTTTCCACTGGAGTACCCCTTTAAGTAAATAGTGGAAAATAATTGTATCTACTTTGAGAAAACAATTGTAAATAACTGCATACAATTTTTCTATTGTGCTGTTTGTTCCCTATGCTTCCCCTGTTTTTAGCTTTATTTTATTTTTTAAACAGGAAGAAGCTAACTTACTGCTACTAATGCCAGCCATATAAGCTTTCATAAGGCAATTGCTTTCTGTCAGGTAGTCACTGGGAGGATATCCTGGCAGTAAATCAGAACCTTCTTCAACCTAAGGCCATGTTCACACATTGTAATTTCTGAGCGAATTCTGTGGAAATATTATGCTTGGAAATTCTGCTGCAACAGAGTCCTGTTGATTTTAATGTGGTTCTGCTGCACTGTGCACAGAACAGAATTTCTCATGTTTCACGGAAATCGCCATTCTGGCATCCAAAGAAACACTGAACTGATTCCGTTCGAAAATGCATTGCCCTCTGTACAGATCGCACATTTCTGAGTGGTCCTAGTGCCGTCAAATCAAGCAAATGTGCGGAAAGTCTGTCCGTATTTTTTTGGTCGTCTGAACGTGGCCTAGGGCTATGTTAGTACAGCATTTTCCTGTCATGGCTTAGTATTATGATGGTAATATGGTTGGACCTTTTTGTATACACCGTGTGCACAGACAACAATAGTCCCATAAACTTACCTGGAGCACATTCATTTAAAAAACAGGTGCAAATGTTTTTTTCAATTTGACAGGCACATTTCTTAGTAAATGTACTGTAATGTTAATATCAGTGAGAGAGTAAGTAGTTAACTTTATATATATATATATATATATATATATATATATATATATATGTTTTAATTATATTGATAATGATCAATATGGCTTCAGAGAGTATTGTGTCTGACTGAAAAGACTACATGACTTCCTCCAGGATATAAAGCAGCTGATAAGCATTGCTAGGAATTGGAATTTGTACTGATAAGTACTATTTTTTTTTTTTTTTTAACAGTTTCATTTTACAAACTTGAATAACTTATTAAAGGAGATATCCAGTGGTGAAAAACTTATCCCCTATCATAAGGATAGGGGATAAGTTTCAGATCGAGGGGGGTCCGACCGCTGGGGCCCTGACAGCCCACGGGAAGGGGGCGTGTTGACCACTGCACAAAGCTGCGGCTGACACGCCTCCTCAATACAACTCTATGGCAGAGCCGGAGCGCTGCCTTTGGCAATCTCCGGCTCTCCCATAGAGTTGTGTTGAGGGGGCGTGTCAGCCGCCACTTTGCGCGGTGGTCAACACCCGCTATCTGGCCAGCGAGCCGGGGCCCGTACAGGAGATTGTGAGGGGCCCCAGCGGTCGGACCCCCCCGTGATCTGAAACTTATCCCCTATCCTTAGGATAGGGGATAAGTTTTTCACCACTGGACTTCTCCTTTAAAAAAAATGTTTCCTCTTTTTTTTTTATAAGAAGAATAATTAAACTTTTTGTGGCATGCGTTTTTCATTTCTGTCATTCTGGTCCCATAATGATTTATATTTTATACCTATGCTTTATTTATACTTTATGTTTTGCCACTGTTTCACGTATGATTGAGACAGTAGCTTCCTTTCTCAGAATTTCTTTACAGCTCTCCCCCATGCTGTAAAACATATGATATCATATTTTCCCAGTTGATTTTAGCCCTTACCCTATATTCTCAGTCTCCATTCTGTTTGCAAATCACTCCACTCACTAACAATCTGTGTCAGGCACAAGTCATGCGGAAAATGAATGGTTTGAGCTTTATACTGGATGCACATTTTTGGGTCATTCATGTAAAGATCTGAGGATGCACATTAATAGATACCATACTCGTCCTGAGCACCGGAACTTGTCTGCCTTCAAAGCAAACATGAACAATGCCATTCATGTGCTCATGTTTCCTCCTTAATAAGATGATATAAATTCTGATCACATGATACAATTTGTACACCAGCAGCACAATGTAAATGCAAAAACAATAAAGGGTTTGACGCTGGAATTCACAGTAATCAGTATTCAATTTAACTGCAGTGCCTCTACAGGGGAAATGAAGCATTACAAATGGAATGTTGAAATCATTGTGCTACTTGTACAATGCAAAGATATACAAAAACATTAAAGGATTTGATGCTGGAATTCCTAGCAATCAGTATTCATTTTAACTGCAGTGCCCCTACAGGGGAAATAAAGCATTTCAAATATAACATAATGCAATGCATGGATATGCTGAGTCCTCCAGAGTAAGAGATATTGTAACCCTCTGAAGCCTGTCTCCCCTTTATATAAAGACAAAGAACCTGCTTTTTTACTAATTAGAGACAACTTTTGAAATATTTTATTACATTTCTATCTATTTTTTAAGTTGTAAAGTTTTATTTCATCTTTTCTCTTCTACATTACTGTGGGGCAGCCATCTTGCTCGTTTTTAACAGCATTTAGGGATATGCTTTACAGCTAGCCCCAAAAGAGTTTGTGACTTGTCCCATTATTATGAGGAAGAGGTTTGGGTGTGCTCTGTGACCTTTACAGAGGTCAGTCCACAGGGAGAGGGAGGCTGATTTGTGAGCAACAGTTACCGTGTGTATCTATGTCAGTGTTTCCCAACCAGGGCACCTCCAGCTGTTGCAAAACTACAACTTCCAACATGCTTGGACAGCTAGTACGCCAGTTGGGAGACACTGATCTACAGTATGTTATCTATACACTGTTGTCGCCGTTTACTGTAATGCTTCTTGTGATGATAAGGAGGAGACTGCTAGAAAGTGATCTGTACAGAACAGGAAGTCTTATGATGGAAACAGTCAGATTTTAGGATTATTTTAACACATAGATAGTAAAATGGAAAATTAGGGGGAGAAAAACCCTCAAAAATTCTTAAAAAAAAATATGGTCAACATAAAAACTCAATTTAAACAATAGAAGTTGAAGTTGTGTAATTCTTTACAGTCTGACCACAGTGCTGCTGCCACCTCTGTCCATGTCAGGAACTGTCCAGAGCAAGATAGGATTGCTATGGGAATTTGCTCCTGCTCTGGACAGTTCCTGACATGGACAGAGGTGTCAGCAGAGAGCACTGTGGTCAGACTGGAAATAACTACACAACTTCCTCTGAAGTATGCAGAAGCTGATAAGTACTGGAAGGATTAAGATTTCTAAATAGAAGTAATTTAAAAAATTTGTATAACTTTCTGGCACAAGTCCCCCCCCCCCCCTCCGGAGTACCCCTTTAAGGTTCCAGAGTTTACTTTGTCTTCAGTTTCCATTTCGCCATCATGGCCTCCTCTCTCCCACATCCATAAAGCTTCAGCTTCTCCGATACGTTGTGTTTGAAAGTTGTTTCCAGCCTCTGTACGTCACCCGTTAGCATGTAAATAGATTTGATATTCCAGTAAAATTTTGTCCTCAGAGGAAGATTAACAACGCATTTCCCTGGAATCTTAAAATCCCAAGGACACCTGTTTATCACCAGCCGACATGTAAATCTGAAATGCATGCTAAATTCACCTCTGCTCATCCTCTCTAGGGAGACAGGGGCTGACATGTCATCCTCGCTCCTCTTTTATTATCTTTAAAGTGAAATGTGTAATAAATAAAATATATGGCCTACATTGACTGCTATTAACTATTAAGCTCCTGTTGGGGGGTGTATGTATCCAGATATGAGCTTGGTGCAGCACTCTTAGGCTGAGTGTAGATTATGAATTCTCTGGCCAGAAATATTCTGGCTAGAGGTTCTGAAGGCAACCGGCGGTGACTAAATGGCTAAGACCAAGCGTACATTGGTGGTCCCCATACATAGCATTATAATACCTTTGGTTTTCCACCAAAAGCATGAACAAGTTCATTGTTTCGGTAGTTATATTTTTGTGACTGAAATCATATCCTAAGACGTATAGTGTGAGATTACCAGCCTCTCACAACAACATGGTCTGGTGACACTCCGACGGCAAGTGAATTTCTTTGGTGGAAAGCTCTGCCTCTAAAATTCGCACTTTAGAGAAAAATCTCATTGACAGCAATGGCTGCACCAGAATTTCTGAGTGGAATTTCAAAGTGGAATAGTGTTAAACCAGCCTAAGAATTTTGTATCTACAGAGTCATTTGCAGGGTTTTGTGTAGGAGTTGTTGGTGCTTTCTGTGCAGCCATATGAAGCAATATTATGGAAATATAGATATGTTACATACTTTTAATGGTCCCTCCTGCTGTTTGTTTGATACTTATAGTATGCCCATCTACTGCGTCCATCCAGTGCTTGTGGTCACACATGCTCAGTAGCTCCCCAGAGCCTATTATGCACGGACAACAGATACATTCTTGTTATTGTAAAGGCCAATGAATACAAACACCAAGGGGTCCGGTCCATAATAAGTAAATTAACCCTGTTCAGTGTTGTCCCTAAGTTCTTGGGTGGCATACTTGGCAACAGTCCCAATGTTCATAGGACTATCCCATGAACCTGAGCAGAGAGGGGGCTGGATTTATGCAAATTCACATTAATATTGGTGTAACTTATTGCATTAAATAGAATGTGCCTTAAGATTTGGGAATCAAATTTTAGTAGAAGCAGTGTGCTTTTTAGGGTTTGAGTCACCATTGAGTTTAACATTCACAGGAGACCTGAGTGATTAACGTTTTTTGGACGGAGAGAAGAATTTTCACTCCTCTCCAGTGCCTGATAAGATTTCACCATTCTTTCGAGATTGTTTAGTTTTCTGTAGCAGAAAACTTGAATTCTACTGTGTATCGCACGTAGACATGGTTGATGGACTGGTAAAGGATTATGGGACTAAATTTCAAGGCATTTGTGTCTGGAAATCCAAAGCTTACAGACTGGCTTGAAGGAAGAGGAGATTAATGTATATTTTACCCAACCTGTCTCCCTCTAGCTATTTGCTCCGTGCCACTAGCTGTGCAGTCTTTCCTGGTCACCCTGACTAAAGTGCCTAAACGAGACGCTGGAAATAAACAGTAACTATTTGCTGCTGAGAATGGAATTTCCAGGGCAAGTTGAGATAAATAGACAGTTGGTTCCATACCTCCCCACTGAACACTTAAATGGCGTGGGTGAAATATACAACGCATTTCTAAAGCCTTTTTGCTTGTCTCTATAAAATTACAAAGTGCTCCCCAGAGGCCATGGAGTAATATTTGAGGAAAACCATCGGATGTGTTGTACACAGGTAATAATACTCTATTTCTTCTTTGTATAGTGCACACCGGCTTTAGAGCAGGAATTGCACACTTACCATGTTTCATTGGCTGCTTGTGCTCGGGTGCCAAGATTTCAGGTTTAGGCATCAGCTAATGATGGATCAAGGGAAAACAAAAACACTTTTTTTCTAGAAAGATATTTCTTCCAGTCTGTACATTTTTTTTCTGTTTCTACAATCCCATAGTTTCAAGATAGCAGAACAAATATTATAGCCACATCCACACACAGAGGCATTCAAAATAAGGGACATTTCCACATGGGAAGTTTACAGTCCAATAAAGTTATTCTGTGTAATCTAGTGTATTATAGTAGGTATATTTTTGTATATAGGGGGCAGTATTGTAGTAGTTATATTCTTATACATAGGAGGCAGTATTATAGTAGGTATATTTTTGTATATAGGGGGCAGTATTATAGTAGTTATATTCTTATACATGGGAGGCAGTATTATAGTAGTTATATTCTTATACATAGGGACAGTATTATAGTAGTTATGTTCATGTATATAGGGAGCAGTATTATAGTAGTTATATTCTGATACATAGGAGGCAGTAGTATAGGATATTCTTGTACATAGGTGCAGTATTATAGTAGTTATATTCTTGCACATAGAGGGCAGTATTATAGTAGTTATATTCTTGTATATAGGGGCAGTATTATAGTAGTTATATTCTTTTACATAGAAGGTAGTAAAATAAAAGTAATATTCTTGTACATAAGAGCAGTAATAAAGTAGTTTTATTCTTGAACATAGAAGGCAGTATTATAATAGTTATATTCTTGTACATAGAGAATAGTATTATAGTAGTTATATTCTTGTATATAGGATCAGTATTATAGTAGTTATATTCTTGTACATGGGAGCAGTATTATAGTAGTTATATTCTTACACATAGGAGCAGTATTATAGTAGATCTATTCTTGTATATAGGAGCAGTATTAGAGTAGTTATATTTTTGTACATAGGAGGTAGTATTATAGTAGTTATATTCTTGTATATAGTAGCAGTATTATATTAGTTATATTCTTGTATATAGGAGGCAGTATTCTAGTAGTTATATTCTTGTATATAGGAGCAGTATTATAGTAGTTATATTCTTGTACATAGAGTACAGTATTATAGTAGTTATATTCTTGTATATAGGAGAAGTATTATAGTAGTTATATATTCTTGTATATAGGAGGCAGTATTATAGTAGTTATATTCTTGTACATAGGAGCAGTATTATAGTCGTTATATTCTTGTATATAGGAGACAGTATTATAGTAGTTATATTCTTGCATATAGGAGGCAGTATTATAGTAGTTATATTCTTGTACATAGGGTGCAGTATTATTGCAGTTCTATTCTTATACATAAGTGCTAGTATTATAATAGATGTCATCTACCTGTCTTTAAGGGGACACAAATATGAATATGTCATTGTAAAAATCTGAATTTTTCTTTTTCTTTAGTTTACAGTTTGGCAAGCAACAGGTTAAAGCAGGACCAAGCTCAATTATTCCTGGCTGATAGATATGGTTGTCAGATGCTCGTGCATATTGACTGGATAAATTGACACTTAAACTTTACAGCTAATTATAAGGTTCTTGCCTGTATTTGACATTTGAAAATAAAGATTATTTCACTGGTTACAGCAGCATTATGGACCACTAATTAGCCTCCTATGGTTTCCCATTTTTATCTCTTGTTTAGAGTAATAAAAAGAAGAAAATTGTACAGTATTTCTCTCGACTTCTTGCTGGAGAATTGTTAGAGTTTCAAGTTGTAATTTAACTCATTTCTATAGGCACATCTATCTAGTGAACATATCCCCTACTGCAGGCGGAACATTAAAACTAAGCACTTCCCTTCCTTCCCACTCTTTTTTTTTATTAGATTATATTCCAATTTACACCATCTGTTGTGTGTACATATACGAGAATTCATACATACATGCATGAGAAATTAGCACATACGTCCTCCATCTTTGCAAAGGCTCCTTTTTGCACCTCCATTAATTTCTTTACAATATCATCTTTTAGGCAATGATCACACTGTCGTTGTGTTCCGTCTCTTTCTAGGTCCAGTCGTCTCTTTTCTTTTTTACACCAAATGGCCCCAAGTGGGTTAGAGCATAACTGACTTCACCATTGGGTTACCACCGGGTCTCAAAGGACCACATTGACTTGAATGGGGTCCATTGGGGACGCAGTAGTTTACCAGAGAAAAAAATAGTGCATGCATTTTTTTTCTCCGCTAAACTCCTGTTGTTTTGACAGAATTGCAGACGTAGCTCCATATAGCAGAGCCCGGCAGGATTGTGAAAGAGATCTTATGGATCTTATTGATGAGTGCTCAGGAAGTCAGATGGTTACAGGGTACAGGGTATGCCTTTCAAATACTATAGCAAAATATATCCACATGATTTCTTATTTTCTTGCAATACCTTTTTTGACCACTAGGCAATACAACTAATTTTATTTCAGTACATGCTGGTGTCTTAGGCTGGGTTCACATATGTCCAGCAGCCTACATCTGGTCACAACTGATACCACAACTGATGACAAGTTGTCATCAGTTGTATGGCATCCGGCATTCATTGTGTTCCCCTGTTCGGTGCTTTCCGATGTGTCCAACCATCTGGCGACAAAATTTAGACACTGCATGATTGTGAACTGCCCCATTCAAATGAATGGGATTAGATCTATCATCATTTTCCCTCAGGTGCATGCCAAAGGGAAACTATGCGGGACGCCTTATATATGTGAACCCAGCCTAATTTAGGCAAAACGTGTAGTTAGATTTGTCAGTCTCCATAGAAGTTGATTCTGTTTTATATGGTGTTTCCTTTTTGAGCTTCAAATTGAGCTGTATATGGCAAAAAGGACCAAAAGCAAAAAACTGCTGAAAATAGGGCTAAAACAATAAGCTGTGGGTGAACATAGCCTAATGGGGTTAGTCTTATGGGGTTAGTGCAGTCTTTGGTTTTCACCATATGTAACATAAAGTCAACCTGTGCACCTTGTTGTAGTTAAACATTTTTACATAGGACCTAGTTATACCCAATGGGACATACTGCTTAGGTTTATTACATGTTATGGAAACAGTGACATACATTAAAGAGATGGGGCCTACAGCAAAATATAAATGGGCGGACGGACGGTTTTCGCTCCTCCCAACCAGATCCAGCACCCGTACACTACAAATGTAGTATGTACCAACCCTTATTTGTCTTGGTATGGCAGGGTCTTTGGTAAGACCATGCACAATTGATGCAGTAGGATCTCCCTCTCTAGAAATCTGGTTAAAATTGTTTACATGGAGTCTTCTTTAAGAAGTTATCCAGGATAAGAAAAACATATATATATATATATATATATATATATATATATATATATATATATATATATATATATTTTATTTATTTATTTATTTATTTATTTTTTTATATATATATATATATTTTTTTTATATATATATATATATATATTTTTTTTTTATATATATATATATATATATATATTTTTTATATATATATATATATATATATATATATATATATATATATATATATATATATATAAATATATATTTTTTTTTTACCTAAAAACAGCGCCACACCTATCCTGATGTCTTTGTGTGGTATTACAACTCAACTCCCTTCACTTCAATGGAACTGAGCTGTAATACCACACACAAACTGAGGACCAGAGTGGTGCCATTTCTTGATGAAAGCAATTATGTTTTTCTAATCCTGGAAAACCCTTTTAACTCTGTCTATCAGGTGGAATCCAAGCACCAACGTAGTGATCACGCATGTCATCATTTCATACACTTTTACCCATGTGACAGCTAAAATCTGCAATTCTAGACTATTTTTCTAAAGCAGGGTGCCTCCAGCTGTTTGCAAAACTGCCAAAGGCTGTCAGGGCATGCTGGGAGTTGTAGTTTTGCAAATAGCTGGAGGCACCCTGCTTGGAAAACACTGGTCTAGATATTTACTAAGCAAAAGATTACACAACAGAACATGGAACTTCACTGACCATACAGAAGCTAAAGGAAAAAAAAAATAAAAAATATGTAACAAAACCCTAATAAGATAAAAATCCATAACATAATCCCCTTTTTTAGTAAGATCAGGTCGGTTTTACAGGATAAATATATTATCTCAAGCATAGAAATAATGAAATTATCATGTTTTTTTCTTTATTTTTTATTTAAAAGGGTACTCCGGTGGAAAACTTTTTTTGTAAATCAAATGATGCCAGAAAGTTAAACAGATTTTTAAATTACTTCTATTAAAAAATCTAAATCTTTCCAGTACTTATTAGCGGCTGTTTACTACAGACAAAATTATTTTCTTTTTGGATTTCTTTTCCGTCACAACCACAGTGCTCTCTGCTGACACCTCTGTCCATGTCTGGAACTGTCCCAAGCAGGAGAAAATCCCTCTAGCAAACATATGCTGCTCTGGACAGTTCCTAAAATGGAAATGAAAGTGTCAGCAGAGAGCACTGTGGTCGTGACAGAAAATAAATCCCAAAAGAAAAGAACTTCCTCTGTAGTATACAGCCGCTAATAAGTACTGGAAGGATTAAGAATTTTTTTTATAGAAATAATTTACAAATCTGTTTAACTTTCTGACACCAGTTGATTTAAAAAAAAAATAATTCCACAGGAGTACCCCTTTAAATGTCTGTTCCCGAAGCAGAATGATAGAAGATTGGCCCAAATAGATAGAATGGCACACAGAGATAATTGTAACATCCCCTACATGTGTCAGAGATAGGGCCGAAGCTTTGATGAAGGTGGAATATGTAGCCGGGAAGATAGAAGTATCATATCTCCAAATGCAGAGTAGGATTATTTCCCCCGCAATATGACACAGTGAGAATGTGTGCTTATGGTGGATTATTGCACGCCTCAGGTGAAGACGTCAAGCAGCCTTCAATTACATAAGCCATGCAACAATCTCCAACCCTGAAATGTCATGTTTTCCTCCATTAAGATGTCTCACGTTGAAACCTTTGACTGTCTTACTTTAACCTTATTAGACCGCGCTAGGCAATTTTTATAGTTATTAGCTTCTAATACTTTGCAGGGGCGTTACTGGCTAGTTCCAATTATTGTAGGGTAGAATGTATAAGCTTTATATTGGTTTGTATTTATGCAAAAGAACATGTCGATAAGCATTATAAAATATCCATCAATGTGTCCCTTTAACTCCATCAAGCCTCTATTTTGTAAAATATTGAAATTATGTATATATATATATATATATATATAATTTATATTAATTATTGTTGTTATTAATATTTAAAAAAAATGTTGTTATATATATATATATATATATATATATATATATTATAAGATATATAATATATATGTGTGTGTTTGTATACATATACAGTGATCCCCCCGACCTAGGACGGCCCCGACATATGATGATTTTAACATACAATGGCCTTTCAGAGGCCATCGCATGTTGAAGGCAGCATCAACATAGAATGCTTTTGTATGTCGGGGCCATCGCATAAACGGCTATCCGGCAGCGCAGACTGCTTCAGCTGCCATCGGATAGCCGTTTAAGGTGCCCCGTGTGGTCTGGTGACGATCCTTGACATGTGCCCAGCGATCCGGACCGTCCTCTTCGGGATCCCCTGCATCGCCGGCGCTCTCCTTCATTGTCATCACGTTGCCGCGCACGACGTCCCATCATCCAATATTAGCGGAGTGCATAGTGATGTGATGACGGAGATGAAGAGCAACGTTCCCAGGCAGCAGAGACGGTCTGGAGCAGCGGGAACACCCCGGGGACGCGGCGATAGCGATGGATGGCAACATCCAGGGCAGCGGTGACGGTCCGGAGAGGCAGGGACAGGTGAGTATAACTTCCTATATTTAACATTGCACGGATCCCTCAACATACGATGGTTTCAACAAATTACCATCGTATGTTGAGGAACCACTGTATAAAATATATTATTACTACTATAATCATTATTGTTATTAATATTTAAAAAAGATATATACTTTTTGTAAAATAAATAAATATGTATATATATATATATATATATATATACACATATATATATATATATATATATATATATATATATACACACACACATATATATATATATATATATATATATATATATATAGTTATTAATATTATTATTATATTTTTTGCCTCGGTTATCCTGATTTCAGTTGTGTTTTTACTTTCTAGTTATCCCAAATTCTGTTATATGGGGATTTAACTGATTGACCATTTCTACTTTTTATCAGAGAGGACTTTACATCAAAATGAGGTGTGAATGCTTGGCTGAGGAGGTAATAATAGGAGCTAAACAATCACACTCCCCTAAAATTGATTTTCTTCCCCTCAACATTTTAACCCCACCCCCTGAGCCTAGCAAATTTTGCAATTAAGTCCCCGCCCATCTGACTATTTAGGGAAAAGTGAAGATAGTCAACCAAAAAGTAAGAATTTCTATATCTCAGGAACCAGGGGGACATAGCAAGAAATTAAAAACACCATTGGATACAAAGCACCTAAGTCTACAAAGTTATGTAAAAAAACGATCTTATAAAGAGAATGGATCTAATGGATAGTTAGGTTACCTATCTGTTGGTTTTCCACTGCATAATACAAGTAAAAAAAATGACAAACAGAAAAATGAACAAATAATAGAAAAAAAATGATGTTTGTTTATTTATATACTTTTACTTCTTAAAAGGGGCCCATTGAGTGACAATCAGTGAACCAGTTATAAGGTCATGGACACCCAAGGCTCATTGTTGTAGGTCAGGAGCAAAGGCTAGCTTGT
This sequence comes from Hyla sarda, assembly GCF_029499605.1. Lineage (NCBI taxonomy): Eukaryota > Metazoa > Chordata > Amphibia > Anura > Hylidae > Hyla > Hyla sarda. Next base: position 561,721,943 of record NC_079189.1, on the reverse strand, counting down.
TTGATTCAATCCCATAGAAGAGATTCTGTGGTACAAATGACTGAGAAAGTTCCTGCTGGTTACAGGGAAGTACATCTTGCTGTGTGTAGGTCTGTGTAACCACATGGTGAACAGTATTTAGAAGTGGCTTTACATGCTACTGTAAATTTAAAGTAATAAATAATACCAGAATAATCTCTACCCCACCCTCCACATAACCTTTGAAATCAAATACATTTGAATTTCAGTATATCAGTTCCATTGTCAACTTTACTGTCTTTTATCACAGAGTCATCAACTATTAAATCATTCTGTGTGTCCCGAATGTGTAACAACCGCTCGAGTTGTAACTTGTTTAGATTTAATTGAAATTTAACCAGGCCGCTTCCCAATGTGAGCTGATAATTTGATTTTCTAAAGAGCCTACACAAAAATCAAGAAGATGTTTATGGGTGCCCCTCCCACTCTTGAAGAGTCAAATAGGAGAAATATCAAGAGTGTAAAGAAACAGACTCTTGTTCTTGCAAAGTCTTCATGCCCTGTAGAATCCCCAAGAGCAACTTAAACCTTAAAGGACAAAAAGAATAAAACATATCAAAGAGGGAAGGATTTTTCTGGAGACATGAAATGCTTTCTATCTGATAAGTCTCATCATTAGAGAAAGCAGTAAGCAGCCTGTGCTTGGTAATGCTGGAAAAATCATTTTTTTTGTTAAAAACCTCTAAAAACACAAAATCCATACAAACTAAATTAAAGCAGCTGGTGTGGTTTGTCGGAAATAAAAAGGTTCACATATTGAAAAGCATAGAGCTTTTGAAAATACGAAAAAAAAAAAAAAAAATAAGCACTCGGCAGAGCTTTTGGAATGGTTTTAATACCTGATCTACAAAATCCATATTTTCTGGGCTTTAGAAGTTACGAAGCCAACAAGTGACAGTACTCAAATCTGCGTAATCCTCTTTGTAGGAGTCTTTTTAATAAATGAATTTATGTTTTTAGCTTGAGCAGATTCCTTCTCTTTATTTGTATCTGACTTTCATCTGCAAAAGACAATATGTCGAGCAAATGGGAAATGCAAGCGTTGTAAAGAGGCCGCAGGGCAGCTCTCTATATCTGTTATACATCGTCGATGTACCTCACCTTTACTATCTGGAATGAACTTCTGACAAAGTCAGCTTTAATTGACTTGTCGTTTATTATGTTATTTGAATATTTTTAACATTAACATTATTATTTAACACAATATGACATAAAATGCTTAAAATGCCCCTGTCTATTGCAAAAATGTTTGACACATCACAGAAAAACTTCAAATGTTTTGTTTGGACGGGGTCTCAGTGTTCAGACCTCCATCAATCATTAGAACAAGTCAGGAGAAGCCTGCAGCTGTGGGCTTCACTACATAACTCACTCAGATCTCCGAATGAGAATTCTATCATTCAAGCCAATATGTAGGATGTTTTGTAATATCCAGATGCCGGCAGTAAAATAGGGTTCTGGAGCTGCCTTTTTAGGAGCAAACTGTCTTCCTCCAAAATTATGAAAAAAAAAATAATATTATTTATAATAATAATAACCAGACAAAAGTCCTCACAAAATAAACACTGATTATTATTTTTTTTTTGTAATTATTATTATTTTTATGGTTTAGAGCAATATCTTCATTGCACTAGAAGAATATTCATAGAAATAGAGAGTCCTTCACTTTCTTACTGTTGCTTATGACCTTCCACAATTACTGCCTCCATTTTTTTTTGCAGCGTAACCACACTGTTGGCAATGTTCCCGAATAAATGTTCTTTCCCTATGACATCAGTTTAAATGGTATAATCTGATTATAATTGTTTCCAGTGCATCCTCTGGTAAGTCCTAATTGTAGACACAATGCACATGCTACATTACTGCTTCTAAATGAGAACCGTCCCCGATCTCACTACCCCTGCCAAGACTGCAGTATACCATTTAAATAACCCATCCATCAAACATCAGACTCAGCCTTCTATCTGTGGTGGCAATGATGGGGACGGATTGATTATTCAGGTAGCTATGGCTAAAGGCGAAAGCATTTCCTGACAGCTAATGACCAGATGGAAGTATTAAAAGATGACACTGGAGGAGAGGGTTGGATTGGCCTGTACAGAACAAAGGGAATCACTTGACCTGAAAAGCTTCTTCCCAGTAAAGATGAGGCTTTGATCTTCACGCCATCTTAAACATTTCTCTTTAAATAATAATCACTTTAATATTCAGCTTTGGTGTGAGGTACAGCCGTCTATTAATAGCCTCCATTGCTGTTGGGCTTAGTTAAAGGCAGCTGTGTCTTTGTGCATTTGGCCTGTGTCTTGTGAGGGGACCTACATGAAATTCAGAATCAAAGGAGCCCGCTGGTCTGATGTAATGGGATGAATCTGTATTATACAGCTGCTGGGACTTATATCATTTCCAAGGAAAGTACTAAAAACATTGAGGTACAGGTGGAGTAGAGCTTATTGGAGTCATAGCAAACTTCACATTTCATAGTCAAAACCACGACAGTCCTATAAACTCACTAAATTCATCACTAAGTGATATTTTAACCCAATGTTTTCCCTTTTAAAAAGAGACATATGAAACAGTAACTACAGATCTGGTGTATAAATATAACAATAATAATGCCCCCTATGAAATAACATATAACAACTATAATACTGCCCCATGGACAAGATTAGTAAAGATTAGTACAATTAGTACATTATAATACTTCCTCCTAGGGCAGTATTATAAAAAAAACTGTAAAACTACCCTCTGCAGACAAGAAAATAGTTACTGCAATACTGCTCCCTAATTACAAGGATATGACTACTATAATACTGCTCAAATGTACAATAATATAACTACTATAGTACTGCTCCTATGTACAATAATATAACTACTATAATACTGCCTCCTATGTACAAGAATATAACTACTATAATACTACCTCCTATGTACAAGAATATAAGTACTATAATACTGCCTCCTATGTACAAGAATATAACTACTATAATACTGCCTCCTATATACAAGAATATAACTACTATAATACTGCTCCTATGTACAATAATATAACTACTATAATACTGCTCCCCTATATACAAGAATATAACTACTATAATACTGCTACTATGTACAAGAATATAACTACCATAATACTGTTCCTATGTACAATAATATAACTACTATAATACTGCCCCTTATATACAAGAATATAACTACTATAATACTGCTCCTATGTACAATAATTTAACTACTATAATGCTGCCTTCTATAGACAAAAATATAACTACCATAATACTGCTCCTATATACAAGAATATAACTACTATAATACTGCTCCTATTTACAAGAATAGAAATACTTTAATATTGTCCCCTATGTACAAGAATATAACTACTATAATACTTCTCCTTGTCACAGCGAGCGCTCCGGCCTCCACCTCTGAACCGGAGCGCCCACTGCCTGTGTTTCCCCTTCTGGGGTTCCGGCGTCTCCCGGTTAAACACACTGACCAGGAGCGCGGGTCTCAGCCTGGCAGGGATGCGGCTAGCGTGGTGGCGGGTCCCCGCTCAAGCGCCGCGTCCCCGCTCAAGCACCGCGTCCCCGTTAAGCTTACCTGCTCCCCGTGCGGTGTCCCTGGTTCATGGTTCCCAGCGCGCCCGCCCCCACTCTCTAGGGCGCGCCCGCGCCGGCTTCAGTAAATTTAAAGGGACAGCGCACCAGTAATTGGTGCGCTGGCTCCACACCTCCCTTGTCAATTTCCAATAAAAAAACACCTGCCCCTTCCTGCCCTTGCCGGATCTTTGTGCCTTGTGCCTCTGAGAAAGCGTTCCCTACAGTGTTATTGCCTAACCAGTTGCCGAACCCTTTGTTACCGTATACTCGCCTGTGAACCCTTGCCGCCTGCCCTGACCTCTGCTACGTCCGACTATGCTCTTGCCTGCTCCCTCTGTACCATGCCATATCAGCCACCAGAGAGGTCGAGTTGCTATTGGAGGATACGACCTGGTGGTTTCCACCGCAGCAAGTCCATCCCGCCGTGCAGCGGGCTCTGGTGAAAACCAGTAACCACATAGAACCGGTCCTCTGGTACAACCCGCGTCATCGCCTCTCTGGTTCAGAGGATCCACTTCCAGTCCTGCCAGTACGTGACACTCCTATGTACAACAATATAACTACTATAATACCGCTTCTATATACAGGAATATAACTACTATAATACTGCTCCTATATACAAGAATATAACTACTATAATACTGCCTTCTATAGACAAGAATATAACTACCATAATAATGTTCCTATGTACAAGAATAAATCTACTATAATATTGTCCCCTATGTCCAAGAATATAACTAGTATAATACTGCTCCTATGTACAAGAATATAACTACTATAATACTGCTCCTATGTACAAGAATATAACTACTATAATACTGCCTCCTATATACAAGAACATAACTACTATAATTCTGCTCTGATATACAAGAATATAACTACTATAATACTGCCTTCTATAGACAAGAATATAACTACCATAATAATGTTCCTATGTACAAGAATAGATCTACTATAATATTGTCCCCTATGTCCAAGAATATAACTACTATAATTCTCCTCCAATGTACAAGAATATAACTACTATAATACTGCCTCCTATATACAAGAATATAACTACTATAATTCTGCTCCTATGTTCAAGAATATAACTACTATAATACTGCCTCCTATATACAAGAATATATCTACTATAATACTGCTCCTATGTACAAGAATATAACTACTATAATACTGCTCCTATGTATAAGAATATAACTACTATAATACTGCTCCTATATACAATAATATAATTACTATAATACTGCTCCTATGTACAAGAATATAACCACTATAATACTGCTTCCTATATACAAGAATATAACTACTATAATACTGCTCCTATATACAAGAATGTAATTACTACCTTGTTTCCCCGAAAATAAGACAGTGTCTTATATTATTTTTTGCTCAAACATCCACACACATTGCGTGGCAGCTTGTCCTGGTATTGTAAAGTAGGCCTTATTTTTGAGGATGTCCTACTTTAGGGGAAACAGGGTATAATACTGCCTTCTATGTACAAAAATATACCTACTATAATTCACATGCATAGAAGGTACACCAGGCACAGCGTGCTTACTATTGGATGGCTTGATTTATTGCACTTCGGAAAAACTAGATCTATATGCTGTTTCGGTCTTTGGTGCTCTACGTCCCATTTAAGCTACGACAAGTGTGCATAACAGTTCACTCACCGGATATCAAGAACTTCTTTCTTTCATATTCATCACAATGATACAGTTAAGCAGATAAGTGAGGGGGGATACAGATGAGACGCAGGGTCCACAAGGGGATGACCGTTTTGTTGCGGTATGGAACTTCTTCCAGCCTCCTATCATACCTACTATAATACTGCCCCAATGTACCAGAATATAACTCCTATAATACAGCCCCAATGTACAAGACTATAACTACTATAATACTGCCTTCTATGTACAGGTATATAACTACTATAATACTGCTCCCTATATACAAGAATATAACTACTATAATACTGCTCCTGTTTACATGAATATAACTACTATAATACTGCTCCTACATACAAGAATATAACTACTATAATACTGCTCCTGTGTACAAGAATATCACTTTTATAATACTGCCCCTATGTACAAGAATATAACTACTATAATACTGCCTCCTATGTACACGAATATAACTACTATAATACTGCTCCTATATACAAGAATATAACTACTACAATACTGCACCCTATATACAAGACTATAACTACTATAATACTGCCTTCTATGTACAAGTATATAACTACTATAATACAGCTCCCTATATACCAGAATATAATTACTATAATACTGCTCCTATATACAAGAATATAACTACTATAATACTGCCCCCTATGTATAAAAATAGAACTTTAGAAATAGAATATTAGAGTAGATGCTGTTTCAGAATAAGAACATATTTCTCCATTAAGGTGATTATTTTATTGACACTTTATAACATTAATCTTATCTGTACCGTTGTAGTTTCAGTGGTAACAAGAAGTCTCAGCTTTTACCTCAATTAACAGAGTTATCTGTCACCAAGTGAACTTTTCTGAAGTCTTTGCAAAATGAATATTGAAAGAGTTTGAGAAGCTGGTCCCCTGGGTGTATTCAGGAGTCCTCCCAGCAACTCGATGGCTCTCTTTGTTTTTAGATTTACATTCTGGGAAGGTTTTGCTGGGGAGCGTGATCAGCAGACTAACGTTCCCTCCAATTCTGTCCTGTAACTTCTCCACACAAAGACGTTGAAATGCTGATCCAAATCTCCCAGGATAGGCCTAGTAATAAATTTCCAGGAGTCATATGACGAGACAAAGTCCTTAATGTATAATGTTAATTACCCAACTAAATAGTCAAAGTACTGCACTTTAAACAGGTGCTTTAAAGCAAAGCAATGAATCCATAAGTCATTCCTAGTGACCGTGTTTAATTACATTTACACACAGTCTCCTGCTTAACCCTTTTCTCTGGGATTTTTAGATGGACACTTCCTTTTTATAATTTGAGGTTATACAAGAAAACTGTACAGCATCCAAGGTTATAACCATCTATATACTTAAAGTTGGGCACAGTCTTGGGACTTTTAATCGTTAAACAGATAAATATCCAAGTGGGTGCACAGCTCCAGAACCTGATCTTGCATCCCAAAACGTAGTAAAATAAATAATTAAATAAATAAAAATAAAAGACACACTTCAAATGTCCAAACCAAAAAATTGATTAATTCACCCATCTGACATACAGAAATAGCTACACTTCAGCTTTATTTAAGAGCTGAAACGTAGCTTTTTCTGCATTGTGAGATGGGTGATGGCAATACATTTGCCCAATAAAGTGTTTTCTAGGTTATTAAACATTAAATTGAAAAGGCTCCTCTAGTTGGCCACTCAATTGGGACTTCTACCAAAGGGAATCTCGATCTTTCTCAAAAAGATCCTAAAATATGTATATTACACTTATAGCCTTCTATTTTCAATACTCCCTTGGTGGGTCCATTACCTACCATTTATAATATTGGGTTAAGCTGCTATCTCTCGTTATCCACTTTTGCTACATCGGCGTAATACACCCTTCTACTTGTACTGGCATATTTCCAAATAGGAAATGCAGAAAATTGGAGAGGAATTCTATAGAGACAGTCAATATAGGTCTGCCCTATGAATGCATTTCTACACATCTCAACCTTACACAGCTAAAGACATAGAGGATTTTAGAAGAGCAATATGACCAATGGGTCTTTTGCCCCATCAGTCAATATCCCCAGAGGGTATTCTTGATACAGAGATCCCATCTATGGGGGTTATCTAGAACAGAAAACTTGTCCAAGGGTCACTAAGGTAAAATGACTGAAGATATCACAGGCCATTTGGTAGACATGATTGGCCCATTGAGATATCTAAGCTAATAAGGAGGTCGTATCTTAAGACACCTCAATGGCTCAACTCAATAGTGAACTTGCCTTTTAATCCTAGCCTTGTCACTTTAATTGCTCTGAAGATGCTATCCGCTATTTACCAATTGAATGGACTCATCTTGATAAGTTATACATTTTTGGTCTCATATTTCTACTAGGAGTTCAAGACCTTAATGGCCTAAAAATTATCATCTATTAACTATGATCTGATCATTTCCAGAATGTGTTCTTGTATGTTTTTGGACTCAAAAGCATTGAGACCAATTCAGTATTCATATGTTTTTGGGAATTGACCAAATGAAGTCACAGGTTGACTATGTCCAGGTAATTGAAGTCACGTTGCTCTCATATTCTTGCCATAGGGGGCACAGTCGTGATGTGAACCAACTCTAACATTAAGGGAATTCCAACGCTACTACACCTATATCTATTCACTGCAGGATATAGACACTTCAGAACTGCCTCTTACAGCGTGTGGGTTATTAGAAAAAAAAATCCCCAGTAGGAAATAACTTTAGTAATTCCATGATGCAATCTTTAAAGGGGTTATCCAGGAAAAACTTTTATATATATATATATATATATATATATATATATATATATATATATATATATCAACTGGCTCCAGAAAGTTAAACAGATTTGAAAATGACTTCTATTAAAACATCTTAATCCTTTCATTACTAATGAGCTTCTGAAGTTAAGGTTGTTCTTTTCTGTCTAAGTGCTCTCTGATGACACGTGTCTCGGGAACCGCCCAGTTTAGAAGAGGTTTGCTGCAGGGATTTGCTTCTAAACTGGGCGGTTCTCGAGACACGAGTCATCAGAGATCACTTAGACAGAAAAGAACAACCTTAACTTCAAAAGCTCATAAGTACTGAAAGGATTAAGATTTTTTAATAGAAGTAATTTACAAATCTGTTTAACTTTCTGGAGCCAATTGATATGTAAAAAAAAGTTTTTTCCTGGATAACCCCTTTAACATAGAGTTTCCTTACCCATGCATATATTTACCAGGTGTTATAGTGGAAACCATAGGACAGTATATACTCATATACAGTTAGCACTGTAATATATAAGTTCATTATAAGGATATTACCAATGGACTAAAATTTAAAAGCTTTGAATATATGGCAGAGTTTTTTTTCCTTAATCTCTCATCCTCTGCCATCTGTACCATCAACCACGCCTCATGTCAACAGCAGAATCTATCAAAAGATGTCTATTTCCCTAATAGTTTATGTGTATGTTCAGGGCAGGAACGGATCAGAAGAAAGATGTGACGGGCTAACCCTTCAGAGATGAGATGTGAAGCTTTTTCTTAAGTATTTCCAGTCTCAGTGCTGAGAAATTACAAGGTAGCTGTGACTTAACAAGTGGCGTGACACAAGACACTTCAATCACAATGCAGATACACTGTAGCATTCAGTGGATTTTTATTTAAAGGGATTGTTCACATTTGCTCTCAACTTTCTACTTAACTCTTTCGCATAAGGATCATTATAGGGGAGAGATTTTTATTTTATTTCTTTTACAAATTTTCTTCCTTTTGTTTTGACTTTACGAAAAGACGCTTGGAGTTCACATGGATGCAGTCAGTGACTTTAATTGGTGTTTTGCCTTGTGAAAGTATTCAATATGGTGTATACATGTAGGGTTCATAATACAGAGATCCCATCTATGAACTCAATGTGAAAGGTTGTCTGAGGGTACATTCCCACACGGCGTATTTGCTGCGTATTTGCTGCTGCGTATTTTATTTTCTCTGTTGAAGTCAATGGGTAGGAAAATACGCAGCACCAAATACGCAGCAAATACACAGCAAAATACGCTGTGTGGGAACGTACCCTAAAAAAGAAAAACAATCCAAGAATAACTAATATAAAATGACTAAATACATCACAGGCCGTTTGGTAGACAAGACCTTGGACAACCCCATTGAGGTATCTAAGCTAATGAAGGAGGTCGTATCTCAAGACACCTCAATGGCTTAACTCAATATTGAATTTGCTGAATGCCTGTTAATCCCGGACATGTCACTTTAATGGTTCTGTAGATACCATCAGCCATTTCCTAATGGGTGGACCTGTCTGGGTAACTAAGCATTCATGGTTGTGTTTGTGTTTTGTTTCTACTAGAAGTTCAAGACCCGGGTGACCCCATTGATCCTGATACAGAATAAAGAGACACGATCTGCCTGTATCATTATGTGTAAAGTCCCAAAGCCAGGGACTAAATAGAGAAAAAGCTGAATTATAAATTCAGCTGTGGATGGGATTGGTGCAGATTATTTGTAATAGAAGATATTTTTTGGTAAAGGGTGAGATGTAATATGGAGAATATAGGAAAGTTCCAGCAAAAAAGCCATTATTTTCAGGGTGATCCCAACATTTCTCAAAAAGGATGTAATAGGGTGTGAAGGGTGGTTTGAGTACCAAAGGTCATAAAAGGCACCCTACCAACCTTAAAGGGGTATTCCAGGCAAAAACTTTTTATATATATCAACTGGCTCCAGAAAGTTAAACAGATTTGTAAATTACTTCTATTAAAAAATCTTAATCCTTTCAGTAGTTATGAGCTTCTGAAGTTAAGGTTGTTCTTTTCTGTCTAAGTGCTCTCTGACGACACCTGTCTCGGGAAACGCTCAGTTTAGAAGGGGTTTGCTATGGGGATTTGCTTCTAAACTGGGCATTTCCCAAGGCAGGTGTCATCAGAGAGGACTTAGACAGAAAAGAACAACCTTAACTTCAGAAGCTCATAAGTACTGAAAGGATTAAGATTTTTTAAGTCCCCCACAGGGACTTAAATAAGAACATACATTAAAGGGGTACTCCCGTGGAAAACTTTTTTTTTTTTTTTTTATCAACTGGTGCCAGAAAGTTAAACAGATTTGTAAATCACTTCTATTAAAAAAATCTTAATCCTTCCAGTATTTTTTAGGGGCTGTATACTAAAGAGAAATCCAAAAAAGAAATGCATTTCCTCTGATGTCATGACCACAGTGCTCTCTGCTGACCTCTGCTGTCCATTTTAGGAACTGTCCAGAGCAGCATATGTTTGCTATGGGGATTTTTTTCCTGCTCTGGACAGTTCCTAAAATGGACAGCAGAGGTCAGCAGAGAGCACTGTGGTCATGACATCAGAGGAAATGCATTTCTTTTTTGGATTTCTCTGTAATATACAGCCCCTAAAAAATACTGGAAGGATTAAGATTTTTTAATAGAAGGGATTTACAAATCTGTTTAACTTTCTGGCACCAGTTGATTTAAAAAAAAAAAAAAAAAGTTTTCCATGGGAGTACCCCTTTAACACCTGAATCATCTAAATTCTTTGAGACATTGAAAGTCAAGCAATGAAGATGTACAGAATAGTATATACCTCCCAATAATATGTGTAGCTGCAGAGGCTTTGAGTCACCCAGATGAAATCAGTGCCATTTGCTGAGCCGTGTTACAGTCTTTCCATATCCTGCAAGGAGCTTACATTAAGAAGCACTACAGTAAATTAAACTTAATGCAGAATAATTAATGGAATATTTATTAGATAAAATTGGCAAGTGGCTTTTTTTTTTTTTTTTTAAGGATTGAAACTCTGCTAATACATTCATCTCTTTACGGCAGCAAGGGAAATCTGAAATACTGGTATTTTTTAGCTACGTGTATGATCAGCTGCTATGGGATGTTACTTATAGTTAGATAGGGGTATTGTGAATGCTGCCTTGATGGAGAGACTACCTACCACATGTGACTAGTGGCCATGTTGATGGGGCACTAAGGACAAACCCACATGCACCATCACTAATGTGAGTTTTACCTATATCTACCTACCTATTTTTTTTTTTTAATCAACTGGTGCCAGAAAGTTAAACAGATTTGTAAATTACATTCATTAAAAAATCTTAATCCTTCCAGTACTTATTAGCTGCTGAACACTACATAGGAAATTATTTTCTTTTTGGAACACAGAGCTCTCTGCTGACATCATGACCACAGTGCTCTCTGCTGACATCTCTGTCCATTTTAGGAACTGTCCAGAGCAGCATATGTTTGCTATGGGGATTTTCCCCTACTCTGGACAGTTCTTAAATGGACAGAAATGTCAGCAGAGAGCACTGTGCTCATATGTCCGCAGAGAGCACTGTGTTCCAAAAAGAAAATAATTTCCTATGTAGTATACAGCAGCTAATAAGTACTGGAAGGATTAAAAATGTTTAATAAAAGTAATTTACACATCTGTTTAACTTACTGGCACCAGATGATTTAAAAAAAAAAAAAAAAAGTTTTCCACCAGAGTACCCATTTAATAGTTAGAATTCACATTAGTGATGGTTCATGTGGGCATGACCTTAGTGCCCCATCAACATGGCCACTAGTCACTTGTGGTAGGTAGTCTTCTCCATCGAGGCGGCATTCACAATAACACTTTTAATAAAAGTAATTTACAAATCTGTTTAACTTTCTGGCACTAGTTGATTAAAAAAAAAATATATATATAAAGTTTTCCACCGGAGTACCTCTTTAATACCATGTCATTTTCAGGTCCACATTGCATATTGTTTTATTTCTTTATTTACCGTCAGAGGGTTGCATCCCCATTATTATGATACACAGGATCCAAAACATTCTGCACAGATATTAAAGGGGTTATCCAGAAAAAAACTGTATATCTATATATATATATATATATATATATATATATATATATATATATATATATATATATATATATATATAAAATCAACTGGCTCCAGAAAGTTAAACAGATTTGTGAATGACTTCTATAAAAAAAATCTTAATCTTTTCAGAACTTATGAGCTGCCGAAGTTGAGTTGTTCTTCTCTGTCTAAGTCAGTGGTCTTCAAACTGTGGCCCTCCAGATGTTGCAAAAATACAACTCCCAGCATGCCTGGACAGCCAACGGCTGTCCGGGTATGCTGGGAGTTGTAGTTTTGCAACATCTGGAGGGCCACAGTTTGAAGACCGCTGCTCTAAGTGCTCTCTGTTGACACCTGTCTCGGGAACTGTCCCGAGTAGAAACAAATCCCCAATAGCAAACCTATTCTACTCCGTGCAGTTCCCGAGACAAGCAGGGATGTCAGCAGATAGCACTGTTGCCAGACAGAAAAGAACAACTCAACTTCAGCAGCTGATAATTATTGGAAGGATTAAGATTTTTTAATAGAAGTAATTTACAAATCTGTTTAACTTTCTGGAGCCAGTTGATTAAAAAAAATAAGTTTTTTTTTCTAGAATACCCCTTTAAGCTACTCTATAACCTTCTAGCTTCCTGTTGTCTTATCTAGGAAACTGTTAAGTTTAATGTATAAGTGTATGCAGTAGGCTCCTAAGAGGAGTCCACATGGATTTCACGTGGACTGTGCCACCAATGTGTCAGATGCAGTAGAGGTATACAGGTATGCCCCGCTTGGTAGCGCTTCATCGATATATTCTACAAATGTGCAATGCTCAGTAGAACTTCATGGATACATTCTATCTATAGCAAATGTCAGGTTCTCAAGGACTTATTTTATTGTTTTATATTATAATGTATTGCAAGTGTTAGGCGAATAAATACATTATGAAGTGAGAGAATTAAATGAATATCGCAGTGAGAGAATTAGATGAATATTAGTGCAAGTGTTGTGCTAATGCAGGCGAGAAACATATGCTTAGTGACATGTCCAAGGTACAAAACGATATATTGGATAACATATAAAACAATAGATGACAGTTAGAGAGAGTGCAGGATCCTTGCAATTCTCCCTAAATCAACAATATAACTACTGATCATAAAAGGGGGAGCCGGGCATAGTGCTGCCCGTTTAGCAAGCGCTGCAGTCCCCCAGTTTTTGCCCACTCTGCTGATTAAAGTTATCTTTCAAAGTTAGTTTGTGCAGATTATTGATTCAATGTTACTGTTAGGCAGCGCAGCACTAGGACCCTGATGAATGGAAAGTTCCAAGTTGGCGCAGTTGACGCACCAGTCCCATTTGCCGACACGGCGGCCGCGGTGAACAATAATGAAAACACTGGTACTTTGTACTACTTACCCGTCCATGCAATGGTCCCGGGTGGAAGGATCCTGCGATATCCTGATATTTAACTGGTCTTGTCCTGATTCAGGTGACGGAATCTGCATCCCAACAGACAGGTCACCCAAAATGGAGATGCCTGTTCTGGAGATGGTATCTGCAGGTCCTCGTGGGGGCATGCACTCGGATGGTAACAGCGGCTTTCTTTGATGACACTGAATCTTGTCAATAATGGGGTCCTTTTGCTGGGTAGTTGCACAGAGGTTGTATAGTGGTCTTTTAGGTGTAGGTGCTCTGGATCAGACAAGTTTCGGACCCTCTTGGTTCTTCATCAGTGATCATTCTATCTATGTGCCATGCTCAGCAATACTCCTGGAAACATTCTATCTATGTGCCATGCTCAGCAATACTCCTGGAAACATTCTATCTATGTGCCATGCTCAGCAATACTCCTGGATACATTCCATCTATGCGCCATGCTAAGAAGCTCTTCTTGGATCCATTCTGTTTGTGACATGCTCAGTAACATTTCTGGGATTCATTCCATCTATGTGCCATGTTCAGTAACACTCCATAGATGCTTTACATCCAAGATTCAAGCTCAGTAGCACTTTTTGAATTCATTCCATCTATGTGTCATGCTCAGTAGCACTCCATGGATACATTTTATCTATGTGTCATGCTCAGTAGCACTTCTCGGATACATTCTATCTATGTGGTATGCTCAGTAGCACTTTTTGGATACATTCTATCTATGTCTCATGCTCAGTAGCACTTCTTGGATACATTCTATGTCTCATGCACAACAGCACTTCTTGGATACATTCTATTTATGTTCCATACACAATATCACTTCTCGGATACATTTTATCTATGTGCCATGCTCAGTAGCACTCCATGGATACATTCTATGTGTCATGCTCAGTAGCACTTCTTGGATACATTCTATCTATGTGGTATGCTCAGTAGCACTTTTTGGTTACATTCTATCTATGTGGTATGCTCAGTAGCACTTCATGGATACATTCTATCTATGTGGTATGCTCAGCAGCACTTTTTGGATACATTCCATTTATGTGCCATGCTCAGTAGCACTCCATGGATACATTATATATATATATATATATATATATATATATATATATATATATATATATATATATATATATGTGTGTGTGTGCCATGCTCAGTATCACTTCTCGGATACATTCTATCTATGTGCATGCCCAGTAGCACTCCATGGATACATTCTATTTATGTGCCATGCTCAGTAGCACTCCATGGATACATTATATATATGTGCCATGCTCAGTAGCACTTCTAGGATACATTCTGTCTATGTGTCATGCACAATAGCACTTCTTGGATACATTCTATTTATGTGCCATGCTCAGTAGCACTCCATGGATACATAATATATATGTGCCATGCTCAGTAGCACTTCTAGGATACATTCTATCTATGTGTCATGCACAATAGCACTTCTTGGATACATTCTATCTGTGTGCCATGCTCAGTAGCACTCCATGGATACATTCTATCTATGTGTCATACTAAGTAGCACTTCTCGGATACATTCTATCTGTGTGCCATGCTCAGTAGCACTCCATGGATACATTCTATCTTTGTGTAATACTAAGTAGCACTTCTCGGATACATTCTATCTATGTGTCATGCACAATAGCACTTCTATGATACATTCTATCTATGTGTCATGCACAATAGCACTTCTAGGATACATTCTATCTGTGTGCCATGCTCAGTAGCACTCCATGGATACATTCTATCTATGTGTCATACTAAGTAGCACTTCTCGGATACATTCTATTTATGTTCCATGCTCAGTAACACTGCATGGATACATTCTATCTATGTGCCATGCTCAGTAGCACTTCTCAGATACATTCTATTTATGTGTCATGCTCAGTAGCACTCCATGGATACATTCTATCTATGTGTCATGCTCAGTAGCACTCCATGGATACATGCTATCTATGTGTCATGCTCAGTAGCACTTCTCAGATACATTCTATTTATGTGCCATGCTCAGTAGCACTGCATGGATACATTCTATCTATGTGTCATGCTCAGTAGCACTTCTCAGATACATTCTATTTATGTGCCATGCTCAATAGCACTCCATGGATACATTCTTTCAATGTGTCATGCTCAGTAGCACTCCTCAGATACATTCTTTCAATGTGTCATGCTCAGTAGCACTTCTCAGATACATTCTATTTATGTGCCATGCTCAGTAGCACTGCATGGATACATTCTATCTATGTGTCATGCTCAGTAGCACTTCTCAGATACATTCTATTTATGTGCCATGCTCAGTAGCACTCCATGGATACATTCTTTCAATGTGTCATGCTCAGTAGCACTCCTCAGATACATTATATCTATGGGCCATGCTCAGTAGCACTTCTCAGATACATTCTATCTATGGGCCATGCTCAGTAACACTTCACAGATACATTCTATCTATGGGCCATGCTCAGTAACACTTCCATCTTTGTGCCATCTTCCTCAGGTTTAGGGGAAGCCTGTAGCTGTCCTCCGGTCACGTCTGCCTTTGGTGGAGACATCAGAGGAGCAGTGTTTTTCACTTTCACTTTAGAATACAGTCTGGTAAATGTAAGAACTTAAGAGGGGACATGAGTTCCTGTCATGGCAACAGTGAAATTATCAAAAGTTACCATGGCAACAGCGGTGTAATTAAGGTCTGTTCAGCATGTGGCAGCTGTGTGCACTTTATCTGGGTGGTAGGAGAAGAAATAGCAGCAATTTGCAGACCTCTTCCTGTTCTGGGGAATGGCTGAAGAGACACGGCTCTACCTAATTATCCTCCTCTCCCTAA
Organism: Hyla sarda; assembly: GCF_029499605.1. Classification (NCBI taxonomy): domain Eukaryota; kingdom Metazoa; phylum Chordata; class Amphibia; order Anura; family Hylidae; genus Hyla; species Hyla sarda. The sequence goes on along the minus strand of NC_079189.1, from coordinate 561,705,544 downwards.
CTAGCGGAGTCATAATGAAGGCTGAGGTATGAGCGCTAGGCCCCATAGGGTCAGAGGTCACGCAACCATTTCTTGACAAGCTCTTGACTACTTTTGAAGGATGGACAATGAAATTCAATCCATGAATTAATATCCTATTTCTTATGTTTCTGTGTAAACACATCACTTAACCTACACATATATCACCCGCATACTGAGGGAACCTCAGGACAACACAAGGGACGGGTGGGAGCGGCAGCGTCCTATGTGGAGCCCCGGATGGATACCATACAGGGAGATATACTGCATAATGACTTTATAATAGTTTACCATAGACTTGCATTCATTTGGAGGTTGGGTTGATCTATTGCTGCATGCCATGCATATATCATTTACATAACACCCAATGATATAGGATTAGCAGAGAGGAATTAATTAGATAATGTAGATGAGTAACAGGCACCAAGTAACATGGATACAAGGTGGGGAGGAGAGGAAAGGTTGGGGGAGGGAATGAAGGAAAAGGTGCAAGGGGGAGAGGAAAGGGAGCGGGGAGAAAAAGAAAGGGTGCGTGTGAGGGAAGGAAAGGGTACGGGGAGGAGAAGAAAGAGGGCATGGAAGGGAGAAAAGGGTGTGGGGAGGAAAGGAAAGGGTGCGGGGAGAAGAGGAAAGGACTCAGAAAAAGTGCACAGAAACTAAGCTACCTTTCATTCATAGGAGCAGTATTATAGTAGTTATATTCCTGTACATAGGAGCAGTATTATAGTAGTTATATTCTTGTATATAGGAGCAGTATTATAGTAGTTATATTCTTGTACATAGAGGCAGTATTATAGTAGTTATATTCTTGTACATAGAGGACAGTATTATAGTAGTTATATTCTTGTACATAGGAGCAGTATTGTAGTAGTTATATTCTTGTACATAGGAGCAGTATTATAGTAGTTATATTCTTGTACATAGAGGACAGTATTATAGTAGTTAATTCTTGTACATTGGAGCAGTATTATAGTAGTTATATTCTTGTATATGAGCAGTATTATAGTAGTTATATTCTTGTATATAGGAGGTAGTATTATAGTAGTTATATTCTTGTATATAGGAGCAGTATTATAGTAGTTATATTCTTGTACATGGAGGACAGTATTATAGTAGTTAAATTCTTGTATATAGGGGCAGCATTATAGTAGTTATATTCTTGTATATAGGAGACAGTATCATAGTAGTTATATTCTTGTATATAGGGGACAGTATTATAGTAGTTATATTCTTGTATATAGGAGCAGTATTATAGTAGTTATATTCGTGTACATAGGAGGCAGTATTATAGTAGTTATATTCTTGTACATAGGGGCAGTATTATAAAAGTGATATTCTTGCACACAGGAGCAGTATTATAGTAGTTATATTCTTGTATGTAGGAGCAGTATTATAGTAGTTATATTCTTGTAAACAGGAGCAGTATTATAGTAGTTATATTCTTGTATATAGGAGCAGTATTATAGTAGTTATATTATTGTACACAGGAGCAGTATTGTAGTAGTTATATTCTATATAGTAAACTGTAAGGTATGTAGATTACATAATTATCGTTGGTTTCTGTTTGTCTATATTTGTTAATTGATTAATTGATTATACTTTTTATCTCTTACAGTTGTTTGTTATTGTTTTTGAGGAGTATTATGAAAATAATCTAGTGCAATATCGTAACATAACAACGTGAGTGATTCAGTAAAGTGCTTACATCACATGCTTGTCACCCCTTTTTTAACTCCTCTGGGTTTGTTCATACAAGTTGTATTACCAAGAAGAGTGTGACACTGAACATAGCCAAAAGCTTCTACCGAGGTAAAGACAAGTCAAAATCTGTGCTCATCCCCAAGACATAAGGAGAAGGAAATTAAGAATTCAAGAATGCATATGTTATCTAAAGCTTATTTTTGCCATCTTACTGCAGCAGTGATACTTACACTCTCTAAACATCTCCCGGAAGGGGATCATATGGAAATATGTCTGTGAAATATCTAACAATACAGTGACTCAGGTAATTGTCACATTTGGGAAATATCTGCATTTCTTAACTATGCAGAAAGTTCTAATCATTTTAGTTATTTTTATCCCTCAGACACACACTTTGTCATTATTAATTACCTCTGTATTAATTGTTCTCTTTCTGTACAATGCCTCAAATTATTTAATGTTTAAGATGCATTTTGTAAGTGACATTATAATGTATTGAAATGGGATTGAGTATTACACCCACATTACTCAAATTCTGAACTGAACACAGGATGAAAAATTTGACAAAAGATTAGTACTGTGAAAAGGAAAAAAGCTGTACACAAAATACCGTAAATGTCTTGTAGCCACCAAGAGTTAGTTGACCCTTGGTTCAATGCCTGTTACCTTAAAATGCTTATGAATATAGCACAGAAACTCAAGAGAACATTTGTTTTTAAGATGGGGTACAGGATAACAACACTTGGGGTACAGGACAATTACACTTGGGGTACAGGATAATAACACTTGGGGTACAGGATAATTACACTGACACTTGGGGTACAGGACAAAGACACTTGGGGTACAGGACAATGACACTTGGGGTACAGGATAATGACACTTGGGGTACAAGATAATGACACTTGGGGTACAAGATAATGACACTGCCACTTGGGGTACAAGATAATGACACTGACACTTGAGGTACAGGATAATGACACTGACACTTGGGGTACAGGATAATGACACTGACACTTGGGGTAAAGGATAATGATGCTGACACTTGGGGTACAGGACAATGACGCTGACACTTGGGGTACAGGATAATGATACTGACACTTGGGGTACAGGATAATGACAATTGGGGTACAAGATAATGACACTTGGGGTACAAGATAATGACACTTGGGGTACAAGATAATGACACTGACACTTGGGGTACAAGATAATGACACTGACACTTGAGGTACAGGATAATGACACTGACACTTGGGGTACAGGATAATGACACTGACACTTGGGGTAAAGGATAATGATGCTGACACTTGGGGTACAGGACAATGACGCTGACACTTGGGGTACAGGATAATGATACTGACACTTGGGGTACAGGATAATGACAATTGGGGTACAAGATAATGACACTTGGGGTACAAGATAATGACACTGACACTTGGGGTAAAGGATAATGATGCTGACACTTGGGGTACAGGACAATGACGCTGACACTTGGGGTACAGGATAATGATACTGACACTTGGAGTACAGGATAATGACACTTGGGGTACAAGATAATGACACTTGGGGTACAAGATAATGACACTGACACTTGGGGTACAAGATAATGACACTGACACTTGAGGTACAGGATAATGACACTGACACTTGGGGTACAGGATAATGACACTGACACTTGGGGTAAAGGATAATGATGCTGACACTTGGGGTACAGGACAATGACGCTGACACTTGGGGTACAGGATAATGATAATGACACTTGGGGTACAGGATAATTACACTAACACTTGGGGTACACAATAGTGACAATGACACTTGGAGTACAGGATAATGACACTGACACTTGGGGTACAGGACAATGACACTGATACTTGGGGTACAAGATAATGACATTTGGGATGCAACACAATGAAATCAACAAGACTAGAAAGTTATGAACATATTAGGCAAAGTTTTAGTGTAGCATAGGACCTGATACTTTATGGAACTGCATTGTAATTTTGCATTAGGGTTCGGGAGTCCTGTTAATGCTTTCAATGTTTGTTATTAAACATGTAGTTAAGATACTTTCGGCAAGTATTTCACCCTCATTGTCTTCCTATGAAATATACATCACATAGCAGGGTCAATGCAAAACGTCATATACAAAGCTACAAAGACAGTGATGGCCCCTCTGAGGTGTCCGCTTAGGTGAGGCTGCTATGGGGTTGAGCATCCACTTCATCAAAGGCCTTTTTCTTTTTATTTTTTGCATACTTAGACATCTCTTTCATCTTCTCAGATATGCTTTGAATCTTTTCTTTGCCGTGTAAAGGAGCTAATTCATTTTTAAAGTGCATATAATTTAGCCAAAATAAGATGTTATGCCTAATTTACAAAATGCTAAAAGAAACACTTTATCGTAACATTTCCAAATGGTGAGAAAATGCCAAAGCACATGACCTACTGTATTCATGGCTAAATGTGATCCCTACAATGCAAAAGTTTGGTGAGCCTTCTTATGGTCTGTTCTTGTTTGTGGTTGCTCATCATGTGCAATGGTCCCTCATTGGGGTCAGCCATGCCACTCCCTATGTGCCCCTACTGCAGTAGACATCTGAAATGTCTACTGACATATCTAGTAGTGGATGTGGACTTCCAAAGGATGGTGGGTTACCGTGTCGCTGACCAGGGATGGGCACGTCAGGTGAGTAGACAGAAGGATTTTATTTAAAACAATGCAACGCGTTTCACCGTGCTTGCTCAGCTTCATCAGGCTTCACCATGCCTGATAAAGCCATGCAAGCACGGTGAAACATGTTGCATTGTTTTAAATAAAATCCTTCTTTCTACTCACCTGATGTGCCTATCCCTGGTCAGTGTCATGGTAACCCACGGTATTTTGGAAGTCCACATCCACTACTGCATGTTTGATTGGGAGGCTGCAGACCAGGCCTTACTATTTACTCACGCTGACCATTGTTGTGTGTGAGTTCACACAACTGCCTGCGGTAAGGGTCTTTTCCATTTAATTGTTACCCTTACCCGGGCGGTTTTACGCTATGGAGTGCTCTCTTTTCTTTTTACTGACATTTCTAAGCAGTCAATGGTCATTAGAAGTTTTTGCCATTGGCTCACAGATACCCTAAGGCTGTGCTCACTCGTTGTGGTGATGCCATGAATAAACAAAACTGTGGTAAAAACTATGCAGTTTTACCATTTTTATGCAAACAGTTTTTTATTAAAACAAGTGCGCTACCTTGAAGGTACCAGTAATAGAACACAGCCTTAGGGCTCAATAACTTAGGCGCTGTGCTCCGGTGGAGCTCCATCGGCAAGTCCGTAGAAACAACAGGAGTTTAGTGGAGAAAACAATACTGCAAGTCCTATTTTTTCCTCTGTTAAGCTCCGATAAAATACTGGATCCCCTGACAGACACCCTTTTTCAGTCAATGGTATCCGACAAGACCCGGTGGTGTCAGTTGTGCTTTGATATGTTTTGGATCCGTTCACTGAAGAAAAAAAAAGAGCTGAACAAACGCAGAATTTGACGGAGCACAACGGCAATGTGAACTTAGCCGTAAATGCTTTGACAATTTGAAGAATTTAGCAATTTGCCCCTTGAGCAGCCTTCGGCTTATATTCATGCAAATCTAGAACAAATATGTTTGCATGCGCTAATCTTGATATTGCAATTAAATTGTAATTGTATTTCTGCGGTATAGAGGGGCACGCCAATGTCTATGTAGGTGGTTTTCATTGTCAGACCATTTAGCAATTTGCAAATCTTATGATAGAAAATTCTTAGAATTCTTCGACATATTTGATCCTGATTTTGACTGTCCAAAGGTGGTTGAGATAATGGCGAGTGACAGCGCAATTTAGTTGCATCCTACGGATTGTGGAAGTGTGTAAAAGCAACTTCTGGGTCCCAAATGTATGATTGCTCTAATTATGAATGATATTTATCTCTATAATTTGCTTAATGTTAATGCACAAAAGCCACGATCATCAAGACATTCAAGGTCATGGAAGTTCACCGGATAAATATTCATGAGAATACGCTTTGCCAGCGCTTTGCCAGCAAGCATAAGGCCTGAGCTTTTGTGATGTCATTACTGGTCTATAGTCAACGCACTGATGAATTATTGATCGAGAACAACAAATCTCTACTCACTCGGATCCAACATTAGTACATTGCTCTATCCGAAACTTTGCATTTCGATAATATCTTTACAAAACAGTAGGAGCCACCGGGGAGTTGTTATAGGCTGAGATATAGAAAGGAGTACAATGCTAAGTGTGGTGACCTTGCGAGCAGCGAGCAGCTATCGGACTTGTCTTAGAACGTGCCTCTGCTATGCCAGTTAGGCTTAATGAAACGTCTTCATCTGTTCAATAATCTGATCAGCTTTATCGACTGTCATTTTTGCATCACTTAGCTTGTCATTACTGTAACTCAAAGCCTTCAAATTGTAATTCAGATCCCTATCTGGAGTCCAGTGGAAAAGTAAGAGAATTATGGACATTGTAGAAGTTATTGGAAGCAGTCAATGGTCCCTCCATATTTTGGGTCGGCTACTAAACATTTTAATATAGGTCTAAAAGATCTTTGTGATACTTGTCTTACCTCCAAAAATGGTTGCATTGGTCCATTTGAGTGTATTTTATTAATGGGCCAATATTTTTCTAAATTATCCAAATTCCGGAACAAAATTGTTTGCAAAGTACAACTATGTCCCGAGCAATTCGAAAGTAATTTCTTTTACTCTTTTCCTTGTATGTCATATTGCTTTGAGAACCTTGACGTTTCTGAGGTCTTTGAAGTCTTGGAGGTCTTTAAAGTCTCAAAGGTCGTAAAGATCACTTTTCTCACATCTCCTCTCGACTCCCATTCTGCTGCATTAAAGGACATCTGCAGCAAAAAACAACTTATCCCCTATCCACAGGATAGAGGATAAGTGTTTGATCACAGGGAGTCCGACCGCTGGGATCCCTCGCGATCTCCCAAACGGGGCCCTGCATCAAACACTTATGCCCTATCCTGTGGATAGGGGGTAAGTTATTTTTTGATGCAGATGTCCTTTAACCACAATGTTGAGTTCAAGGAGTATAAATTTCTGAAAAATATTCAAGATCAATCTACCCAAACCATCTGCCTAACCATTACCACAGATAAATAAGACTTAATGAAAACGTGTAAAAATATAATAGAGATCTCGGACTATATACCATGAAAAAATATTTAGTTGACCGTAAGAAAAAGAAATATTTGTATCTGAATGTCTTTACAATAGAGAATTGTGCTATTCGGCCCTTATAAAAGTATGAACAAAAAGCTAAGAATATCACACCATGGTGATCATCATTTCTGGACAGGTCAGTGTTATTTTCCAAATTCGAGTAGGAGATCAGAGAAGTCAGGTAGCCATGTTGAATTATTACTTTCAGTCCATTCTCAAAAGACATTAGGTTGAACTTGTGGTGCAGTAGTATCTCACTAGAAATTTCTTTGATGCCAGAGGCCTGAGCAATACAACACTAATCAGTCAGCGCAGAGTAAACCCATCTGACAGGAAAGGGATTTAGGCATGGAGAGAGAATCAAGTTAGAGAGTTAGCTCTACCAAGGTCCTGGTCTGCATCATAGAGCACAATCATTTTTCTTTCCCTGTTGCGGCTGTGCCAGATGTAAGACACCTGTCTCATTTCGTACATTTGGTGGTGATGGATTTGCCAAAAGAGTAATGTGTCAATTTAGATCTGGCTAATGCGGTTGCATTCAGCACAACACAAACGTAGGATAGTTCTGGAGGAAACCTCAAGGTCTTGTATTAACTCTTTGTGGAAGCATATGAATCCATAGCTTCAATGCATTTTTGGGGAGTAGAAGCATCCTGCATCAAGGTGGCAAATGTATGATGTATCAATATAGTGAGTTACGAAACTGAAAATGTTACTTTATGTAATATGTTTGGTCTGTATTGTGCATTATTCTCCAAATAAAGCAGTGACATTAGAGGGGTATTTCCGTAAAGGGATACTGGAACAAGCTTGTTTGAACACTGGAGCTTGTTTGAACACAGTGTAGGGAGCTTGTGATGTCATAACCCCGCCCCCTCATGAAGTCACGCCCTGCCCCCTCAATGCATGTCTATGGGAGGGGGCATGACATCTGTCATGCCCCCTCCCATAGATTTGCATTGAGAGGGTGGGGCATGGCAGCATGAGGGGGTGGGGCTATGACATCACAAGCTCCTGACTCCAGTGCTAGGAACAGTTTGTTCCAAACGCTGAGCAGCGAAGTACCCCTTTAAAGTTTGAGGCCCGCAATGCAAAATATTTTAATAATCCCCCCGAACTACATTGTTCCCTTTATAATACTAATGTCTTCTTATGAGGCACAAGGCATGAGGGTTTCCTTAGGGATTATAGGGGGGCAAATTATACCTCTATTATGCTTTACATCATAATGGGGCATCGCATATCTATATAGCTCTACATATCTAGTATTAGTATTAATCTAATGACCCATGAAATAAAATTTAAATATTATTTATACCATCCAATGAATTGCCTTAAAATAGCCTTTTTTTCTATTATTAAATTAGTTTTTTCCCAATGTCTGTATTCAGTTCAGAGTGAAGACCAGAAAGCCAAAAGCAAAGGCTTTGAATATATATTAAACTTTTAATGTAAATCTCACTTGCATTTATTACACTTTTTGGCTATGTTCAAAATGCATAAAAAATACAGGTATATTTTTTATGCAATTTTTTTTGCCATTTTTTCCCCATAATTGGCAAAAAAAAATTAGATTTTTCCATTATGGTTAAAAATTTGCCGAAAAAAAACATGACCATATATTTTGCGCAGAGTGAAGCAATACATGTGTAAAACCAATACAAATGAAAACAGAACAATAATTTAAAAAAACACGTCTATTGTCTTATTGCTGCCTAAAATATTCAGAGATCCTCAGCTTTGACAAACACGTCTCCTGACCCTTTGAAGATCCTGCATTCTTATGCATTATTTCACAGTCACAGTTTAGCTCGGGGGTAGCACATTCTCAACCTCTTCCAATATTGTTAACCATATTATGATATTTATTAAAGCTTACATAAAACACATTATGTGGATGCACAAGGACATCTTTTATCTCTGTATATAACATAGTTTTTTTTATTTTTTAACAATGTTATACAGTGTATTATTCATCAAAGTGTTTCTTTTGTTTCTTAAGATTGTTTCTTTGACTGTTTATGTTCTGTATTTTTGGGGAAAGACATAAAATACATCCCTGAAGCCATGTGATAAAGCTTTCATAAATTAGAATTTTTAAGATGGATGAATTTTAAAATTGCTGGAAAAAGTGATTGTGAAAAAGTGAGGCCTGGCTACATATATTCTATTTATATATCTAATATCTATCTATCTATCTATCTATCTATCTATCCATCTATCTCATTTCTATCTATTATCTATCTATCTCATATCTATCTATTATCTATCTATCTATCTATCTATCTGTCTATCTCATATCTATCATCTATCTAGCTATCTATCTATTTATCTATCTATATGTCTAATATCTATCTATCTATCTATCTATCTATCTATCTATCTCATATATATTTATCTATCTCATATCTATCTCATATATATCTATCTCATATCTATCTATTTCATATCTATCTCATATCTATCTATCTATCTATCTCATATCTATCTATATATCTATCTCATAGCTATCTATCTATCTATCTTTCTATCTCATATATATCTATCTAATATCTATCTATCTCATATCTATCTATCTAGCTCATATCTATATATCTATCTATCTCATATCTATTTATCTCATATCTAAATCTATCTATCTCATATCTATGTATCTCATATCTCAAATCTATCTATCTATCTATCTATCTCATATCTACAAAATGGTGACCAAACAAGATATTTATATGCAAATGAACAAACAAATCAATCAAATCAATTAGTGTGGATACAGTGTAAAAAATACATTTACGATATAGGGTAATTAAAACCACTATAATATATATGTTGTACAAGTGCTCTGCAGTGATTTAAAATCGATATACATAAGCAAGGGCTGCAAGTAAAGTTATAAACAATATAACATTATAAATAGTCTTAACAGGATTACATGTGTACCTAATGATTAGGAACGGGGGCTGAATGGTCACGTGATCCCGACTCGTCTCCATGCAAACCGCCGTTGCTGTAGGTAACAGCGGAGCTGTGATGTGTGTAATCGCAGGACGCCAGGAGTGGCCGCGCGGCCCCACTGTGTCAGCTGACCAGGGTGTCACGTGACCGCTCCTAAGTCCCGGACTTAGGAGCGGTCACGTGACACCCTGGTCAGCTGACACAGTGGGGCCGCGCGGCCACTCCTGGCGTCCTGCGATTACACACATCACAGCTCCGCTGTTACCTACAGCAACGGCGGTTTGCATGGAGACGAGTCGGGATCACGTGACCATTCAGCCCCCGTTCCTAATCATTAGGTACACATGTAATCCTGTTAAGACTATTTATAATGTTATATTGTTTATAACTTTACTTGCAGCCCTTGCTTATGTATATCGATTTTAAATCACTGCAGAGCACTTGTACAACATATATATTATAGTGGTTTTAATTACCCTATATCGTAAATGTATTTTTTACACTGTATCCACACTAATTGATTTGATTGATTTGTTTGTTCATTTGCATATAAATATCTTGTTTGGTCACCATTTTGTTGCTTGACAAAGGCTGCACTGGCAGCAGAAACGTTGCTAACTTGTATTATCATGGAATAAACCACTGTTTACACTTTTTGAACCTTCCGTGTGCTGCGGCATCCTTCCTTGATGTCTGAATTGCCTTGACCGGGGCTCCACTCGCTGCTTGCACCGCTATCATAACATTGTGGGACGTGCTGCTCTAATTCTCCTGTGCTGTATCTCATATCTATCTATCTCATATCTATCTATCTCATATCTATATCTATCTATCTATCTATCTATCTATCTCATATCTATCTCATGCTTATTTATCTCATATCTATCTCATATCTATCTACCTATCTATCTTTAACCAACAGAATTGCCCTGCTGTACCTGTGAAGCCTTGTCCTCCATTTGGTATCATTATCTCCAAGCGGGAAGGCTGCAGAAGGACCGCTAAATTACAACACACTCTTCCCATTGTTGTGTGTAGTGTGCACAACAATTTGGGGTAAATGCAAAGTCACACTGTTTTATTGCACCATGGATCACTCTCCTTTTATATTGGAGATGCACCTAGACTTTTGTAGCCAGAATTTTATTTTTTCCTATAGAGTATTTAAAACCTTAGCAGGTGATTTTCAAGAGATCTTTATATCACTCTATGGTAGAAAAAGTAGCTACTACCTTTTAAAAGCTCTCAGAACTCCCAGCATGTAGCGATTAAAAAAAGAAATCGATAGTGACTTGCTTGACTGGAGAAATTTGGAGGGATTTTTCAAGCTAACTCAATGCATTCCTATGAACAGCGAATTGTGAGCAATTTTTTTGTAGTGAAAGATAAAAACCGAGATGTAGCCTTAGCCTTAAAAGCATCAAGTAAACTGTAATAAGTCAAGCTCTTAAATGTTTAGTCTTAGGAATGCAAACCCAGTCCACATCTTCTATTAGAGCATAATGACATCACCAAGGCAGGTCTTCTTTTCAAGATGGCCCCCCAATGAGCCAGAATGGAGACCTGCTCTACATGAGAAGCTTCTGTTTTGGATGACTGAAGTTATCCTGTTATTACAAGGACTTCTATTCATCTAAATGGCTGCCATTGAGATGAGCAAACTGAAACCTGTAGAAAGCGAGTTTGGTCAGAACTATGCGTTATGTTTAATTTAGCTGAATCTGTTAAAATAAAACAGTCACATGGCAGAAAAGAGTAAGAGAAAGGATGCCATGACCTAAGGGTAACCCATAATGCCTTGAAAACAACTCTCTTAGCCAATAAGGAAGCAGTATATGGATAATATCAAAGCCATTATAGAGATAGCAGGTGTTAGATGAAGATCTCTGTGAGGGACAGTGATCAATTAAGATAGGAATAAGAGCCACATATATAATAATTGTAGTAAAGTAGCAGAGAGTGTTCTGCATCTCTTCTGTCAGTGCACAAAATGTTTTCATTGCTGGTTAAGCTAATTGTGTCGCAAATTGTGTCGCGACACAATTTGTGACCAAAAAAACAAAACCCTCCATTTTACAAGAAAAAACGGAAAGAGGGAATAGTCATGGGAGCAATGGGGCATGGTCGCAACAAAACGGGCATGCCCCCGACAGTTTTGAAAACTTCCAACATATTTACTAAGGTTTCCGCAGAAAATGTGGTGGATTTGAGCTGGAAAAAACCCGATAGATCAGAAGAGTTGTAAAAAAAAGCAAAACGGTGGGAAAAGTGCAAAATGTAGGGAAACATTAGTAAATACCTTGGGAAAATACCTGTTGGGAATCAAAACCCACAAAGAAAACTACGCTCCACTCTTAGTAAATAAACCTCATTGTTGTTTTGTTTTTATGTCTGCGTGTAAGTACAGACATTTTTAGACTTGTTTTTTATTTACATTTTTTTTTTTAAATACAATAGTGCAGTGTATTATTAAACAAGATATTATTCACAACCAGGCACCATCTGGGTTACCCATACTGATACATTTAACATAATTAATGAATTATTGTTTCCTTTAAAACAGCTCTGCAGTACTAAGTTACATTCCAATGTGACCTAAGGGGTACTCCGGTGGAATTTTTTTCTTTTTTTTTAAATCAACTGGTGCAGATTTGTAAATTACTTCTATTGAAAAATCGTAATCCTTCCATTACTTATTAGCTGCTTATTATCTGTTTAATTGTCTGGCACCAGTTGATTTAAAAAAAAAAAGTTTCCAAAACATAAATGGTACCGATAAAAACTTCAGATCATGGCACAAAAAACGAGCCCTCATAAATCCCCATATGCGGAAAAATTTAAATGTTATAGGGGTCAGAAGATGACATTTTCAAATGTATACATTTTCCTGCATGTAGTTATGATTTTTTTCCAGAAGTACAAAAAAATCTAACCTATATAAGTAGGGTATCATTTTAATCGTATGGACCTACAATATAATGATAAGGTGTCATTTTTACCGAAAAAGGCACAGCGTAGAAACGGAAGCTCCCAAAAATTACAAAATGGTGTTTTTTCTTCAATTTTGTCGCACAATGATTTTTTTTCCTTTTTGCCATGAATTTTTGGGTAAAATGACTAATGTCACTGCAAAGTAGAATTGGTGGCAGAAAAAAATAAGCCAAATTATGGATTTTTAGGTTGACAATTGAAAGGGTTATGATTTTTAAAAAGTAAGGAGGAAAAAACAAAAATGCAAAAACTGAAAAACGCTTGGTGTTAATTAAATACCCCCAAAATTCAGATTTAAAAAAAAACATTTTTATTGAAGCTTATTTGATTACAATCATATTGCTCATCTCTAGTATCCAGTGCTTACTACAATTAGTGTTAGGACTGTGACACTTTTTAACCCCATAAAATTTGATAAAATATTATCCCTATTTAATGACTAAGGATCATTTTTAAACTCCAAGAGATAAAAACTAAAGTAAAATAAATGAATAGGGAATAGGGAAATCAATAATAAAATCATTTTTTGGGTGGAGTTGCCTTTAAATACACAGGCATTAGATAATACAACACGGCTTTTATTGGAAATCTTCTATTCAGGATGTTTCCCATTGACATAACATTCAGTTAATTTAATTGCATGGATCTTTTTGTTTCAAGTTCCAGGTCTGAAGGAAGAATATAGCTGTTCTATGTGAATAACTTCTATAGCTAATTCAGAAGCTCTGAGTCAATAGGAAAAGGTCTCTTTTTTAGATTTATTCCGTGCAGAAGAGCGAATAAAAAAAAAACGGATAATTACCATATTATGAATTCTACCCTATGACAAAAATACTTTATCTGTTGCTTTTTGCCAGGCGTTGATATGTATTTTATTTGATTTGTGAAGAGCATTGAATTTTCTTTTCTGCAATTATTTCATTTTTCTCTATGAATAACTTATCGAATGATGAAGAGTGTAGAATTTTACACTTTTCAGTTTTTGGGCTGTGATTACGGATTCTAGTTAGACCAAGGACATAAAAACCATAAAGACCTGCAATTGTAATGAGGCTATAGGCAGGCTGGGGCAAATCAAATTGACAATGTAAAACTGCATTGGATTTCTCATCTACAGCACAGAAACAAGAATGAAGTGAAAGTCTGAGGAGGTAGGATCAGGAAGACTTAAAGAAGCACTCTGTTTCCTACATCTATTTCCTATGTCATGAACACTCACCATCATACAGCGCCATTTGCTTTATTCCAGTACAGCTGCATCTAAGTGTCTCATTACTGGAACTTGGCCATGTGGTCACCAGTCTGACTTATCATAATGTGACAGAACAGGATGTCCTGGTGTCTGACTTCCTGTGAACTACAAGATGACATCATCACCTACCAAATCGCCTCCACCACCTTCCCAGAACTGTATAGTCCTGCTGCTATTTCTGTGGTATAGGATATATAGTAGTTACTTACCTCCCCCTCCAGCTCTATCTGTATACTGTGGCTGCTATCTCTATGGGATCAGGGTATATAATAGATATACACCATCCCTCCAGCTTTATCTGTATGCTGCTGCTATCTCCATGGGATCAGGACATATAGTAGTTATACCCCTCCCCTCCAGCTCTAATTGTATACTGCTGCTGCTATCTCTATGGGATCAGGAATATAGAAGTTATACAGTACATCTCCCCTACAGCATTATCTGTATACTGAAGCTATCTCTATAGGATCAGGACATATAGTAGTCATATACCTCCCCTCCATCTCTATCTATATACTGCTTCTGCAATCTCTATAGGATCAGTACATATACATAGTTATATCCTTCTCCTCCAGCTGTATCTGTATGCTGCTGCTCTTTAATGGGATCATGAATATAATAGTTGTACACCTCCCCTGGGGCTGTGTTCACACATTACTTTTTTTTTCTGTGTTTTAACTTATTTTGCTGTGATTTCCCCAAAATTGTGACAATAAAAATGGTGACATGACATGTCCTAGCTGCATGTAAAAAGTTTTGATTAGCAGGGGTCTGGTTGTTCAGACCTCCACTGATCAGGAGAACGAGCCGGGAGAAGACAACGTGAGTGCGTATTCCTCTCCCTGCTCTGTGTCACATGATCTAGACACAGAACAAGGAGAAAATAGCCCAGTCCATTGCATGTAGCGTAGAGGATCTTCAGTGATACTGACTAACTTCTCATACTTCATGGTTTTTGATTTTCTAGCACAATGCTCTTGAAGTTTGACTATGACAATGGGACATTCATATAATCTTTAGAGCACAACCAAACAACTATGGCTCCTTAAGGTGCACATAATTCATCTGGTAAAGAATCATCCACAGTAACTAAGTTCTCCTTCCTCTTTCTGAAGGCCTTGGATTCGGTTCTATGTTGTGTTTGCAGCCTGGCAAAGTCCCATTATTTGGTACACTGAGTCATTTGGTATTGGTGCCAGTAATTTTCTGTAAGACTGCTTTGTGGGATTCCGTCAGTCATGATTATGTCGATGGCTCCAAAGGGAACTTGTACAGGAGCGCTTTGCACTTAACGGTCTAACATTTAAGAGACAAATCTAATGAGGTTACTGCATTGGTGCCCTATAAAACAAATTCACAGTTATCAACCTTGACAAAAAGTACCGTTCATGAGCTCACTCCTAGCTAACCAATACGGACTGGCAAGGTTATTAAGGGTAAGTGTAGTCTTAAAGATTGGGCAGCAGGCCCATGTCTATCTATATATGGATATTATTTACTGGTAGCTTAATGCTTGTTTCCAGCACTGTAAATCTTAATAGTGACATCTCAGCATTGTGTGCAACCATCAGGTCAATGAGCAGATACAGTATGTTATCATAGTCAATAAACATTTGCCATCATTCACACAATCAAGATTTCTAGTCAAGTATTGTTGGAAATGTATCAGCTGCCTCTCCCTGAAATGAAGGCTTGAATAGAGTGGATTGAAGGAAGTCTTTCATGGCATTTTGGGCTATCCACACTCTTCGTGGTCAAGCTTATTCATGAACATGATTTTTGATCCATGGGGGGCTGCAACAAATTTAGCAGAAGTATACATCAAAAGGGGAAACATCATCTGGAAACAAAATATCCCAGGAACATTGTTTTATGCAAATGGCAAAAAAAATTTAATAAAATAATAATTAGATAGTGCCACAATCCTTGTGGAGTAGGATTCCCAAGGGGAAAAGTATAGAAGGTGTTCAAAGCTTTTACTATAGACCAGGGTTCTTGTGTTCAGGATCTGAAAACAGCTGGCTGTCGGTATTGGGTCCGTCATGGAGCGGTGGAAGACACTGAGTTAGAAGATTAGCATACACTAATTCTCCCTTTGTCAGGTTCAGCCCTTGACCTAATGAAGGGAGGAGTAGTCCTCCTGAAACGTGTTGTCCCGACTTGAATCTCCTAAAAAAAAATTATTTCTTCACATCTCTGATGCATTCTGTGAAGTATACTATGTGAGAGAGCTAAGCTAAAAGTCAGATCCCAAGGAGGGGGGTTCCCTGCAAGTGAATGCTGAAGACCATAATGAGACCACTAGCTTAGGGTGCACACAGCATGTCGATGGTCTTGTGAGATTCCGACCCATGGCTCTCTTGCTGTAAAGCCACTTAGATAGCATTCTAATACCTATTTCCTAATATTGCATCCATGAATCCAATTTGAGTTTATATGGATATTGCATGCAAAACAAAAAAAATGTAAAATAATGTGGTGTGCCCAATCATAAAGTATTGATATGATCCTTCGAAAGTCAGTCCTTGTAATGCTGACTCCAATTATCATTGTGTAGCTTGGTCGACCAAAAGAAAAATATTAATTTTCTAAAAGTGGGATTTATGTATTAATCTGACTTTACAATGCTTAATTGACCCATGGGCCAAGCTTAGAAGCCAACAAATAAAACCAATACATCACAATATGTTCCACTGTATCCCACAGAGCAAAAATGGTTTCTCTTACGCAGCATAAAAAAATAATCACAGCCTGTCATGCCGGCGCAGCCAAATTTAGAGCCAGATAAGTACACTGTGCTGTAACAACTGTGCTTAAAGTGAACAATGTTCCAGTGGTGAATTTCAGAAAATCATCAAATACTCTTTTGTAAGAAAATTTGAGATCACATTAAAGTTATTTGTTTGCAGTTATTACAAAAATGCAAGGGGAGCGAAATGTTCCATTTTCTTCCCGAACCCATTGGGCAATTTGGAGATATACAGTACTTTGCATTTATCTGTGAGAGAACATTCGAGAACAAGGGTTTTGATTTGTCCAGCATAATAATGAAATAGAAGACTAGAAATGAGTACATGAACACAGTCAGGGATAATCCACAGTCCTAGTGTTTTGCGGATAAGTTGTATGTGATATTCCACCCCTGGTGACACCCTGAAAGTTTTTTGGGAAGGTTCATGAGTCAATGCACACAACACTATGTATTTTTATATAAAAATATTGGGCTCTAAACACACAACAGGAGGTTTTCCACCTTGAGGCAACTTTCTGCGCTGCATATGTTTTGGATGCTTTGGCAGAATTTTGATCATGGTCATGGTAGATGCAATCCAAAACATCTGCAGTGCCAAGGGTTGCCCATGCCTGGTCTAGGTCACAGATTCCTTTAGCATACAACATTACAGCACAGAAATTAACAATGTTCATTGTGGAAATGTAACTCAGTATAGATGGGAAAACGGCATAAAACATCAGTTAGAGACAATGAGGCAGTTCAGATACAAGGCTTCTTTAATGTCCAAAACAACATATACAGCAGTATTCACAATGGCACCAAACAAAACCTGCTTGTCTAAGCCTTAACTAAACACTGCCCACCACTATACAAGTGGCTTACTACCAGCTACCCAACCAGCAATTGTCCCAGGAGAGGCTAGCAGACTTCATGATACTAGGTCAAGATTCTCACATCCGCTCAAGGCAGACTAACTCTCAGCTATTCCTAAAGTTCATATTAAGCTGTCTTCAGAACCTGTGCTGCTCTGGTCTATAAAATCCAGGCCCAAAAATAAGACTCAGCAAAAGTCCCTAACAAGCTAAATCTTGCCAAGCATTTAGATATCTCCTGGATTACCATAATTCACCCAGCTCTCTTGGATTAGATATGTGCTTTTAGGAACCTGGTGTCCATATGTACAACAGGTACCTAAGGGAAGTAAAGCAATCCCCAACCACCACTCCTGTTACTGGCTCACACCATGTTGACATATCTGGGTTATGTACACATCTGTTTGCAGAGTCTGTTGTAGATGAACAAAATTGTGGAACCCATTAACTCATCAGGGTCCATCAGGCACCATTGCTGTCCAGTCTTGGGTCTTGGTTTCTATTGATTACAATGTTAACGGAGCCTTAAATGACCCAGGGTTTTCCAGCCTAGTCATTTATAGCATTTTAGCAATGGAAATTTTGTATTTTTAGATTGAAGTGTCAGATTTTGAAACAATGCAACAAATATTCAGATAAAGAAACTTTTTTCTTAAAGGCTAAGTTCTCACAACCTATAACTCATGTAACAGATGTAACATCTAACCCGATTGTAGGAATTATTGTACGATGTCCCATTACTCACATGTGTATTCACAAAGGATCACAAAGTCTAAAAAAAAAAACTGCCAGCTATGATGATCATCACATATGTTACTTCATGTAGGGACCTTAGAGAGATAAGAAGGAATCTCCATACAGAAAGCATCAAGCAATTGAATGCTTATCTTGGGCACAATTTATGTGTGCTTGCTTGAACTAGAAAATAAATAACTAATGGTTTTTAGGCTGTCATAACGGAATTATTGTATTTAAATAACAAATTAAATCAATAAATAAGAACCATAGAGATCTAATGAAGTAAGGTCATAGAGATTGTGGATCAGATCAAGTTGGCAGTGTGAGACCATATAGGGTTTCCAGTTTCACAAGGTAAAGAAACAAAAAATAGAAAGTGTGAACCAGTCTGTTATAGCTGAAACAAGAAGATTGAAGAGAGTTATGAACTAGGGGTGAAAGAGGAGACAAGACAACATGCCCTCTATAGGTTAGGTGTTGTAATGACATGAACCCTATGAACCATGACAGGAAGAGGGAGTATCACTTCTAGTTTTCCTTACGATGCCTTTACGTTCTTTCTTGAAATATCGTAGATGATGTAGACTTCTTAAGGACCTGACTGTGGTCAGCAAATTTGGGCTAGGTTTGGAGGATGTTCACTTCAAATCGGGGTAGTGAAATAAAAAGCAGTAAAATAAAAAGAGTATAGAAATCAGTAAGAACTGTTGTTTTTCATCGTTTTCAAAGCTCAGTTACATCCTAACTGCCCAGTCCAAAATATGGTTTTGTCTTTCATGCCAAGTTATACTGTACAGTATGTCCTTCAGATCTGCGTACAACATCACTAAAGACGTCTTTATGTAATTAAAGCATTGTAACAATAATGGTTGATGCAGCAAACTAACTTTGCAACATTGAGCCTTGACATTGAGAGTTAGAGGGCTAAGGCGCGAGAATGTGAGTAACTGACGCTGATGAGGGCTTGTGCCAGGTTTTCTAGCATCATGCCATTTTTTCTGCTGTGCTGGTACTTGTCCGCCATGAATCTGATAGAAAAGATCTCTCAAGAGATCCATTTGTCAACAAGAATCATCATCCCCTTTGCAACAGAACCCAGGAATCGGATTAGCAGGTGGGGGCTGCTGCGCCGTACAAAATGACAGATTAGACGAGGACAAGCCGATTTTTTGTGCTAATGTCAAGCATGGGTTCGGTGTAATTGCTGACCTCTGCTGAGGCCTCATAAAATGCAGTTAAGTGGTACCCACTGCACAGCAACAAGAACCTTGGCAAGCAAAAAAATAAAAAATACACATGATTGCAAACTACTTTCTGTAAAACAGAGATCCCCTGTTCTCATTTGGCAGCCTTGTCCTCCTGGGTATTGCCCACTGCGAAATATCTTCATCCATCTTTCTGACTTTCTGCTTAACAACTCAGTAACCTCATCCAATCTTAATACCCTTCAGCTTGAGAAGCAAAATGCAGAAAAGCGGACAAAGGGAAAAAAAATAAAAAAAATAAATGCAAACAGATGGGTGTTAAGCATCTAGTGTACTATACACTGCACAACACTCAGATGTCGACTGGCGAACCAGATGTGACTTCCTGATGGATTTCTATCTTGCCGTTGATTGGGCAGTATATACTGTTTAGTGGTAGAAGACTTTATGGCCATCATCTGCTCAGCGTGAATTTCCAGCAGCATTACGATGGGAAGAGGGAACGACTAAACTCAGCTCGATCTCCATGAGTTCTGACAAACCTCTTCATAATTCTGCCATGACCTAGTCTATAGACAAAAGGAAGCAGAGCTCCTTATAGGGCAATGCATTTGATAAATGGAAAAGTTTAATAAAATGGAGACTCTCTTGGGGGGGGGGGGTCTGCTCACCTACAGACGCAACCACTATGCAAGCAGAGAGTATAGGTGGTGCAGCCTTCATGGTGTCGGCACGGAGAACCACGTCCGCTGTATGGTGCAGTTGTCCAAGGAAGGGAAGAAAAGCTGACTATATGGTGGAATCCACCAGTCAGATAGTGATGGATAACATCACAAGAATTTGTTATTGTAGAACCTTCATCAGGTGTACTGGTGTGTAAGCATGCCAGTACACCTATTGAAGGTTCTACAATAAAACATTCTTGTGATATTTATCTAACACTATCTGACTGGTGGAATGGGCCATATAGCTGATTTTTCTTCCCTACACTGAACAACAATCTGGTATTTGGCTTTCCAAGATTGCATTCTGAGACTGTAATGTTTGGCTCTGGCCAAACACGAAGAGTTAAATGACTCTAGTTGGGCTGGAGCTGCTTGGAGCTCACCTGTGTCATCTGGGTGTGGTTCTCAGCTCTGATACCTATCAGGAACGTTTATCCCTGATCACCTTCCCATATAAGCTAGGAGCAGTGATCAGTTCAATGTCTGTGAAAGGCTATACCTTAGCTGACACCTCCTGCTTTTTGGATTCCTGCTTGTATATTGATCTTTGGCTTTTCCCTTGACTCTTCTCTTGCTCTCCTGTTCCTGTACTCCGCTATCTCCTGGTACCAAACTTGGCTACACTGACATTGATTTGACCATGTGTGTCTTAGTGTATCTCTGTTTATGTGGCCCCAGCTGTTCATCAACTCATACTGTTTTTGTATTTTATTATTTTGACAATGCTTCCCCAGCACTTAGCAGGGAGGGTTTGTCATTGTGGTTGTCGATCTGTCACTTAGGGCGGATAGGCAATAGAAAGGGATAGTGGCTGTGGGTGAGTTAGGGCTTCACTGTTCCCTGCCCATATATGACAGAGACATGCTCTTATTCTTGTTGTCTCATGTAGAGCTACATAAATATCTTATTGCGATAAAATGATGGCCCGTGATGAACTACACCTTTGCTATATCTTTCTTTTGGCTAACATTTGGAGGATATCAAGAAAGGTGTTCCAAACTGGGGTTTGTGATGTAGGAGGTGTTGCAGATACTAAAGAGGGTACTAGTGAGGGTATATTTGGTTGACTGGGTCTGAGAAATCATTACTTGTTCTCTAATAACTTGTAACGGAGTACATGTGGAAAACAGAAACACAATGGAAGGTCCATTATGTTTCAACTGTTCATGCCTACTCCATTCCATGATACTAGAAAAATAGATAAGTATAGCTAATAGGATAATATAGAGTGAGGGACATGCCTTGATGGGTCTGAGTTTGCAAGTTAGGAATGAGACTATTTATTATTTATGTGTACTCTCCTTTGTGTGAGGCCTTGTTTACATCACAATTGTGTCCTGCATGGCACATAGACATCATCAACCTGTCAAAATGAGATGCTGATATATACACACATGGGCCCCATTGACTTTACTGTCCCTAATCTAGACAGCTAGTGACTAAGTTTGGTTAATTTCTCAAATGTATACATGTTTGTACTTGGACTCAAAAGCACACCATGCCTCTGAGTCTGAATCAGTTCCGGATGACCCGACTGTAGTCACTAGCTGACTATGTTCCGGCCATTTAAGTCAATGGGGCCTATGTCTGTCCTTTCTCATGTACATTGGCATCCCATTTTGACAGATTGTTGATGTGTATGTGACACAGAGGACACAATTGTGATGTCAACAGAGCCTAAGTTGTGGTCAGTCTTTACAGTATAAAAAAAAATGGTGCTCAAATAATAGAACGAGGATGTCAGGTATTTGGACATGTCCACTACCCAGATCACCCAAATGACAAATGGGAGCCATGAACATTTCCATTAAATTGGAGATTATTCAGAATGTAGAATAAGTTCTGTTTTCTTTCAGGCAGCATGATGAATGGAGCACAAAAGGTGCCCACAGTTGTCACCAAGTTTGTTCGCTGTGTCAACCTACAGATGTGTCCTTCCTTATTTTTTCTCTTGTCTCAAAATATCTTAAGATGTGAGATAGGAGATGAATAACAATAAATGAATAAAAAAAAATATAATAAAAAAATATATATAAATAAAAACATAAATTTGCAATACTTCGTCCCCCAGTGGTTTGCATGTGAATTGCAGCTTGTTACAAGTTTTCCTAACATATATCAATAATGCACCAAATGTTTGTCTTCTTTGGACACTGGAGTAGTAAACAAAATTCATGGAACGGTTAGGTTAGACACATCTGGGGGTTACGTCTTCTACTGGCGCCATAATCCATTGAAAGCAACCTTTGAACCCCCCCCCCCCCCCCCACACACACACACACAGACACACAAAATAAATAAATCAAATCAAATGAAGTAAATGCTGGCTCCTGTACTATAAAGCACCCCAGAACCCCTCAACAATCTGTGCGACGACCTATTTACTTGACTAAAGTGACAATAGTCATTTGTAGACATTTTCATTCTTTTACATGTATTTTTTCTCATATATATATATATATATATATATATATATATATATATATATATATATATATAAAAGCTAACATTGTATGAGAGAAAAATATTTTTTGCTTTTCTCTTTGTTTCTTGTTGGGTAAAAAAAAAAAAAAAATGCAGTAAAAGCCGAAGCCGCCACATTCTTTCAGCGATTAGTAGTAAAATTGAATCAGTTCAAATATAGTTCACAGTGTCAGCCATTTGTGAGAGATCATAACTTTATTTTTTATTATTTTTTTCCCCTGAATTGCTGCATAATTGAAAGCTATTTACACTGACATAGGCTGGAAAATATAAATAACCTGCACAGACGTAATGTTTATTGGGAAAATTATATGAGTCTGGTCTGGAACTAACACAACAGTAAAGGTGTTCAGTGATTTCATAGAATAAATCCTAAATGTGATACATTGTAATGGGATGGGGGTCGGTTATATCACATTGCACTGTCCATTGAGGGTATATTGGTGGTGGATTTCCTAATGTACAGTATACACAGTATTTTTTAGACATGCTGCATTGTATACTTTTTTGGATACTGCCCTATTGAATAGAGCACATGTCTGTGCTATTTCATATATCAAACCTAATTATACCTGTATAGAAGCAATATATCATTTTTTAGGCCTCTGTCAAATATTGAGCTCAATGGATTTGTCTATGTACACTTAAAAGACAGACTTAAACAGACTTTGCTGGTTAAAGATAGATAGATAGATATGAGATAGATAGATATGAGATAGATAGATAGAAAGATAGATAGATATATATGAAATAGATAGATAGATAGATAGATAGATATGAGATAGATAGATATGAGATAGATAGATAGAAAGATAGATAGATAGATATGAGATAGATAGATAGATAGATAGATATGAGATAGATAGATATGAGATAGATATGAAATTGATGGATAGATAGATAGATAAGAGATAGATAGATATGAGATAGATAGATAGATATGAGATAGATAGATATTTGAGAGATAGAGAAATAAATAGAAGATAGATATATATTTGAGAGATATACAGATAGATAGATAGATAGATAGATAGATAGATATGAGATAGATAGATAGATATTTGAGAAATAGATAGATAGATAGATATTTGAGAGATAGATATTTGAGAGACAGATAGATAGATATGAGATAGATATGGGATAGATAGATAGATAGATAGATAGATATGAGATAGATAGATATTTGAGAGATAGATAAATAGATAGAAGATAGATACTTGAGAGATAGACAGATAGATAAATAAATAGAAATGAGATAGATAGATACATAGATAGATAGATAGATAGATAGATAGATAGATATTTGAGAGATAGATAGATATATAGATAGATATGTGATAGATAGATATTTGAGAAATATATAGCTAGATAGATGAATAGATAGATACATATGAGATAGATAGATATGAGATAGATAGATATTTGAGAGATAGATAGATAAATAAATAGATAGAAGATAGATAGATAGATAGATATGAGATAGATAGATATTTGAGAAATAGATAGATAGATATTTGAGAGATAGATATTTGAGAGACAGATAGATAGATATGAGATAGATATGAGATAGATAGATATGAGATAGATAGATAGATATTTGAGAGATACATAAATAGATATAATATAGATAGATAGATACTTGAGAGATAGACAGATAGATAAATGAATAGATATGAGATAGATAGATAGATAGATATTTGAGAAATAGATAGATAGATATGTGATAGATAGATAGATGGGATATAGATAGATAGATAGATAGATAGATAGGATATAGATAGATAGATAGATAGATGGGATATAGATAGATAAATAGATAGATATATAGTAGAAGGAGAGCAGCACCCAAAAAAAGAGAAATTCGGTGCACGCAGAGTCCAGACCCGGGTCAGGGATCCATGTATAAGCAGAAATTGGAAATATCCGCAGCACACTGAGTAGTAAAATTCAAAAAAGTTTTATTCCATCACAGTGGGGGTGTCCAGAACAACGTTTCAACCAGCTCCCTGGTCTTTTTCAAGCTCAGTATACAATGTGCACAACACAAAATTTATAGGGGTACTAATCAAGTACCAAGATAAGTGTCAATCAAAACATAACATCAAATACAGTATAGAAAAGAATCACTCACAAAATTATGATCAAATACATCATACAAAAATAGTGAAAATATGCAAATCAATCCATCATTATTTCAAAAGTGTACATAAATACTGTGCTATGTGCACCAATACCTTAATAGGTATCTTGGGCCGCCGCGCACGCGCAGTTTCTTTGTTTACAAGCCAGAGTTTGTCCGGGTGAGTGAGCTTCCCTTAGCAACTGCTTTGTTTTTAATTTTTACACAGGTGTCTGATTTATATAATCAGATACCTATTAAGGTATTGGTGCACATAGCACAGTATTTATGTACACTTTTGAAATAATGATGGATTGATTTGCATATTTTCACTATTTTTGTATGATGTATTTGATCATAATTTTGTGAGTGATTCTTTTCTATACTGTATTTGATGTTATGTTTTGATTGACACTTATCTTGGTACTTGATTAGTACCCCTATAAATTTTGTGTTGTGCACATTGTATACTGAGCTTGAAAAAGACCAGGGAGCTGGTTGAAACGTTGTTCTGGACACCCCCACTGTGATGGAATAAAACTTTTTTGAATTTTACTACTCAGTGTGCTGCGGATATTTCCAATTTCTAGATAGATAGATAGATAGATAGATAGATAGATAGGATATAGATAGATAGATAGATAGGATATAGATAGATAGATAGGATATAGATAGTATATAGAAGTTAGATAGAATGGCAGTGCAGTCTGTCTTAGTTCATATATTGGTTATAGACTTGTCGTACACCCTCAGTGTATGCAGTGAATTTATGAATATGTAATGTATGTATGTAAATTTCGCTTTCATTCCTGATTATACTGTCTATTGATAGTTTTCATGTTTCATGCCAACTCATTTGCAGCTTGTTTTACAATGCAGTGAAGCGAGCGGCCAGCTGAATATACACTGTATATAAAGAAACGCGCCTCCGTGCCTTTCCGCTGCTTACACTACTTGGAGAATTACAAAGCCGTGTCATCATTTATACTTTTTCACTAAATGAATTGATGCTGTGACTACTTCCAAGGCTGAGGCTGGCAGTGCGGGGCAGCCATGCAGAGAATGAATGCAGGAGTCTAACTACACAGTGCAGATAGAGAAATGTTTTTATTAAGGCCTTTTAAACTGGACATGCTCTTTATGGCACCTATTGGATATCAATATTCATAGAGTGTATGACCATAGACGTGTCATTGGGGCATTCCTCTGTTGTACTGATATTGGATACAGGTTGTGCGGTAGTTATATTAGAAGTTGTCTTCTCGAGGTCAGTATACATGGTTACATGGATACATGGTTCAAAACTGGTTATTGTGTCTGAGCCACAAGCCTTGGGGAAAGCCTTATGTAACTTATTCTTAATCATGTTATCAGGGCCAGAACATACTAAACAGTAGATCTAAAAAAAGTCCCCCGCTGCCACCATGATGGAAGCCTCCATTGCTTTCCTTGCTCCAAGTAACTTATAATAGACTTTGGTTGGTGTAACATGGTAACATAGTTCTGGGCACCATTCTGGGTACTGTAGTCCTCCCATTCCCTATATTACTCTGGTTGCCCGTCTTTGAACCCTCTCCAGCTCCACTATATCTTTCTTGTACACTGGTGCCCAGTACTGTACACAGTATTCCATGTGTGGTCTGACCAGTACTGTACACAGTATTCCATGTGTAGTCTGACCAGTACTGTACACAGTATTCTATGTGTGGTCTGACTAGTGATTTGTACAGCGGTATAATTATTTCCTTGTGGTGGACATCTATGGTAAAATCTCTTAATCTATAAATATATATATATATATATATATATATATATATATATATATAACTCAATGTGTGTGTGTGTGTGTGTATGTATGTGTGTATGTTCTAGCATCACATCCAAACGGCTGAAGATATTAACATGAAACTTGGCACACATGTTACTTATGTGTAAACAACAAACATAGTATAGGTGATTTAACCCTTACCCACCCCATTTGCAAGGGGCGGGGTTTTGGTTTAAAGTCCTATACAAGTCTAGGGGAAATACATGTTACTGCATAACTTCCAAACGGCAGGAGTTATTTCCATAATACTTGGTCACATGTTACTTATATGTCAACTTAAAATATAGGATAGTTAATTTAGCCCTTAACTACCCTCATTTGTGCGGGGCTGGGCTTTTGTTTAAAGTCCCATGCAAATCAATGGGAAATGTCTGTTCCAACATAACTTCCGTACGGCTGGAGATATTTTAATAATACCTGGTACATATATTACTTATATGTCAAACAAAAAGAAATGATAGTTAAATTAACCTTTACCTACACCCTCATATAAAAGATGTTTTATTGTTTCAAGTCCCATGCAAGTATATGGGACTTCCAGTACCTTACTCCAGAGCTCTGCTCTGCATCTCCTGGTGAATGTGTCAGTCCGGCTTGCAACCCCCCCCCCCCCTCATCTCACAAATACACGCCCACTGTTTAAGTCCCAATCCTTTTATTTTCTACCCTTTTTGTGCATTGATCTGTCCTGCAAGTCATGCCCAGTCCCACAAAGCCACATCCCTTTCTATTTTCAGCTTACAATATTTTCGTTACAAATCAGTCCCACCTGAGGACAGGATATGAGGATGGGACATAATGACGTGATATGAGGACGGGATATAAGGTCAGGATGTGAGGACGGAATATGAGGATGGGATATGAGGTAGGGATATGAGGATGGGATATGAGGTTGGGATATGAGGTCGAGATATGAGGATGGGATATGAGGTCAGGATATGAGGTCGAGATATGATGACAGGATATGAGGACAGGATATGAGGACGGATATGGGGTTGAGATATGAAGACGGGATATGGGGTTGGGATATGACAACAATATATGAGGACGGGCTATGAAGTCAAAAGCTTCCTACTTTGTTTATTTTTCTCCCCAACAAGGATTAGGAAGGAAAAACCGGGCAACGCCGGGTACTCAGCTAGTAAGTTATAAAGTTGTGTTAGATGTTGGACATTCATCTTTACATCCTTTCTCTTAGGGTAAATGCACATTAGATGGATGAGTTGTGGAAACAACATCTGTGTAAAATCCACTTAAAAATCCGGACAGATGTTGGAGCAGATTTGGTGTGCAAACTGTGTAGATTTTATCTTCCCCTTTGATTGTAATGGGGCCATCTTATAAATAAATAAATCAGGATTCTAATTTCTCACAAAGTTAATTGTATATTGTTACCCACTAGCAAAACACTTGATAGACCGCAGTTCATGTTACAACCACTAAGTGATTACAAAAAGACAAATATAGAATAAAAAAAACTCCAGGCAGAGTATTGCACAATCATGTTTGGTTCTCAGAGCTGGTCATCTCACATCTCTCACCTGAGGATATATCAAGCCAGGAGGAAAGATATGGAAGAATGTATCTCTATATAATCTAAATGTACCATGGTCTGGTGAGAATTGTTACGTAGTTTGGTTTGAATTTCTACCTGGAAAGCAATTTGAGCCTTGCCCATCAAAAGAACAAAATAGATCCATTGGACTGTCAAAAAGTTGTTCTTGTTCAGAACATTTGCTTGGGTATTGGTGGTCCAATACTGGTTTGACCTTTGATGGAACCTCCAATGGAAAAACTTTATTGGTTATACTCATCATGTAGGATGTCCAATATATCCTGGTTCAATGCACTCTCAACCTGAAATGTTAATATTTATTGCCAAGTTAAGTATATTAGGAGCCAACAATGATTTCTCCTGCTGTCAACCTATTCTTATATGTATTGTCTTTCCAAAATCTGGTAGCCTTCTTTAGGCAATCACCATGGAGACATAGAAATCCTTATATGAAAGCTAAGTACAAAAGATATCTTCACTTTCCGTTAAGTGGTTCCATCTGTGTGGATGGTCCCAAAGTCTAAAGTGTATAAGTGCTTGAGCTGTCAGGAGATGTAGGCACCTGGGAACAAGAGGCAGGAGATACACACATTAAGGTCACACTCATTGCCATCAAAGCACTTCCCAAATAAGATGCGAAAAGCACTTAAAAGCTTCTTAAACTGTTGCATGTAGCCAACAAGGAACTTAACGCCAAAGCAGAGAAAAGCTTGTTTTCTTATACAGCTGTCACTTGCTGTACAGCTGAGGAACATCAAAACCAATAATAAGAGGTATTAATAGAAAAGGTTCTGTAGTGGTAGACGAAAGAGAATAAATATGGAAATTTCATATGACATAATCTAATGAGGTTTAAAGGGGTACTCCATCCCAGACATCTTATGATGCAGGGTGGAGGCTTGAGACGTCATGAGCATGGCCTGCCTGTGATGTCATGAGCCTCCTGCGCTGTACTCAACCCTCTAAACGAATGCCAGGTACAGCAGGGAGATCGTGGGGGTCGCCAACGGCAGGACCTCTGCGATCAGACATCTTATCCACTATCCTTTGCATAAGGGATAAGATGTCTAGAGGCGGAGTACCCCTTTAATTAAAGTGAATGTTTTTGAATTATTACATTTATTTATTGAATAACATAGGGGGACAATTGGTCACCCATGATACCCAGTAATGCAAATAGCATAGGTGTGCATGAAAATCCTATGGTGTCCTCAAGTGAACTTCTTTATACCTCTTCCTCGCTGTGGGGAACAGTGATCTTATGATGTCAATGCATGCCCATCAACACTGTAACTGCATTACAGGGAAGAGTTAAATGTCAATCTAGAGCAAAGTGTAGAGAAAACATCTCTTTTCTTAGAGACCTGTGAGCAAATGTGAGGAGTTATTCGTACAATAGTCTCAATGCACAAAATAACTAGTGCAGGAACATGTCTAGAAGATGTCTAGAAGAGTCATCCTCTTTCTCCTCCATTGGAATAATGAATTCAGCAAAATTGTGTTCATGGAGGGGAGTTTCTCAAAGTTTTTTTGGTCTTTCTAGCCACAGGTCAGTGGTCGTCTGGTGTAAGGACTTGTTTTGGTTTAAGCTCAATCAACCTATAGATATATCCTTACCTTTATTCTTAGCTGGACATATCTCAAATGGTGTTAGATGTCCAGCTTAAAGGGGTACTCTGCCCCTAGACATCTTTTCCCCTTTCCAAAGTATAGGGAATAAAATGTCTGATCACGGGGGTCCTGCCACTGGGGACCCCTGTGATCTCTCCTGCAGCATCCCCGTTTCTCAGCTGCACAGAGTGAGGATCGCTCTATGGCTGATGACAGGCGATGCAGGGGAGAGAGTATGGTGACGTCACGGCTCTGCCCTCTCAGTGCAAGTCTATGGGAGGGGGCAGGGCGTGACGTCACGATGAAACGGAGCCATGACGTCACGATACTCTGTCCCCTGCATCGCCCATCATCAGCCACAGACTGATCGTCGCTCTGTGCAGCTGAAAAATGGGGGTGCTGCATGGAGCGGGTGCTGCATGGAATGGGGTTGCTGCCCAGCAGCGGGATCCCCGCGATCAGACATCTTTTCCCCTATCCTTTAGATACGGGATAAGATGTCTAGGGGCGAAATACTCCTTTAACTGCATTTAGAAACAGGGTCAAAGGATGGCAGAGGGTGGATAAGCATTGCAAGGGCCCCAAAGCTGGTGTGTTGCTCCACCTTATAAATAGGATTTCTACACTAAAAGAGCTATGAACAGTGTAAACTTCTAAAATGAGATGGGGACACAGAAAGAGGTGTCCTTGAGCGGGTTAATTTATTTCTAGATTTTAAGCCTTAAACCTCCAATATGTTAATGCCTAGAGAGGGTTGTATATCGTATGCAGTAAGAGCAACAGAATTATTAGCTGCTCTAATTACAAACAGTTAAAAGTGGAAAGGATAGGCCAGAAAGGCAAAAGGGTAAAAAACAGATTACCCTAAAAGCAATCCAGATGTTTGTTCTGTAAAGTTCCTCCTCTGGTGCCGGAGTTAATATGTGATAGGCAATTACCGGGAACAGATTTTCATCCGCACCGTCTTCCTGTCCAGCATGTTCTTCACCTGTTACTCGGCAGATTAATGAATTTGCAGCCTGTAGAGGACAATATGTCTGTGATTCATAACACTGCTATCTGTACACTGTCACCAAGCGCTATTTCACATCAGTAATTTCTGCTGTTGATCCGAAAAGTAAGAGCTTATGTACTTTATTTAAGTAGTAATTCTGATTATGACATTTTATTGCAACCATTAGGAAGTATTTTTTATGTTGTACGTTGTACATTATGATGGTAAAGTTAACTGAATAGACTGGTCATAATGGATAGATAGATAGATAGATAGATAGATATGAACTAGATAGATAGATACATAGGTTAGATGGAATAGAGAGCTATAGATCATTGATATATGAATAGATAGGTCATAGATAGATAATAGATAAATAGATAAATGGATAAATCGATTTTCTAACATGTAATCCTTACAATCATAACCATTAAGTTCATCTCTGGCTTACGCCTTTGTCATCTTATATATCACTCATGCACATTAATTGTCCCCATATACAACAACATATAAAATATAATGGGAAGGACAAATATATTTTCCCAGGGTAAAAAAGCCAATGTGTTTCACAAAATTCTCTGTGAATATTTCCATTGATTTATTCTTCAGTAGAAATTGTCTGCAGTAGAGTATGAAAATACATCTGTCACAGGCAGTCTACGGGTAGCTGGTCCACAGGGCCATGTTTCAGCTACCGCGCGGCACAAGCCGTGTGATGAAATATCTTCTTCTTTCTGCCTTCATACATCTCCAATTTACTCATTTGTAGACAGCGAGGCTTCCTAAACCTTAAGAGACATTGCTAACCTGTCTTCAGAAAGCACTGCTATGTCATGCTCTGTGCCAACCGCGCCAATCAGACCAGGAAAGTGTCGAAAAGAAACTGTGAAAATGATCAATGTAGAGGAGAAAGACATCCAAGGGCCATGGTTAGTGGCTTAGAAAATGAATTACATACAAGGGGATTTAGCGCACCTCTATGGTACGTCCTTCATGCATGGTGTAATGCTTGTATAAGGAAGACATATTAGGGACACCAAGACAAAACACAACCATACTGTGGGACATGTAGCCATTCAACCATTTTTTAGGAGCGCCAATTAACATCGTTAGTGATCAGCTAGAACCTGATTGGAAACTTTGCTTTATGATTATACCTGACTTTTTTTTTTTTTTTTTGCTGCCTCTACAGGTCAATAAAGGTATAGCAGTCTATTATAGAAAATAAAACCCAACAAAAACAAGCAACAAAAAGAAAGGGCATACATACCTGCTGTTAGCAGCAGACAGCTGTATACATCTTCATGGAGTTTGTATGTTCTTCTAATGGTGTCCTGGGTTTGAGTTAGAACGAGGACAAATTCTGCATGGGGTTTGTATGTTCTTCCCATGCTTGCATATGTTTAGAAGAAGAGCTCATTTTCCAAAATCTTTGGGGTCTGATTTGGTCTAGTCAGCTGTTGAATTCAATTCCAAATTGGATTCCGAAATGTATTTTAAAGTATCCTGCTGCCTTACGAGACATATTACTTCAGCATACTGCAACACAAAAAGCATGTACAAAATAGTACAATGAGCAGCTGTACACAGTCGCTTGGCTTAGTGCAAAGCGTTCAACTGCATAAATATAGTGAACATAAAAAGTACTTCATACTGCATTGCTGTTTACCTCCAGGCTGCTTAGTGTACAGGAGCAGGGACTCTTGTCTTTGACAAGCATCCCTGCTCCTATAGGCGCAAAGATGCAACTACCCAAAAGATGCAATACTTATTTTGGATGGAAATTCAGAAAGAAATATTAGTTTCAAATCAATTCACACATTTCTAATTTCTATTGCTACTGTGGTTTCTTCCCACACTTCATGAGCTATGACTAGGCTGTGACTAGATAAAGATTGATGTAAGCTCAGCCATTCTCTGTACAGGGCTGTGGAATATGTTGGCACTATATAAAGAACAGAAACAAATAAGCCCAGAAAACTGATAAAAATTCCTTTATTTTTATAGCACCCACATATTAAACATCCTACATAGTTAGTCTTCACTTACTTGGTCCTTGTCCCCATTGGGCCTTACAATTTAAATTCACCTACTAGTATGTTTTTGGAGTGTGGGAGAGATTAAGCCCACAAAAATACAGGGAGAACATACAAACTCTGTCATATCATTGGTGGAATTTGAACCCAACAATAGTATTAACCACTGAGCGACTGTCATGCCCAATGCATGTGTAGGTGAACCTGTCCTATAATGAATACCCAGAGTACCCAGCATTATATCCAGGGCAGATACCTGTTATGTATATTGCCGGCAGTCATGCTCTTTTGAGCCATTGCACGCATTTCTGGTGCTCTCCTTTATTGATTTGAAGCAGTAAAACAGTTCTAGGTTTAGCACCTTATATGCCTTCCCTTGTTGGCTTTATGTTAATATCTTTTTGATCACACCTCTATGTACAACATAAAGATGTCATTATATTGTAAGTCGCTTCCTTTTAGTAGTTGATAAGATGTTAAATCACACTAACAACTCTCAGGGGAAGAGACATATAAAAGGTTGTATTTAGCTTTTTAGCTAAGTGTCAGCCATTTACAGCTCAGCAAACCTTCACTCCTTGCCTGGAGTCTTATGTGGCTTTCTGCCCCTTCACCACATTAAGATTGTACACTTTACCGAAGGTCAGGTTACAGTTTCAATAGTCTCGGCAAAGTCATTGACTAAAAGTTGGAACCTAATAATGTTGCATGTTCTCATGGTCCGCAGTCATGTCTCAATTCCAGACTGTGTGGTTGCAACCGGTCAACCTAGGATTTGTGTTCCTGCACTATCATAGCTATAGTGTCATCTATCCTCTAAATGGCACC
This sequence comes from Hyla sarda, assembly GCF_029499605.1. Classification (NCBI taxonomy): domain Eukaryota; kingdom Metazoa; phylum Chordata; class Amphibia; order Anura; family Hylidae; genus Hyla; species Hyla sarda. The sequence goes on along the minus strand of NC_079189.1, from coordinate 561,671,682 downwards.
TAACCCATGTTTTATATTATTCTGTGGACCCTTTCCATTATCTACCCTTATTTTCTTAACTCTCTGTTGCATGTAAGTCTTTCCTGTACATCTGTCATTCTCTATATAAGCCTAGAAGCCTGGGATAGGATGATATTTATTGTACTCCTTGTAAGGCTAGGTTCACACTGCCCCAACCCATCCTTGGTCTGTTCGGCTCCTAGAACAGGTCAGAGCACAACTGACACCAATGGGCCCAAAGGAACTTACTGACTTGAATGGGGACCATATATATATATATATATATATATATATATATATATATATATATATATATATATATATATATGTGGTAATAACAGAATTCAAAGAATATCCGCACTCACCGCACAGAAAGTGACTCGATGCTCCTAGTTAGAAGTGCCAATGGACCCGGGTGTCAGACCATGCATATCCATCAGATAGCGAGGCTAAGCCCGGGTGTCAGACCATGCATAGCGATCAGATAGCGAGGCTAAGCCTTGCTATCTGAGCACTATGCATGGTCTGACACCCGGGTCCATCAGCGTCTCTAACTAGGAGCATCCAGTCGCTTTCTGTGCGGTGAGTGCGGATATTCTTTGTATTCTGTTATTACCACTTATTGATACATATCTATTTCGATACTTGCTTCCAGCACCACCGCTGACTTGATTGATAGTATTCCATTGCTGCACAGACATCTACATGCTAGTGACCTGAGAGGAGTTAACCCGTGAGCTACCTTGATTGCTGATAGTGCCATCCTGCATATCTACCTACACTTGTATATATATATATATATATATATATATATATATATATATATATATACAAAATCTTTACCAGATATACAACAAGTCAACAGTTGAAGTGGGTGCACCCTTTTCAGGGCGGAATCTCCTGTGTTATGTAGGAAAAGCAAGCAGGGTCCAGATCCTTGGGGCAATTTACCCTTGTACAACCTCATTGCTATACATTTCTGTAGTGATCCTCCCCCAATGTTTGGAGCCCAATGATATAAGTAGTGGAAAAACACATCCGAAAAATGTACATCCATCCATCCTCGTGTCTTTAAAGGGGTACTCTGCTGCTGAGCGTTTGGAACAAACTGGTCCGAACACTGGAGCCGGCGCCGGGAGCTTGTGACATCATAACCCCGCCCCCTCATGATGTCACGCCCCACCCCCTGAATGCAAGTCTGTGGGAGGGAGCGTGACAGCTGTCTCGCCCCCTCCCATAGACTTGCATTGAGGGGGCGGGGTGTGACATCATGAAGGGACGAGCCTATAAAGTAACGAGCCGACGCCGGCTCCAGTGTTCATAACAGTTTGTTCCAAACACTAAGCATCGGAGTTCCCCTTTAAAAATGGCAGTACCCCCTCCCCTTTACTTTGTGTCTGTTTTGAATTCTCTATAAACATTGCGATTCTTTTTGAATCTCATGGAAAAACTTTTGGATCTTTTTTATATTTTAATGTTTGATTGATTGATTTATTTATTGTATTTTTTTCCTATAATCCTATTTACTAATCATATACAGTACCAAGTTGTAAACAATGCATAACCATATAACAAAATTCCCAAAGGATTTTCTTCTTCAGGCTGATAAAAAAAATCTATGGGTCTTCTTGAACAATCTTTTACGTGGGTTATAACACAGCACAGAACCTTATTTATTTATTTTTGCATTTGCCAAGGATTTTCTCTGGCCTGTTATTTTTGGATAGGACAATAGGAGGGCTGGATTTCGCAGTGTGAGTGATATCATTTCATGCTGTATCTCTCAGTACGAGGGTGTCGCCAATTACAGTTGCGAAAAATCTGAAATACTAAGCGAGGCAGCATGCAACCAGGGGAAGAAAGCAGTCACTCGTAGTCTGCCGGAATATTGCTCCTTTCAACAAAGCCATCTATCCAATTGCGCCGGCAAATTGGAAGGCACATCACATGTTCTCCCAGTCTAATGATGATGTAAGGTAGCCCTTAGCTGCCTTCAAGCAACTGCTGAGAGTTTGCACAGTTTACAGAAGTAACATAAAAAAAAACTTCCCAGAATCCTTCATGTCACCTACCAAGGGCACGTTTTCTCCCTTTCAATCTTCCCACCGCTCCCCTAATCACCTCTGTGCATTGACTTGTCTTCTCCTGGGCCATCGTCCGGGTCTATTTTATTTCTCATCCCTAGGGAAACTTCTTAATAAACAATTGTAATTATTATAACCCCCCCCCCCTTAACCTCTGGGGCAATTACTGGCTGCTCTATGCTTGGGGGGGGGGGGGGGGTTACTGTATATATTGGTGAAACAATATACCATGAGCTTTAAGATCTTCCCCTTTCTTTAGGAGAGAAAAAAAATCTATAAAATAAAGCCAAGAGTGGGAGATTTTCAATGCTGCCTTTGCTTTTTTTGTGTGTAATTTGCTTCACATTTTGTGAAAAAGTGTCTCGTTGTTAACACCACAAGCACCATTTCTTTAAAGAGGCGTGGCCTTAGGTGGGGTTTAAATGGTTGGAAAAATGTATAATATGCGCCTAAAAGAATACTTGGCATTATTGACAAAATAGAATTTTTTTTTTTACTTAAAATAACATTATATCCTAAATTTTGATTTATATTCTTTATACTGCTACATTGTCACAGACAAGGGCGGAATGCAACTTGCATCATGCAAATCCCACCGTGCACATTACACAACAGGCATTCTAGTATATCCGCTAACCAGCATACCCCTAAATATTATTTATTTATAAAACAAATACAACATAAATAATAAATAAATAAATACAATGTAATACTCTGTCAGAAGCTGTTTATGCGATATGTAACCACCTTGTGGTTGTGATGTCAATTGCATCCTGTCGAGGATTCATATTGTTACAATATTGTATTGAATTTTTAACCCTTGACTAAATTTAAGGAAAAATATAAATAAATAACTAGACTAAACCATTATCATATCCTCACTCCTTTTGTCTCCAGGCCTTTCCCCTGTTTTCCTTCCACCAACCGAGGCCTCTCCGATCTCATTTGTATGCTCTTTGACTGCGCGCACATTTTGGGTTTTCTGTCATGTGCGGTGCTTTCAGAGTAGAATCTGTCAAGCTGTCAGCAGCATTGGGCAATTATATTACTGTTGTCAAAATACAACAGTGACTGCTTCTCCCTCATCGAACATCAAGGCAATTATTACTCTCAATGTCAGAATCATAAATTAGCAATGGTACACGCCATTAATATTTGCATGCAGCCCGTCCCGGCCGCCACTTGTTAACCCCCTCCCACCAAGTCGCAGGGGTTAATTGTGCTGCTCCAGTCCCACCAAGAAGTGAATTTATGATGTCTGAGGTAATGTGTTACAATGACTGGTTACTTAGCTGTTCTGCCCTTCAGTACCCAGGAGCATAGCAACATATCACTTCCTTACACCGCCGCTTGGCAAATCAGATGTGGATGCAGACGTTGTTGCTTGGGACATTTTTCAAAGTTTCCAGACCGCAGTCAAATAAATCAGAAATTTTAATAATTATGCTGTTGTATGGTGTCCGCTGCCCGGGCGTGTTTCGAGATGTGCCATATGTTAATACAGATCTTCAGTTTGTCCCCTAAAAGGGTAAATGCATATAAAAGGCAGATATATAAGCAGCACTAATCTTACCAAAGCCTTTAAATGTGCGGCTGAGGTTTAATAAAAGCTTTTTCTATGATCTGGTATCCTTGGAAAAAACAAATGAGATTTTTCCTGATAGGTCTACAAAGGATATGAACACACAGAAATACTATAGTGGCAGGATATGAAAGATAGATAGATAATATAGATAGATAGATAGATAGATATGAGCTAGATAAATAGCTAGATAGATAGATATAAGATAGATAGATAGATAGATTAGATAAATAGATATAAGATAGATAGATAGGAGATAGATCGATAGATATGAGATAGATAGATATGAGATAGATAGATATGAGCTAGATAGATAGATAGATAGATATGAGATAGATAGATAGATAGATATGAGATAGATAGATAGCGAGTTAGATAGAATTACATTGACATTTTTGCTTTCTTTTTTTAAAACAATCAGAACATTTCCCTAGATTCTCCCTCCGCACATAGACAAATATTGTTTTAATGATAATATAATTTCTTCTTCATTACCGTCACCTCGCACAGTTCACATGACGACAAGGGGTGATCTAGACAGACGGCGCCTGGAAAGCATGTGATCTGTCCCTTCATGTGTAATGCGTGTCACTGCCATCTCCATGGTCTTACATATTTAAAGGGGGTCGACATAAAACATCCCTTCCCCTCCAATGTGTCTCTACTGGCGAGACGAGCATTAAACCATCCCCATGTATGGCATTAAATCAAACAGTCGAGCCAAGGTGAAGACGTCTGGCGGCTCAGGGGTGACACTATGCTAATGAGAAATACAACTTAAAAAAAAAATAACTCCAGCAGGAGGGCCGTCCTCTAGCAAATGCTTTTAAGAATCCAGATGCAAAAGTGAGACATGGAAAGTATGAATCAACAGGCATAAAGGAAGCGCAGGGAATGAGTCATCTGCTGAGTGAATTCCATTCATTAGCATAAGGTCACCCAACGCTTGTCTTTGTAAGAACAATTTTATCTCCCCCCCCTCGTCTTCCAATGACCTTCTTAAGAGTAGCTGTAAAGGTAGAGGAGGTATACACTTCACTATGGGCTTCTTTAAGATGGCTGGTGTCTCTATTGTTGCTGGGCAAGGAGTCTACTGTATTGTGGCCTGGTGCGTGAAATGAAGTCCCTACTAATGTGTTAAATAGACTATATCAGTGAAGGACAATTCAAGTCTATCGACAAAGTAAGGATGCGGCCAACCTCAGAGGTGTAAGAAGTTTACTTGGCTACTTTTAGAGCCGTGAAAGTCATTGATGGTCACTGGCCTCGATATCTCTACCAAGGGAGGGGGGAGGCAGGCAGAATCGAAAATTGAAAATCAATCGTACTCTAGTTATCCTTGACGATATCTGATTCCTGGTCAATAAATGGCAGAAGGAATACAAATTGACGTAGCACTCTCATGATGATGATGATTAACTGTACATCTCAGTGCAAAACATCAGGTACGTGAAGACTGAAACAAACAAGGGCTCCTCCAAACTCGGAGTGGCGATGACTCCATTTCCTGTTTCCTACTGGGTCAGCGTTTTGTCCACATGGTGGAGTGTGTTCGCTGGCCAGTAGCCTATTTGGCTTTCTTATTAATGGCTACTCCTTTTGTGAAGTGGGGTGTCCAGTTTGTTTATCTTGTGTCCAGTGTGAATACTGTCCTATATTTATATCCTGTTTGGTTGATCTGATCTTTGTCCTATATACTTGTACCTATTTGTGAGCAATTTTTTTTTTGTTCCTGATCAGTTTGCCTGTTTATATTCTGCCCTGTTAGTATTTGTATCCTGTCTTGTATATCTGGTTGTCTAGTAGTTTTCCATTTCTGGTCTGTGACCAAATTTATGTGTATGTGTGTTTTTACTCCACTGCACTTAAGCGCAGGAAGGGACCGGCGCCCAGTTTTCGATCCATCGTTTAGGATGGATGGGCAAGTAGGCAGGGAGAGTGGTTTCAGGATCAATTTAGGGCTTACTCTCCCTGTCTCCCCCAGTTGGTCCTGACAACAGTTTAAAGATGGCCATAAACTTGCAATAGCTGTGTGCCAAACATTCCTTTGGCCGGCAGCTACCGATCCCTCCATACACAACGTTGGCTTGTCCAAACATTTATGCGTTCTGTATGTAAGACCCCTTACAGACTGCCGCAGTATAACAATATAATCTGACTGGGTATAATTGTGAGACCCCCAAACACCTTAGCTGTTCAGCCAGTCTTGTCAAAATTGGTGGCTTTGGTCAACTTTTTTTTATAAAAGTTAATCCTTTTTCAAATTTTAGGATCACTTTAGGACACTGATGTTGGGTCTATAAAGATGTGCCTTCTCCACCCCAACAGAAGATCTTGGAGGAAAGAAGCATCGGGCATGTTGGCTTTTAATGTCTAATCCTTTTGATCTCAAGGGCCACAAGCTGCTGAATCTGGCAGTTGCATATACCCCTATCCACATTGAGAAAACATGCATGCTTCGCCAATCTGAGCACACATTTGTATAAGGAGGATAGGAGGTGAAGGTCTTTCAAATGCCCATTGGGCCAACACATATTGCAGGTGTTTGGTCACCTTAAAGGGGTACTCCGCTGCTCAGCGTTTGGAACAAACTGTTCCGAACGCTGGAGCTGGTGCCGGGAGCTCGTGATGTCATAGCCCTGCCCCCTCATGACATCACACCCCGCCCCGTCAATGAGGGTCTATGGGTGGGGGCGTGGCAGCTGTCACCCCCCCCCCCCCCCATAGATTTGCATTGATGGGGCAGGGCATGATGTCATGAGGGGGCAGGGCTATGACTTGCAATGAGGGGGCGGGGCTATGACATCACGAGCTCCCGGCTCCAGCGTTCGGAACAGTTTGTTCCAAATGCTGAGCAGGGAGTACCCCTTTAAGGGGAGGTTTAGTCTTGGTTGACTCATCTGAGTTAAACAGGAGGATCCTATTTCTATTGTTCATATGGATTGTATATCATAATGCAGCCTGCAGCCTATTTACATGTGGACACCCAAACAATCTTGTTAGCATTTGAATGCCTATGGGCAGTTTTTAAGATTTTGAGACAGTTTTTTAAGCCAAAACAAAAAATAGATGAAAGTGAAAAGAGAATTGAATATTTGTTTCTTATATATATATTCTTATTCCTTCTGTTATTTGCTCTTTGCTTTGGCTTCAAAACTGTATTACAAACCTCATCAAAACACCAAATGCAAAAGCCGCCTTAGGCTAGGGTTTTGCCAAGACTTTTTATTACACTACTGATTGACTATAACTATTGAGCTCCAGTTGCAGTCCGGGGCATCTTTTGAGCTGCATGCAATGTTGTGGACTGCAGCCGTCACTCAATAGTTAAAATCAATCAGTAGCGCTACGGAAAGTCTCAGCGTAATCCTAGCTTAAGGCTTATGCTCTCAGGAGATAAATATATGTAAATGTAATGTCTGGCAGGAGGTATTAAGGTGTTAATGATCCAACCCAGCCCTCAGACCATTCATAGCAGAACACCTGTAAAGGCATGTAAGAGGGAAAGTTTATTTAAAGACCACTTTTTTTTGGGTGGTCTTTATATTAAACAGATTAAAGAGATGATGATACAAGGAGTGCCCCCTGATTGAATTTTAGAAAAAATTAACTTATTGGCAGCAACTCCAGCGGATTCAGATGGAGCCGTGTAAAACATACAGCCATTTTATTAAAATAACTAGCTGGTGCTGCCCAGAACCTCTTTGATTCCACTTGGCTTATACCTGTACATTTTACTGGAGACATCTTCCCACCTTAAAATAATCAATTAATAATTAACTAATCAATCATTAAATCAATGCCATTTCAGGAAATACAGAAGTGGCATCCGCTACTTCTCTTCATGTCGCCAATATGGGTGCTTCATCAGACAGATAATCTCTTCAGATGATTGGAAAAACTGGGGGAGTACTGTGAGCCCTGTCCTGTGTTCTGCCTGCTACCCAGCTTTCCCAGTCTCCTGAACAGAGTATCTGTCTGGAAAAGCAGCCATATCGGAGCTCTTTAGGAGACTGGGAAAGCAGAGTGACATGCATATTGCATGCCATTCAGCTTTCCCAGTCTCCTGAAGCCCCAGCAGCAACAAGCTACTTGTCCTCCCTACGCTCCTCACAGCAGCAGCACAGCCATGCCTGTTCCTTGCCCCTACATTGATGTCTTCTCTCCCACTCACTCTTCTCTCAGCCCGCAATAAATATTCTCTCCCTGCCCCAGCTGTTCTCTGCACCTGCCTGCCAGACAGTTAAATCATACTTTATCATGGGACTTCCGTTACATCTCCTGACCTCATTACTTTTGGGCTGTGGAGATTGTAGGTATCATGACATCCCTAAACTTTACTATATTTTTATTTGACATGTAATAAATCTTCTCTTCCCGCCTTGCCTGTCCCCTCTCCCTGCCCTCGCACTAGCCGTTTTCTGCACCTGCCTGTCCGACAGTTAACTCATACTTTACCATAAGACTTCCGGTACATCTCCTGATCACATTACTCTTGGGCTATGGAGATTGTTGGTATCGGGACATCCCTAAAATGTACTATATTTCTATTTGACAATTAATGTGTAACAGGTTTATTCGTAATATCTCCAGCCGTTTGGAAGTTATGTCGGAACATACATATATACACATATGTTGAGATGTCAAGGCTCAACAATGGCCATTGTGATGACCCAAACATTGCCTTCATCTTTTTATGGATATATAAAAAGGACTTGAGGACGGCCACGTGAGGTGGTTGAAACGTCGCTATTGCATTTTGGGGATAAATAAAAGTCACTATTCTTCACTACGCTGGAGTGCTGCTGCGTTTACTTGGTTGCTGTATCTAATCGGGGCCCGAGGACCAGGGCCCATCCACAGCCTGCACCCACTGCACCTAGTTCAACTTGAGAGTGCTGCTCCACCTGCTTCTATATATATATATATATATATATATATATATATATATATATATATATATACAAATATATATATATAGATAGATAGATAGATAGATAGATAGGTAGATAGATACATGCATTGTTCAATCAACGCCAGCTTGCTGATGGTTTCCAACCGTAGCACAAGTGAAAACATATAATTAAAAAAGATAGTAGGTTTGACATTTCTCAGACTAAGGCTATGTTCACACAATGGAGATTCCACAGAAGCAGAGTCCCATTGATTTCAATGAGAGTCTACTGCATTGTTCATATAGCAGAATTTCTGCGCCAGAAATTCAAATTCTGGTGTCCGCAGGAAGAAAAGATATTTCTATTCTTTCTGCAAACTTCACACGGAAATGCCTTGCCGTCTATAAGACAACGCCTTTCCGAGCATTCCTAGGGCCGGCGCTCCGCTTTCTGGTTAGTGTCTGCACAGAGATTTTCCATGCGGACATTAGCCCATGTGAACATAGCCTAAAACAACACGAGGCTATGCAGGGTTCTACACAATTTACATAATCCAAGCAATTCTCCAGAACAGTTTTGTTTAACAAAAAGAGGCTCCTGCCTTCCGGCACCCCAGGGGTTAAGAAATTAGTTGTCGCAGAGCCTGGGCTGTAAACGTATACTTGAAGTTCTCCGGTGAAACATCTTCCGTGGATTTCTCTCTACGATGTTGTATCAGAAAACAACTCCCACGGGAGAGATCCTTTTTGTGAAGTATACAGTCCGTTCGTATTACCTGGAGCACAAAACAGTGGAAAACTAATATTGTGCCAGGTATGTAGCTATGCTTCACTGCACAGTTAGATATCGGGCATTAAAAGGCAGCGTTTGCAATTAGACAGCCTTAGTGCAGAAAGGAAGCCTCACCGAGCGTCTTCCGCAGTAAATTGCTATGCTGTACCATGGTGAATTATCCCTTAGGAGAGCTTCTGTGCTCAGGGCCGTACTAACTTAATTCTTTGTTTTACAGCTGTTGTGCAGAAAATTATATTGGATTTTAACAAAAGGCCATGCGGTAGGGCTTCACAGTCTCTGCCGTAGCTGACAACTGCGATGTCTGCAAGCTTTAATACATGAAGGCTGTAATAAAAGCTAGAGTTCTTCTTAATAGCGTCTCACTCCTGCAGCGTTACCCAACCAGGGTGCCCCAAGCTGTTGCAAAACTACAACTCTCAGCATGTTCGGACAGCCTTTAAAAAGTCATACCTCCTATGTGTTTCTCCCTATAGGCTGTTGTAGAAAAGGGTTCCTCAGGGGGTATAGATCATAAAAGGCAGCACCTCAGGTTATGGGATCTGATACATATGATGACATGTACCAACCTAAACTGGGTATTCTGGGTATTCACATAGGATAAACAACTCTTGATGGAGGATCACAACGTAAACAAGTCATCTTTATACATAAAAATGTTGGGATATATTGAGATGAGAGGAAAGGTAAGAAAGGAAACACAGATGTTAGTTAAATTAACCTCTTCTTTTTTACTGTCTAACTTTAAATGGGGTAATGTGGAGATCGCTGGCATGGGGAGCCCTATAAGCCAAGCAATGCTTTGTGTGAAAAGGGTTATGCAAATTAGCTTTTCACCAGAAGGCATGGCTCATTTATAAGTGAGATATTACAGGATAGCCACCGCCAATAGGGGGATTTTATTTCTTCTGTAAGGCATCTATTGTACATAGTCACAGTTTGACTACATTCTGCACGTTAAAGTAAATTGGCCTACCAGGGACACTTCTGTTTTTCAGTATCACTTTTTGCTGATGAATGCCCAAAAATGTCATGTAAATGGGGCCTAAATGGTAAGGGGTCCTGAACTAGCAAATCTCTAATGTCTATCAATTTCCTTGTACACATTCAGTTCCATGGCTTCCCAATTCCTTTACTCAGATGTCTCCTTACTTTTACTCTTGGTTCTGCATATCCCAAGAGATGACCAACTTAAAAAAAATAAAAATAAAACAAAACATGAATTTACATTACTCCATCAGGAGAGGTTTATACTATTTTTGTCTATATTTCATCAACCGGTGGTCATGATGTAAATTGCAGCCTGCTGAGGTTTTTGCTATTGTGTTGAGATATTGTATTAAAGGAGTAGTCTACTGGAAAGTGACTTCAGTTTGTTGTGTTCGGGCTGCGGAAAAAAAAAGGCGCAAAAAAGGCGCAAAGCCACTGAAAAGTCTCTAAAACTACACCAGCCCAGACTTGGCTTAGCTTTTTTTGCATGTGAAGAGAGAAATTTCAGAAAATGTGACCTGCACAAAATGTATCAAATGCTCTGTGACCATTTAAACCCTTAACGACGAAGGACGTATATGTACATCCTCCGCCGGCTCCCGCGATATGCCGCGGGTTCACGCGGTGTCCCCTCGTCATATCGGGTCAGTCCCAGCAGCTACCAATGGCCAGGATCCGCGGCTAATACAGGACATCACCGATCGCGGTGATGCCCTGTATTAACCCTTCAGATGCGGCGATCAAAGCTGACCGCCGCGTCTGAAATGAAAGTGAAAGTAACTCGGCTGCTCAGTCTGGCTGTTCGGGACTGCCGCGGTGAAATCGCGGCGTCCCGAACAGCTTACAGGACACCGGGAGGGCCCTTACCTGCCTCCTCGATGTCCAATCGACGAATGACTGCTCCGTGAATGAGATCCAGGCAGGAGCAGTCAAGCGCCGATAACACTGATCACAGACGTGTTAATACACGCCAGTGATCAGCATGAGATATCAGTGTGTGCAGTGTTATAGGTCCCTTCCCTAATAAAAGTTTGAATCACCCCCCTTTTCCCATAAAAAAATAAATAAAACAGTGTAAATAAAAATAAAAATAAACATATGTGGTATCGCCACATGTGGAAATGTCCGAACTATAAAAATATATCGTTAATTAAACGGTCAATGGAGTACACGTAAAAAAAATCCAAAAACCAAAAAAGCATATTTTTGGTCACTTTTTATACCATTAAAAAATGAATGAAAAGTGATCAACAAGTCTGATCAAAACGAAAATGGTACCAATAAAAACTTCCAATCACGGTGCGAAATGAGTCCTCATACCGCCCTGTACGTGGAAAAATAAAAAAGTTATAGGGGTCAAAAGAGGACATTTTTAAACGTATAAATTTTCCTGCATGTAGTTATGATTTTTTTCTGAAGTACGACAATATCCAACCTATATAAGTAGGGTATCATTTTAACCATATGGACCTACAGAATAATGATAAGGTATCATTTTTACAGAAATTTGCACTGCGTAGAAACGGAAGCCCCCAAAAGTTATAAAATGGTGTTTTTTCTTTGATTTTGTCGCACAATGATTTTTTTTCCCGTTTCGACGTGAATTCTTGGGTAAAATGACTAAAGTCACTGCAAATTAGAATTGGTGACGCAAAAAATAAGCCATAATACGGATTTTTAGGTGGAAAATTGAAAGGGTTATGATTTTTAAAAGGTAAGGAGGAAAAAACGAAAGTGCAAAAACTGAAAAACCCTGCGTCCTTAAGGGGTTAATAAATGTGGTGCTCCTACACATTACCAGAAAACAAAAAAAGGTTTAGAAAAATGCTTCCCTTACACCTACAATGATAAATGCCGGCCTATGTGTTTGTACTTATGTAAAATAAAGGATACCATATTGAAACAACAACAGTGCCTGAATAAATAAAACTATTTTAAACTAAATAGTGTATAAAGTATGAGCTTTGTGCCCCATTTTTTTTATTGCTGTAGAAAAAAACGATATGTGTTTTACCCAAGTTAGAAAGTGTTGCTCAACACAGATATCATAGGGTGAAGGAGATTTTTCCTGTATTTAAAATCATAAAGGTTGGAGATGAAGGGTGAAAGAACCTTGCTGAAAGTTGAGGATGGAAAGACCAGACAGATTTGATCACTGTTATGAAGCTTTTCCTTGTAATGCCTAATTTTAAATGAGGTCAAATAAGCAAGATGTGTGTAAGGGCTGAACGTTTGGTGACATCACCTGAATCCATGATCATGTCCTCATGTCCTTGTGTCTGATGTGAATGATTCTTTTAAAACATACTTTGTTGAATATAAACCAGACGTCGTAAGACCACAGCAGACAGCAACGTCTGGACATAGATTCATCATCAGACGTGGTGTCTTCTCGCTGTCTGAGGTCATCGGCCTGTCCTACACTCAAAAACAATTTGTAGATCTATCAAGTTCTTCTCAAAGTAACATCACAGTTCTTGTTCTTTTTAAAGTCAACGCCAGCCATACTGGTTCTACACGATTGACAATATTGTTGAATTTGACATTCGAGTCTTTATAATATAATCTAGTTCCATATAAAACATATACTAAAATACTACAGTGGGTTGAGCCATGATGAGGAAGTTTGGACAAGTGTAAATTCAAGGACCAGAGAGTTCATTTGTAAATCATGATTCTGGGAGGAGAAAGATGGGACCCCTGAGGTCCAAGAACAACCTTTTCTTCAGTGGACAGTAAAGCAGGTCAAGTGCTTCTTGAGACCCCCAAACATGCCTCAATCTAACACTGGCTACATGTAGATATGTAAAAAAAATTCTCAAACTTCATAAATATTGTTGTTATTATTATTAGGAAAAATTCTAACTTTGTTTCAGAGAATGCTTGATATATACACTTAAGACTATAATCTTTCAACAAAGAAACATTTATGGTTATTTATGGTTGATGGTATCTTAGAGACTTTCAGTTACTGTAAAGTTGGTCATACACTTTAATTGGTTATACACTCATATGAAGGACAGCTATTATTACCAATCCTTACTTCCCATATATGTTTATATTCGGCTATATTAAGCTGCTGACAGACACCTCTCCCCTGAGAACAAAAATATTGAGCAGGTAGAAATCCAACAGTCTAGTCTGATCTTACTTTTTCCCAGCATCTGCCATTGAAAGAAAATCAAAACACTCCTAGACACTTTTGATGGTTGGCTTGTCCTGCCGAAATTCATGGATCTGGCCTACATTAGTCTAATATATAAGACCAGCCTAAAAGTAGAGGAGTAGAAGAAGGTTAGTTTATTTGGACTTTTTGGGTAACTTATGTTGTACATGGAACAGAACTGGTTTGAAGATAACATTAGGTCATTTGTTACTCATCGGAGCATGTTGGAGGTCTAAGAATGTACTTGAGGTCTAAGAGCATGTTGGGGATTTCTCTCTCAAAAAAATTAGTATCATGCCACTCTTTCTTGCATCTCCGATTATGTCAATGAGAGCTTTAGGACAGGACCCAGCCATGATGACCACAGCTCGGAGAAAGCCATGGCACACGGTTGACACCGGTTGGCAGGTCAGGGATTTTTTGTTTGCTATGTTGGTAAATATCATTGAAGACAAGTATTTTGTGATTCACTACTCTCAATGTTTATACAGTAGTTGTTTTTGAGTACATGGATGACTTACTCGGAGTTAATGCCTTGGCATGCAGTAAGCCAGATAAATACAGCATTTTTACCTCATTGCAGACAATTGTGTTTATTTATATTCAGAATTTTCCTCGATAATATGAACTGGTTAAGTCTCTCTGCTATCTAATGAAATATCATACAGTAAGTGTTGGACAAGTACGTAGCTGCTGAAATGAGTGCTGCATATTATATGGACTATAATATAAATAATGCAGTGAATACATTATTTTGCTCCCTGGTGGAATATATACTGTATATGTGTTATTATATTCCATAGTGAATCCCTAATTCACTTTTAGCCTGGTCATTGAAGTAAAGAATGAAAGAGCTGAATGGACAATTCCAGTGTGGGAAAGCCAATAGTTGATCCAAGATATTTCATGCTTCATTCTTACCCATCCTTATAACAGGGGTCTATGATTATTCTACTGATCAGTTGATTATTCTACTGATCAGTTCTAGGATTCTTTAGGATTTGCCAGTGGATCAGAGTTTTTAGGAATTAGGATTATTTTTATTATTTAGTAATATTACAGCACTTCTTATAACTCATCCAAAACCAATTAAGATACAGTCCACACTACCTCTGGCATTGTTCTTCACTTTTACAATCATTTCTATCTCATAGAAGTTCATGCATTTCACAGCTGAATTTTTCGGCTATGTTGCCTGGTCTACTTTTTTCCTTACACTTGTGGTCTCTCCCTCTAAACTACATGCCAGCTATTAGTCTAAATCTCGTATGCTCTTTGGGGTCATTAAGATGTTAATGAGTATCCGTTCATACAGTGTTCCAGATGGTGCAGTGATGGTACAGTACACAACTGGACCAGAGAGCTCTGATTATTTAGATCCTCATGTCCCAGCTTTCACTAATGTAAAAACAACTTTTCATACGCCTTAAAAACCTGTGGTAGGATCCAAACTTAAAGAAATATGTTTAGTGCCTTGGACCATGATGCCTCTATAACATTCAGATGAATCGAAAGCTCCTATCTTTAGATGATATTCATCAATTGTAAATTCATCTTAGGGTTACTTATCATTTACCCAGTGATCCAGTTGCCACCTGGTGAGCAAGCTTCTGATAAATCTGGTGAAACTATGGTGGATCTAAACTATGCCAGATGCTCCATATGTCTGCCACCATGTCCCATTTAAGCCTATTAGACAATGGGAGGGAATTCGAAAGCAACAGATCCAAATTGTTGCATGTAAAGTTCCAATCTGGGGCACCTCTATGAAAGTAACGTCGACCATAAGGCAGCCATACACCATTAATAGCTGTCAGTTGAACACTCAATTAGCTGGAAATCAGCCCTCTCATCTGCCTTGTACACATGACTGCTCTTTGTCAAGCATGCAAGTGTTCTTGATGCGAAAAAAGGCAATAAGCTGCTGTCAGACACCTCTGGCATGCCTCTTTAAGATAGTTGTCTGGCCCTGTCAAAGTTGTTAGGTACTTTGTTCTTAAATGTATGGGCACCATCAGACTCAGATCAACTTTCATTGCGATAATCAACCTTGGTTGAAACCACTCTAGACTATAAAGCTAATTCTAAGGAATCTGTTGTCTTAACTCTTGATCTCAGGGTCTTCTCTACATTGCTGAAACTAACAATAGTCTATGATTGGTGTTGATTCCCAGAACACAAGAACAGCTAAATTGGAAGCATAGTCAGGGTTGAGGCCAGAGACTCTACTAAGAATCAGAGTAGTGTTGGGCAGAAATCAAAAGATAAAGAAACTGAATGCAGGACCTAGACATTGGTTCACATCAGTCAAGACTAACCAGGATGGCAAGAACAAGATGACATCACTAAAGAATGTTATAAAATCAGGACAACAGAAGCCTGGAAGGTTTGTGTGACCAGATTTTGGTAATGCCAACATGATACGACGATGTCATTAGGCATAAGCCATAGTGACATCATGATGGGTTTTTTGTGGTTTTCCCTGATCTTCAGGTTGGTTTAACATCAGGGTTAAGAAAAGAAGTTATTAGATCTTAGAGGACAAAATTGTACTATATATGTATATATTGAAGTGATCAAGTTGTAATACAAGGTTTATAACTACAACACACTTGGGACATACTTAGATTGATAAGTATGTAGCTTAGTTAGGAAATCATTTTCCTTGTTTGTGGACCAGCCTGGCATTAAAAGAGTCTTGCAAGGCGTTCTAAGACATTGCCTCTTACTGACACACAAGAAGTCATTAGCAGAAAGACTGGTTGAAGAATGACTGAGCGCATCCTTTAGGGTCAGACTTCCTCATCCCTTGGAGACTGTCCTTGTGCCATGTCGTAGCAGGGAGCGCTCTTCAACTCTCTAGGCTTTTATGACAGAGTGTAAATCAGGTCTGTACTTGGCCAAGGTTGAAACCCACAGCGCTGTATGGTAATTAGATTTTCCAAAGATTTTTTTTTCCGCTCCGGTTTATTTATGTAGCTGTAATTACTTCTCGCTCACAGTCGGAGCGATTGCTTGTCTTTCACGACCATCCCAACTCCCCTTTCAATTGACATTTCTCTTGCAGTTTTGTGTTTATTATGTGTCTCTCCTGTGAGATTCTTTATATATGTAAAGAATAGCTACATGAGGGCATTCATGTAAATAGAAAACCTTCCAGAACACAATGATAATGATAGTGAGGGTCATAAATGTACAAGATATAAAGAGTACAAAACATCTGTCCCGTAAAGAAGTCCTTATATTGTCCCCTTTTATCATCTACTTGTTGCTGTTATGGTTAAGGGAGAACCAGATAAATGTCACTGTCTGATTTTTCCCACTGTTCAGAAAATCCAGCATATTGTCCACAACCGGTCCACTTCAGACATCTCTAATCTGGTCAGTGCCCCTTCAAAATCAACCCATCTCTTTAGAATAGCCAGGGCCTACAGTAACATTGCTACAACTATACTACCATATGGACAACGTCATCATTTACCTGTCTTCTTCCTTGTCCCCTTAGATAGATGGGTAAATAAATAGATCATAATTTAATTTCTGCAGCCCTGCCTCAACCCACATGTATGTCCGGCATCCCACCTCCCATCTGATCCCTCTGTGTGTGTAATATGATGCTGGGCTGTGGGAGAAACATATAAAACCTGATGCTTACATAGCCCTGATCCTCTGTAGATATGCCGCAAATCCAGTTCTCCTCTATGCTGTCCAAGTTTCTTCTCTGTGCTTCCCACAAGCAGCTGGTTGCAGGACCTTCCTGCTCAGCCAATCAGTTGACACATTGAAGTCCTTTCTCGGCCAGTGATTGTTTAAGCAGGACGGTCCTGAAACCAGTCTCTGAAGAAGCAATCACAGAAGACATCGGGACGGCTCGGAGGATAACTGGATCTGGGTAAGCATCAGGTTATTTTTTTAATGTTTCCCCCTGCACCCAAGCACCATGTTAAGGGGGATGAAATGGTTGAGGAGAAATGGTGGGGTTGGATAATAATACAAGCAGTATCAGTGCATAGGGACATTCATTCTTCCTGGATCATTTAGAACTACAAGACCTGTCACTATTTCCCTTCCCCATTTCATGTCACTATCTATGCTTAAACTATAAGCCCCATGATTACTTTTGTCTATAACAACCCCCATATCTAGGCATGAACTACAAGAACAAGCATGCTCCAGTAAGGACCTGTGACAGTCTAGTAGAGCCTACTTTACCATATCTTTACCATCCATTATATAAACACAAAACACTTAAGAAATGAGACCGAAATAGAAATAAAAGGCTTCCTGGGCTCGGCAGAAGATATCAGCTGTTTCCTGTCTTTATCCATCTACATGAAGCGCAGCTCTTCCTATTGACATGACTTTAGTTTTGCTCAATTACATTTATTCCTATGATAATAAACATTTCCTGATCTTTTTATATTTGTTTTATTTCAGTTGACGGATAATAGATTATTTTAATTTAGGAATTGTCAAGGTAAAACCCAGGCAATCTGAGCAGTCAATAAAGGGTTGAGTTCATAAACTTTCATTTACCTCGCCTCCATCTGCCGCTATAAATTCACCTCACATGGAATCTGGAGAAAACCCAAACTTGGAGCAGGAAAAATATTAATCTGTTTTATGTTTTTTTTCCCCCTGTTTAATTTCCCTGGAACAGCAGCAGAGATTACATTGTATATATCATAGAACATTAGCGCACGTCACGTCATCCCATCAGAGATACCAAGGATAGGAGCTTTAACCAGAACAATCATTATAAATCTTTAAAAGTCACTAAGTTAAATGATATGCAAATTTATGTATGCATCTATTTCATATCTACCTACCTACCTACCTACCTATCTCTTATCTACCTACCTATATCTTATCTACCTACCTACCTACCTCTTATCTACCTACCTACCTCTTATCTACCTATCTCTTATCTATCTATCTCTTATCTATCTATCTATCTATCTATCAATCATCCAATTTTCTATCTAGTCCATATACATTTTTCAACCAACTAGATAGATATTAGATTATAAATAGATGAGAGAGAGAGAGAGAGGAAGGGATAGGAATATATATAGATATGAGATATATAGATATGAGATATATAGATATGAGATAGACAGCTATAAGCTAACCATTTGGATGTGCTGCTATCTTCCAAGTATTGCATCGATAGAAGCGATCTGCACCTGGGACCCCATTCCTTGCCTGCACCCCTGTATACTCCATACTAACAACTGATCCTGTGCTTTTTAGATAGATAGATAGATAGATAGATATGAGATAGGTAGATAGATATGAGATAGATAGATAGGTAGATAGATAGATATGAGATAGATAGATAGATAGATAAGTAGATAGATATGAGATGGATAGATAGATAGATAGATCAATAGATATGAGATAGATAGATATGAGATAGATAAATATATATGAGATAGATAGATATGAGATAGAAAGATAGATAGATATGAGATCGATGTGAGATAGATAGATAGATACTTTATGGAAAAGGCAGAGGAACTCATGGTCGTGAAAAAAGTGAGATTATTTATTCATCTCAATGTGCAGCGACATTTCGATGGTCTCAGACTATCATTGAGAATGATGGTGTGAGACCATAGAAACGTCGCTGCACATTGAGATGAATAAATAATCTCACTTTTTTCACGACCTGGAGTGCCACTGCCTTTTCCATAAAGTACTTACAGAGGATCCTGGACCAGGACCCTGGCTCGGAGGCACCCATTCACAACTCGGGAGTGCTGCTTTCTTCCTTGATCTAGATAGATAGATATGAGATAGATAGATAGATAGATAGATAGATATGAGATAGATAGATATGAGATAGATAGATATGAGATAGATAGATATATAGATATGAGATAGATAGATAGGAGTGAGATCGATATGAGATAGATATGAGATAGATAGATATGAGATAGATAGATATGAGATAGATAGATAGATTTGAGATAGATAGATATGAGATAGATAGATAGGAGATAGATAGATATGAGATAGATAGATAGGTATGAGATAGATAGATATGAGGTAGATAGATATGAGATTGATAGATAGATAGATAGATAGATAGATATGATATATATATATATTATATATATATATATATATATATATATATATATATATATATATATATATATATGAGATAGATAGATATGAGATAGATTGATAGATAGATATGAGATAGATAGATATGAGATAGATGTGAGATAGATATGAGATAGATAGATAGATAGATATGAGGTAGATAGATATGAGATAGATAGATAAATAGATAGATTGATAGATAGGAGATAGATAGATAGATAGATATGAGATAGATATGAGATAGATAGATGGATAATTCTTTATATAAATCCCCAGACAAAAAGACCATTTCCTCGGTCCCTTTCTCCTCTTGAATAGTCAGGCAGGTCTCTATCTCTTTTAGAAACAACAAGCTCAGAGCTGCTCCGTCCCCAGATCCTGTAATACGCAGTTAAATGAGATTATTGTTCTGTTTTGTTATTTGTTTATTATGTGCTCATTAGACAAATAGACACATAAGGGATAATAAGTGTCTCCTAATTATGAATCTCTGAGAGGCCGGGAAGAAAGGAAAAAGGATTCATTTGTTACTCAGGAAATGAGGAAAGCAAAAGAAAATCTTTACTTTTAATGTAATTAAATATCCGGATAGAACAAACTTTACTGAATGTCATGTGGAATGAGTTTGCATATTTTTACATTCTGGTGTAAATGCATTGCAAGAAAGAACCGATGAGGGAAGCCTTTCTGAATGTTTAACTTCCAGCTATGGCTGCATTCACACCTCGTTTTTAACATACGGTTGCCCGATACGGCAGGGGGGGGGGCCAACCGGGCGCTCCCGTACCCCAGCCGGATCAGCCCGTGACTCCATTTACTTTAATTAGCCGACCAGAGTCAAACGGTCGGCTCAGTTTTGACCCGTATGCGGTTTCCTGACCGAACCTAAAACCATCGCTTCTCGGCCTCTTAGCTAAGATCAAGTGTAGTATCTGTTCTTATCAGTTTAATGCTGGTGGCAGGCGACGCCAGTATGGAGCTGGTGGGGATGGGTGCTGCATGGTAGGGAGCAGGTGTACCGGGGCGTTCCGAGGCTGGTTCTGAGGAATCAGCTCGATGGCTGCCCCGATGTGACCTGTTACCTCCGGGTCTCACCATGAGTTTGTGTCTTTATTTGTACACAGGATTGTCAGGATGCGGTAGCCCTTGTGGGCGTCCCTCCTGGTGGTCTAGGGGAGGTGTGTATGGCCATTAGGTTCCTCACCTCCCTGCAACCCCTGAGCATCTTGGCTTTGGTCAAGATGCCACCAGTATATGTCTCCTCGGCTGATACCTTGGCTAACGTTGAAGCCAGGAGCATTTTCAGCCCCTTAGTAGCTTCGGCGAAAAGGGGCATCAAACCTAGATCCTTGCAGGTGCCTTTTGGCCTGGAGGTGAAGGGTAGGTTTGTTGGGGGGCCTCTCTCCTGTTGGAGAAGGGCTTAGCGATAGACCGCATCCTTTGTACACAATTTTTTTGTGTGACACGTTTGCACTTTTTCTTGCACTTTGGGAGATAGAAAGCACTTGCCTCGGCTCTTAAATAAAAAATACTACGGTTTTAGGTCCAGTCCAAAACCGGATACGGGTAAAAACTGAGCCGACCGGAGTCACCGTTTGACTCCGGTCGGCTCATTAAAGTAAATGAGTAAAAAAAGGTTGGGGTACGGGAGCGCCTGGTGTGCCCCTCCCCCAGCCGGATCCGGCACCCGTATGTAAAAAACGAGATGTGAATGCAGCCTAAGCCATTGTTATGGAAGCTACAGTATATCGCACAGATTAGGGCTGCAGAAAAAAAAAATATATATAAATTTAATGACATTAAATAAATAAATAAATAAATAAATACAGTATATTAAACATTCTATAACCCAGTGTTTCCCAACCAGGGTGCCTCCAGCTGTGGCTAAACTACAACTCCCAGCATGCCCGGACAGCCTTCGGCTGTCCGGGCATGCTGGGAGTTGTAGTTTGGCCACAGCTGGATGAACTCTCGTTGGGAAAAATTGCTATAACATGTAACTTGCTATATGAAAAACCCTATTTAACCCCGTAAATGTTATTATTGTCCTAGGCCCACTTTCCAGTGTTTGCATTCTGCATATCCTTGTTTATAGCCCATATTATTTGGGCTCCATGTACAAACCTCTGTTGGGTGTTCCTCTAATTGTCTGTCATGTCTTATACTCCAGGGGGGAGATTTATCAAACTGTGTGAGAGAAAATGTGGAGTGATTTCCCCACAGCAACCAATCACAGCTCAGCTAACAAGCTGAGGTAAAGTGAAAGCTGAGCTGTGATTGGTTGCTGTGGGGAAATCACTCCACATTTTCTCTCAAACAGTTTGATAAATCTCCCCCCAGGTGGCTATTTACACCCATAATACATGCAAAACAGTTTATCCCTCGATATCCTCCATTATGAGAAGTCATGGAAGTCAATTATTTTCTATTCTTAAACAATAAAACAAATCTTCTGTCATCCATCCCCCTGACGAGTCGACCAGATGACCATAAACATGCTTAGGCTGCATTCACACAGTGAAAAAAAAAAAAAAACGGACAATAATGGATGCAAACTGATGTTATCCATTTGGTTCCGTTATTGTACAGTTAATATACCCCCCAAAAAAATGCTCAGAAGTAAAAACGGATCAAAAATACGGATTGAAAAAAAAAACCGAATGACTTCAATGTTAAATGTACTGTATCCATTTTTTCTTTCGTTTTTTTGAGCGAAGAAAGAAAACTGCATGTGACATTTTTTCTGCCGTCAAAAAAGTGAGTGCCGACGGGTACAAACGGATGTAAATGGATTGTAAAAAAATCACATTGACATGAATGGGATTTGAAAAAAAACAAAGTTTTTAACTCGTTTACAGCCTGCAAGAACGGAACCGAAATGGGGATTAAAAAAACGGGGACTAACGGCCGTGTGAACGCACCCTTACTTAGTTATCCCCCTCGCAATTTGCAACAAATGTAACAATCCGCTGCTACATAAAACGGATCAATTGCGGTGCCGGAGAGCGAGCACATCCAGGATTAGAAGTGACATTTATCTTATTACATGAGCGGTAAATAAACTGTGTTTATCGGAGGAGGACACCGTCCACTGCTATCTGCCGGCAATGCGGTCGGACGGGGGAATTAATTACAATGTTACAAGTGAGGGAAGAAAACCACAGATACCGCAATGTGCGACAATTTATGTTATTAGAGGGATGTAGATTTTAAAATGTTTATGCACTTTTTAAAATCAGCTTTACGTCTGGTAGAAAAATATCTTTAAAAGATTAAAGGGGTACTCCGGTTTAGGAAAATGTATCCCCTATCCAAAGTATAGGGGATGTGTGTCTGATCGCAGGGGGTCCCAGCAGTCAGACCCTCCGCGATCAGATACTTATCCCCTAGACTTTGGATGGGGATACATTTTAAACCAGAGTACCCCTTTAATCTTTGAATGATATTTTTCTACTAGATATAAAACTGATTTAAAAAAAAAATGCATAAAGATGACAGCTATACTAGGCACTACATCCTTCCTATCTACATCCCCCCGTGCACAGCTCTCCGCGTGCACAGAGCGGAGGGTCGGCATGAGCCTTCCATGTATTTCTATAGGAGAGCCAAAGATACACAAGCTCTGTACTCGTGTATCTCTGGCTCTCTCATAGACATGCATGGAAGGCGCATGCCGACCCCCCCCCCCCTACTCTGTGCACAAGAAGAGCCAGAGAGCCATGCAGGAGATCGCAGGGGGTCCCAGTGGTCAGACCCCCCCCCCCCCCCCAAATAAACACTTTTTCCTTTTCCTTTGGATAGGGGATACATTTTCCTAAACTGGAGTACTTCTTTAAGAATACACATTTTCATACATCGCATGGGGCAATGGGGCAGTGGTCTTTAAACTGTGAACCTCCAGCTGTTGCAAAATTACAACTCCCAGCCTGCTCAGGCTTTAGAGCTTCTGTGTGACTGCTACTATGCACCCTCCAATAGTGTTGGGCGCGAATACTCGCATTTCAAATTTTTATCGTGAATACCGCAAATATTGCGAATATATTCCCTATATATTCGAAATTACGAATATTTACTTTTTTCCGTATATTCGTATATTCCTTCTTTTCACTTGTGGGACAATTAGAATGATGCAAATACACTTGTCAGAGGTTATCAACAACATCCCTAACAACCAATAGTAAAGTTGCCGACCCCTTCACTGTTTTCTTCCTCGAATATGCAAATATAACGAATACGCAAAATTCGCAAATATAAGACGAATTTTCATCTATATAGTCTCAAAATATTGCAAATTCTATTATGGGCAATGCCGCTCATCACTACCCTCCAATAACTTTGTCCCTTCAAGCTTCTCATGGTGAAGAATACCTCACAAATTGGTGTCTCTTCACTTAAGCAGTAAAGACTTGTTAACACTGTAGAATTTCCACCCAGAATTTACAAGAGGAAATTTTTGGTCCAGTTCTGCTTGCAGCAGCCGCCCATTGGTTTCCATTGGATTCCACTGCACAGTTCACACTGTAGAATTTCCACCCAGAATTTACAAGAGGAAATTCTGGTCCACTTCTGCTTGCAGCAGCCGCCCATTGATTTCCATTGGATTCCACTGCACAGTTCACACTGTGGAATTTCCACCACCAAAATTTTGAAATCCATATTCCGCTGAAAGAATGAATATGTTCATTCTATCAGCATTTGTTGTTTTTTCTTCCGGTGAATATTTTCTCATGAAATAGGCGCTGATTCCGAGCGGCAACGACTTTGCAAATGCGCAAGCAGAATTCCACTCGGAGTAAAAAAAAAATCTTTAACAATATTTCTTTTTCTTTATCTTTTTTTACTTGTAAATCAGAAATGATTCCAGTAAGTAACAAGGTACAGTATACCTGGGAGGGGGGTGAATACTTCTACACAGCACTGTTCGCCTCTGTAGTCACATTAATTTGCTATAAACACAAAGTTTTTAGTATTTCGGAAAATACTGCGAGATGCATTACATGGGGGGAAATGAGGATAAAAAGACATTTCCTGGAGAAAATACACAATAACATATTGCATCGTCTCCATTTCGTCTAAACAAATGCGCGGCGACGTTTGCCGAGTTAGAAGAATGTTTTGGTATTTCATTTATTTTCATGTTTTTCCCCATTGCCGGTAATGACAAGGCATAGCGTTTTCTAAAAGCTGTGTAATTACGAGATGAAGTCTATGAATCACATGGTAATTATTGTGGTTGCTGTCACCTCAGCTGAAGTGTTATCGTGTCAGAGGCATTGGCGTTTTTTCTGCGCGTTGCGGCTGTTTTGTTAGCGTGCTCGCCGCTTGCTTCACATATAATTTGGAAGCAATCAGTAAGAACATGTAAATTGCTATGTATGTAGCCACTTAACATGTAATTTGATTCTTGTTAGATGGATTGTGCTTCAGCGCCAAAGCGAATATTGTTCCGCCGATGCATCTGTGCACATTGTGCTGGAATGACCCATTTTGAGTACTGTCCTGGGGTGGCAAGAGGCATCTAGAGATGTCTTCATTCCATATCTTTTCTAGCTATACCCTCTCATACATCACATTGGGTTGTCCTATGAAAAAAAAGAACAACATTGGGGTGAATTTACTAATATTGCCTACTGCTAAAAAACATACAGTCTAGAAATGCGCCAATATATTTCCAAGTATTTTTTTAAGAATGTTTAGGCAATGGCGTCGCTAGGGTGGGGGAGCAGAGGGGCAATGCCTTCCCCCCCTACATCACTCTGTGCCCCTTCCCCCATGTGTCCACCACCCGACCCTACTCCAAATTAAGGTGGCATTACAAAGACCAATGGCCTTCCCCTTCTACAGTAAATGGACTTTGAGTAAACTAAAGAATAGGTGTTATTGGTCAATGCTACCAAAGCTACAGCAACCATCATGCCCTAAGACAGTGTTTCCCAATAAGGGTGTCTCCAGCTGTTGTGAAACTAAGATTCCCAGCATGCCGGACAGCTGAAGGCTGGTCTAGTCTATGTTTGCAGTGTCTAGTCTAAGCTTAGACCAGTTCTTAGTTGGCTTATTTTGTGCTAGAATTGTGAACCAAAATTGTAGTGCTCATTTTGGTGCATGGGTCAAGCCCCATTTCAGTGAAGCCACTCCCATTTCCTGATAAGCCACTCCCTTTTTGTTAAGGCTGAGGCGCTAAGGTGTTTAAAAATATGTCAAAATAAGCATGGTGCAAGTCATGTACCTGGTATTCTGGTGTGAACAGCACCAACATGCACAGTCACTGTTCTCCTTCATATTCCCCTTTTTCTCTATGGCCTGTTATCCAGGAATAAAAAAAACTGCTAACTTCTTCCAAAAACAGAACCACCCTTGTCCACAGGTTATGTGTGGTACTGCAGATCAGCTTCATTGAAGTTAATGGAGCCAAGTTGTAATACCAAACAACACCTGAAGACAGGGGTGGTACTGTTTTTGGAAGATATTATCTCTTTTTTTTTTATTCCTGGATATTCTCTTTAAGACCCCTTTCACACTACATAATTACTCAGTTTTCAACGTTCCATCAGAAAATCGGCAGTAAAACGGCAGTTACATAATCCTATACGGCTGTTAGAAAATCCCATTATAGTCTAATAGCCGTTTTAACCCGTTATAGCCCGTTATTAATAACAGACATTATTTTGTGACGGAAGATAGTAACGGGAGAAATAGTTCAAGAATTAATAACGGGCAATAAAGGGTTAAAACGGCTATTAGAAAAATCCCATACACTATAATGGGATTTTCTAACGGGCGTATAGGATTTTGTAACTGCCGATTTTCTGACGGAACTTCGAAAACGGAGTAATTATGTAGTGTGAAAGAAGCCTTAGTTGTTCATTGACCGCCGCTAAACAGTACCATTGGGGTTAAAAAATTTTTTTGAAAAATATATAACAAGGAAACTAAAAAAACTAACGGGGCAGTGCTGGGTCCTAATCTTTTTAATATATTTATTAGTGACCTTGTATATAGAGAAGCATCAATCTGAGCAGATGATACTACACTGAGTAAATATAAAGAGTGAGGTACAACCCTTATAAATACAGGATAATAACACTTGGCTCCTATAGGTCGCCTGTGTATCTTGCTCCTCTGTGCTCCGTTCTTCTTCTTCTCCTCGGTTGTTTTATATAAATGCCCACACCGATCCTATTTCATATTTATTTTCATATTACAGACATAAATAATGTGACTTCATCAACCGCCTATGATTATTTAGAACGTCTTGCGGCTGTAAATAACACCACCTTTAGTAGGCTATTAATGGCGCCAGGCTAGGGGGAGGGCGATCACACTTTCTAATGCTGTAATAAGTTCTCGTCTAAGAAACAGAGGTGGGAGACGGGAGGGAAGAGCCGCGTTCTTAATCTGCGCATATTACCTACTGCAATTTGACACCAGCCTCTCCCTTCAGTATTTCGGCTTGTATGGGATGTGACTGGTCTCACAATTCACAGAGATAGAGAAAGGGGGGGGGGAGCGGTGAGCTGCTAGGAATCCTTCCTGGCTAATCAAATAGCATTGTCTTCGGATAAGAGTGCGCCCCCGAAGGATAAGTTGGACTCCCAGATATCAGGAGGATATGTTAGACCCCTACCGATCAGGAGGATATGTCAGACCACCACCGATCAGGAGGATCTGTCAGACCCCCACCGATCAGGAGGATATGTCAGACCACCAACAATCAGGAGGATATGTCAGACCCCCAACAATCAGGAGTATATGTCAGACCCCCACCTATCAGGAGGATATGTCAGACCCCTACCGATCAGGAACATATGTCAGACCCCCACTTATCAGGAGGATATGTCAGACCCCCACCAATCAGGAGTATATGTTAGACCCCCACCGATCAGGAGGACATGTCAGACCCCCACCAATCAGGAGGATATGTCAGACCCCTACCGATCAGGAACATATGTCAGACCCCCACCTATCAGGAGGATATGTCAGACCCCCACCAATCAGGAGTATATGTTAGACCCCCACCGATCAGGAGGACATGTCAGACCCCCACCAATCAGGAGGATATGTCAGACCCCTACCGATCAGGAACATATGTCAGACCCCCACCGATCAGGAGGATATGTCAGACCCCCACCGATCAGGAGAATATGTCAGACCCCCACCGATCAGGAGTATATGTTAGACCCACACCGATCAGGAGGATATGTCAGACCCCCACCGATCAGGAGTATATGTTAGACCCACACCGATCAGGAGGATATGTCAGACCCCCACCGATCAGGAGGATATGTCAGACCCCCAAAGATCAGGAGGATATGTCAGAACCTCACCACTCAGGAGAATATGTCAAACCCCCACCGATAAGGAGGATATGTCAAACCCCCACCGATAAGGAGGATATGTCAAACCCCCACCGATCAGGAGAATATGTCAAACCCCCACCGATAAGGAGGATATGTCAAACCCCCACCGATAAGGAGGATATGTCAAACCCCCACCGATCAGGAGAATATGTCAAACCCCCACCGATAAGGAGGATATGTCAAACCCCCACCGATAAGGAGGATATGTCAAACCCCCACCGATAAGGAGGATATGTCAAACCCCCACCGATCAGGAGAATATGTCAAACCCCCACCGATAAGGAGGATATGTCAAACCCCCACCGATAAGGAGGATAGGCTAGCAATGAAAAATCTAGAAAAAAATCCTTTAGCGTCTATTCACATGTACAGTATTCTGTGCATATTTGATGCATTTTATTCCCAATGGCTTCTGCCTGCCCTGCCTTGGCTAATAGATCTCTCCTAAGTTCCACAAGAGTTAAGAGAACTTGTCAGGGACCGCAACCGATGGCTGGTGCATCGGGCAGCATGAAAGTGATGACAGGTTCCCTTTCAAACTTCTCCGCCACCTGCACATAACTGCAGCCAAGAAACCAAATACCCCCCTGCTTAAAAAAAAAAAAAAGAAAAACTACATTAAAAATGCGCAGGTGATTAACAAAGTCGAAATTGATATTAGTAGAAATAATCACAATAAAAGAACAGTGATAATTCCGTTCGCTGTAGGAGACTTAAGGAATCATCAGTCAAAACAATTATTTCTTATAAAACAGCTGTCAGTCAGCGGCAGGCTTCACCCAAGGGAGCGGTAAAGAGCAAACAAACAAATAAGACGATAATTGCCGCTTCTCCATTTACTGCGGCTGGTGCTTTTACCAAAAGCAATGAACGGTTTAAGGCATCTTCAGAGAATGTGTGCTTGCCTAGGGGGCAGTAGTGAGTCAACACATATTTTGACACCCCCAAAAGATAGGTCAATGTTCCCCAACCTTTGGCTCTCCAGCTGTTGCAAAACTACAACTCCCATCATGCCCTGACAGCATTCGGCTGTCAGGGCATGATGGGAGTTGTATTTTTGCAACAGCTGGAGAGCCAAAGGTTGGGGATCCCTCAATGGAAAAGCTCCCAATGGAAGTAGAGCCAATTGAAGGGAGCTGTCCAGGACCTGTGGTGCTGAATCTCAGAGGAGACCCTCAGGGAGGACATTACTTGTCACTCAGAGCAGTGGTCACTGTGACACACCGGGATGCTATGACATTTACTCTGACATACGGTAGAAGGATCTGAATCTCTAAACTGATGTTTCTTTTTGTAAAAGCCCAAAGTTCTAAGAGGAATAAGGGAAAAAGGAAATAAGAAAAGGCAAAGAAAAGCTAGAACATAAATGTTATTACAGAGAAGAAATAATTTCCAGTAACTAAATTTACTATTTATTCTATGTCCTCCAACAAGAATAGATCGATAGATAGATATGCGATAGATAGATATGTGATAGATAGATAGATAGATAGATAGATATGAGATAGATAGATAGATATACAGCAACAGAAGAATGCAGCAGCACACTGCCAGCACAAGGATATAGGTGAAACATGAATATGCAGTTAAAACATGGAGAGCTATACAGCTATGGTGTAATAGATGCAAATGTGAAGCTATGAAATAGTGAGGCACTAAGCTCGCAAATTTGTCTCCGCCGGCGGTCAAATAGCTTGGACCGTCCCACCGCGATAAGGTGGCCTCATTGGGACGGACCCTACACTGTGAATATGCCTCTGTGTGAACAGTTCAGTAAGCATGGCAGGATCTGGAACATCCAAGACACCTTATATACACACCTGATAGAGGTGGGTGGGGTGCAAGGCCAACATGGAGGTAGCCACTCCCCCGTATGTGCAATACAGACAAAGAATAAGTCAGCCAGCACTTTAGTTGATACCAAACTATTATATGGACCTGGCCTACAGGTGCACGCTACTAGGCTAGATATACAGCAACAGAAGAATGCAGCAGCACACTGCCAGCACAAGGATATAGGTGCAACATGAATATGCAGTTAAAACATGGAGAGCTATACAGCTATGGTGTAATAGATGCAAATGTGAAGCTATGAAATAGTGAGGCACTAAGCTCGCAAATTTGTCTCCGCCGGCGGTCAAATAGCTTGGACCGTCCCACCGCGATAAGGTGGCCTCATTGGGACGGACCCTACACTGTGAATATGCCTCTGTGTGAACAGTTCAGTAAGCATGGCAGGGTCTGGAACATCCTAGACACCTTATATACACACCTGCCTGTATTGCACATACGGGGGAGTGGCTACCTCCATGTTGGCCTTGCACCCCACCCACCTCTATCAGGTGTGTATATAAGGTGTCTTGGATGTTCCAGACCCTGCCATGCTTACTGAACTGTTCACACAGAGGCATATTCACAGTGTAGGGTCCGTCCCAATGAGGCCACCTTATCGCGGTGGGACGGTCCAAGCTATTTGACCGCCGGCGGAGACAAATTTGCGAGCTTAGTGCCTCACTATTTCATAGCTTCACATTTGCATCTATTACACCATAGCTGTATAGCTCTCCATGTTTTAACTGCATATTCATGTTGCACCTATATCCTTGTGCTGGCAGTGTGCTGCTGCATTCTTCTGTTGCTGTATATCTAGCCTAGTAGCGTGCACCTGTAGGCCAGGTCCATATAATAGTTTGGTATCAACTAAAGTGCTGGCTGACTTATTCTTTGTCTAGATAGATAGATAGATATGAGATAGATAGATAAATAGATAGATAGATAGATAGATATTAGATAGATAGAGAGATAGATAGAACCAAAGAATAAGTTGGCCAGCACTATTGATTACAAACTATTATATAGACCTGGCTTACAGGTGCAGGCTGCTGGGCTAAATATACAGCAACAGGAGAATACAGCAGCACACTGCTAGCACAAAGATATAGATAAAACATGAGTATATAGATAAAACATGAAAAGCTATACAGCTGTAGTGCAACAAATGAAAATATGAAATTATTAAATTATGAAACAGTGAGGTACTTAGCTTGAAATTTGGCGGCCAAATAGCTTGGACCGCCCCACCACGGTAAGGTGATCTCATTGGGACTGTGTGAACAGATCAGCAGGCATTGCAGGATCTGAAACATCCAAATCACATTATATACACCTGATAGAGGTGGGTGGGGTGCAAGAGCCAACATGGAGGTAACCACTCCCCCATATGTGTAATACAACCAAAGAATAAGTTGGCCAGCACTATTGATTCCAAACCTGTAAGCCAGGTCCATATAATAGTTTGGAATCAATAGTGCTGGCCAACTTATTCTTTGGTTGTATTACACGTACGGGGGAGTGGCTACCTCCATGTTGGCTCTTGCACCCCACCCACCTCTATCAGGTGTATACAAGGTGCCTTGGATGTTTCAGATCCTGCAATGCCTGCTGAACTGTTCACACAGAGGCATATTCACAGTGTAGGGTCCGTCCCAATGAGGTCACCTTACCGTGGTGGGACGGTCCAAGCTATTTGGCCTCAAAATTTGCAAGCTAAGTACCTCACTGTTTCATAATTTCATAATTTCATATTTTCATTTGTTGCACTACAGCTGTATAGCTTTTCATGTTTTATCTATATACTCATGTTTTATCTATATCTTTGTGCTAGCAGTGTGCTGCTGTATTCTCCTGTTGCTAGATAGATAGATATGAGATAGATAGATAGATATGAGATAGATAGGATAGATAGATAGATAGATAGATATGCGATAGATAGATAAATAGATAGATATTAGATAGATAGATATGAGATAGATAGATAGACAGATAGATATGAGATAGATAGATGAGATAGATATGAGATAGATAGATAGATAGATAGATAGATAAATAAATAGATAGATAGATAGATAGATAGATAGATAGATATTAGATAGATAGACAGATAGATATGAGATAGATAGATGAGATAGATATGAGATAGATAGATAGATAGATAGATAAATAAATAGATAGATAGATAGATATTAGATAGATAGATAGACAGATAGATATGAGATAAATATGAGATAGATAGATATGAGATAGATAGATATGAGATAGATAGATGTGAGATAGATAGATCTATAGATAGATATGAGATAGATAGATAGTTAGATATGAGATAGATAGATGTGAGATAGATAGATAGATAGATAGATAGATAGATAGGAGATAGATAGATAGATATGAGATAGATAGATATGAGATAGATAGATATTAGATAGATAGATAGATATGAGATAAATATGAGATAGATAGATATGAGATAGATAGTTATGAGATAGATAGATGTGAGATAGATAGATAGATAGATATGAGATAGATAGATAGATATGAGATAGATAGATAGATGAATAGATAGATATATATTAGATAGATAGATGTGAGATAGATAGATAGATAGATAGATAGATAGATAGATAGATAAATATGAGATAGATAGATATGAGATAGATAGATGTGAGTTAGATAGATAGATAGATAGATAGATGTGAGATAGATAGATAGATAGATAGATATGAGATAGATAGATACGAGATAGATAGATAGATAGATATGAGATAGATAGATAGATGTGAGATAGATAGATATATTTGTTATTAATTGATTTCAAAATTATTATTATTATTATTATTATTATTATTATCATCATCATCATCCTCATTGCTGTATATTCCTATATTTGACTTTCATCTGCTTCATTCTCCCATATACCACAGTTAAGGTTCAGTGAACTATTAACAAATATCAGTAAAGCTCCTCCCGGTTCCAGGACTGTTCATTTTAAGTCTAGATTAATATGTCAAGCTGTACACCCTGCAGCAAAATATGAAGTCAGGTAGTTTACCATCTGCTTATATGGGATCCACCTGGATCAGAGAAGAAATGACGAGTCAGCATTTCATTCATCTGCATACTGATGTTTTAAATGAATGTAAAGTCAGTATTTAGTGATGGAGCAGATGGCGGACACACGAGATAGGACCGGAGCTGGGGAACACCCAGCGGAAAATACACGGTCACATAGATATCAGTGTGAGAGGTCCAGACCATCTGCACATATGTCCTATACTCACAGGGCACAGGGAAGTCTATGGGTACCCCAGATTCTCACTGTGGCTCGTGCTGATTGTTATCCTTCTGTTAAGGATTGCACCGGCCACGAGCACTTTTCCCCTGCTGTCGGCGGGGCTGGGATGTCCAGACCTTCCCGCTACGTTACTTGACTTTGCACCTTTGCTGCCTGCCTTGACCTTCTGCTACGTTTGACTTCGCTCCTGCCTTATCCTTCGGTACCTCGCCTTGCCCAGCTATCTGTGTGGTCGAGCCATGTCGGGGGTAGTGACCTGAGTGTCGCATGCCGCAGCAAGCCCATCTTGCCTTGCGGCGGACTCTGGTGAAGACCAGCGGCACCTTAGACTCCGCTCCCCGATATGGTTCGAGCCCTCAGCCACACAGGTTAGAGGATCCACATCTAGCCCCATAACACCTTCTTTGTTAACTTGTAAACCTCCTGGATATATGATCTGTCAGTATATAAATATAAAGATATATAAAATCGATGGATGTGTATATGTATGTTTCAGCATAACTTCCAAACTGCTGGAGATATTTTGGTTAAAGGAGATGTCCAGCAGTAAGAAATGTATAGCGTATCTGCAGGATAGGGGATAAGTGCCTGATTGCGGGGGGTCCTAGATCTCTGGTAGGGGGCCCTGGCTCTGCTAGATCGTATTTCAAACCCAGCACGTCAGCTGGTCTCAAAACACGTCCCCTCCATTCATCCCTATGAAAGAGGCGGAGACACGCAAACAGTGTGTACCAGAAGTCCGTGCAAGTCTATGCAGAGATTGGCCAGAAGTTTTAAACATTCTACCACTGGACCAACATCATGGTTAAGTATGATTTCATTGTCCCGCAGGCAGGTGCAGAGAAGATTTATTGCGGGCTGAGAGAAGGGTAAGAGGAGGATAGAAATCAACTGCAGGGATAGTATGGCAGTGAGGAATGTAGGGAGGACGAGCTGCCTATCACTGCTGCGGCTTCAGGATACTGGGAAAGCTGGGTGGCACGCATTGCGTGTGCCACTCAGCTTCCCCATTCTCCTGAAGGTTTTTTTTCCTACGTTTAGGTAGGAAGACCGGACACTGGTCATTGAAGGAGGAAGGCCCTAGCACGACTTGTGATACTAGCTTTGATACGAGCTTATGACTGGTGATACTAGCTTTGACACGAGCTTATGACTGGTGATACTAGCTTTGATACGAGGTTACGACTGGTGATACTAGCTTTGATATGAGCTTACGACTTGTGATACTAGCTTTGATACGAGGTTATGACTGGTGATACTAGCTTTGATACGAGGTTACGACTGGTGATACTAGCTTTGATATGAGCTTACGACTTGTGATACTAGCTTTGATACGAGGTTACGACTGGTGATACTAGCTTTGATACGAGGTTACGACTGGTGATACTAGCTTTGATATGAGCTTACGACTTGTGATACTAGCTTTGATACGAGGTTACGACTGGTGATACTAGCTTTGATACGAGGTTACGACTGGTGATACTAGCTTTGATACGAGGTTACGACTTGTGATACTAGCTTTGATACGAGGTTACGACTTGTGATACTAGCTTTGATACGAGGTTACGACTTGTGATACTAACTTTGATACGAGCTTACGACTTGGCACAAAAAGTCTCAAATATGCACTAAACATAGGATGCTGTGCCCATCTGGAGGCCTTTGCATGCAAAATGGCTGCCACGTTCTCCAGGCAGAACTGAATTACATTGCTAGGAAGGAGAGTCAGGGGCTGAGAGACACGGTAAGAGTATACATTTGTCTAGCATTCAGGAAGAAAAGGGCACATTTCCATAAATCTTAAAGGTCACTGGGAAAATGAGTTCAAATCATTGACTATCTATATTGTTTCTGTTTTCATTTGATGGCTCGTTCTGAGGGTTTTAATGCCAGATAAAAGCTTGTGATTCCATAACATCATTATTACCCGGGACGGGGATTAATTAAATTAGAATTAACCCTTGCCGGGTGGTGGTACCTTCATCTGTTTGTCAGCTTTGCTTCTGTACAGTTCTGAATCTTGGTAGATACGTTGCCCACAAAAAAACAATGCTATATTATTGTTTCTTATAACTCTGCTTTAAGCTATTCCTCTGTTATTACTCCTGGCAATGTACAAATAAATTGACATGGGGCGTGTTTCTACGCAGTCTGACCAATCATCACTGACTAGTGAGTAGGGACAAGAGAGGAGAGAATCAATTTGTCACAAATTTTACAAATAAAGTCTCTTTTGTGGGAATTAGAATTGTGTTAGATTTACCTGAGCTGAATCGTATTAGGGAGCAGGGACTCCTGTCAAAGGCCAGAGTAAATTGCTCCAAACACTGAGCAGCCAAGCATACACTGTGCTCTTATTGGCTCTGTCGGGCACAGGGCATCAACTTCAGCAAGTGTGTCAGGCCACTTAGTAATAGGTGTTCAATATATATATATATATATATATATATATATATATATATATATATATATATATATATTTTATATATATATATATATATATATATATATATATATTTATATCTTTACATTGTTGCTTACTTCATTGACTGCTTCATGTACTCTAGGAATGTTAACTGAGCAGCAAAGCATACAATGTCCAGCTATGCACCTCCAGGAGCAGAGACTCTTGTTTTGATAGGTGTCCCCGCTCCTTTACAAATTCAAATCAAATCTAGTGGCCAATCTGAGTGAATGTTACAGGCACTCTGGGAATGTTGACTAAGCATCAATACATAGAGTGTACAGCTTGGCACCTTTAGGAGCAGGAACTCGTGTTTTGATATGTGTCCCCACTCCTGTACAAGTTCAAATTGGCTATTGGATCCAATTCAAGTCCAATAAGCAATTTAAGGGAATCCTCCAGGCATTCAGGGAATGTTAAATGAGCAGTTATACAGTGTATAACTTGGCACTTTTAGGAGCAGGGACTCCTGTTTTGATAGGTGTCCCCACTCCTGTACGAGTTCAAATTGGCTATTGGATCCAATTGGAACCAAGTCTACTCTGCACTTTTCATGGAGTACTTGCCTGTATGTTACATTTCCCTATGCATAAAAGCATGTCCCCGTCTGCACTGCACCTTGCACAACAGGATTGCTCTATATGCCCGACTGCACACCAGTGCATGCAGCATCATTGCCTGGGTAAGGGATGTATTGTGGTGCACATAGTCCCTTGAGATCATAGTACTGGGTGCACCATAGATAGCAGCATGTTCCCAAATGCACTGCAGCACTATGAACAATAGTGTTCTCCAACCCGCGGTGCTCCAGCTGTTGCAAAATTACAACATTCATCATGCCCTGACAACCAAAGGGCAACTACAGCTGTTTCTAAACTACAACTCCTATCATGAGATGAGATTATTTGGTTGTCAGGGCATGATGAGAGTTGTAGTCTTGCAACCAGTGGAGAGCCACAGGTTGGGTTGCAATACAGCATGCTTAATAGAGGTTTGCACTGCACTATGTTTATTACAGGATTGGACAGCACTGTATGTGGTAGTGGATTGGACAGCACTACAGTATGTTCATAGGCATGATGAAAGAATAAAAGTGCTGCAGCACTTATCCCCATTTATGTATGTTTATAGCAGATTGCAGTGCACCAGATTGCATTTGCCCAAAGATTGTATTGCACAATATATAAGAGCATGTTCCTGACTGCATTGAATTGTGTACATAGTTGTCTGCAAGATCATATTGTAATAGAAACATCTGCATGTCCCTTATTGGATGGTGCTGCACATACAGTAAATAGATATAGCAGCATATCCCTGACTACATTGTGCTGCACATACAGTATACAGCACCATAGGCGTGCGCAGCCCATTGCATTAAGGTGTGCACCCTAAAGCACAAACTCACACCACGTGCGTGTATATCACACACACACACACAAATACTCTCTTGCTTGCATGCACACATACATAAACAGACATGCACTCATATAGGTCCCCACACATAAGGTTGGCAGTACAGTTCCCCCACATTAGGTTGGCAGCATAGTTCCCCCACATTAGGTTGGCAGTATAGTTCCCCCTACATTAGGTTGGCAGTATAGTTCCCCCACATTAGGTGCAGTACAGCTCTCCCACATTAGGTGCAGTACAGTTCCCCCACCTTAGGTGCAGTACAGTTCCCCCATATTAAGTGCAGTATAGTTCCCCCACATTAGGTGCAGTATAGTTCCCCCACATTAGGTGCAGTATAGTTCCTCCACATTAGGTGCAGTATAGTTCCCCCACATTAGGTGCAGTATAGTTACCCCACATTAGGTGCCGTACAGTTCCCACACATTAGGTGCAGTATAGTTCCCCCACATTAGGTGCAGTACAGTTCCCCCACATTAGGTGCAGTACAGTTCCCCCACATTAGGTTCAGTACAGTTCCCCCACATTAGGTGCGGTACAGTTCCCCCACATTAGGTGCAGTACAGGTCCCCCACTTTAGGTGCAGTACAGTTCCCCCACATTAGGTGCAGTATAATTCCCCACATTAGGTGCAGTACATTAGGTGCAGTTTAGTTCCCCACATTAGGTGCAGTATAGTTCCCCACATTAGGTGCAGTATAGTTCCCCCACAAACATATAGCCTTCAGCCACATGCAGTGTATGGCTGAGGCTGTATGCCTGTGTACTGCCCCACTTCAGTGTTCTGACCACCGCTCCTAGCAGTAGGTCCCAGGACTGGAGGAGTGGTGGTCGGAGCACTGAAGAGGACGTGCTGCCAGCTGGTGCTGGTGACTTACCATGCCGGCCGGCGTACATCCTCCTCGTCGTTGCCCCACTCCTCCGTTACTATGGGCGCACTGAATACTACAGAGCCATGTTATACATATAACTGCATGTGACTGCAATAAGTGAGCATTGTTTACAATTGTATTATATTATCGCTGTGTTCTGCACTCTATACAGTTGTATCTAAGAGCATGTCTGACAATGAACAGCACAACAATATAACTGCATGTTCCTGCCTGCCCTGCACTCTGCTTGTAATATAAGAGTGCATGAAGATTGCACCCTAGTATACAGCATGCTCCTGACTGCTCTGCACTCTGCTTGTAATATAAGAGTGCATGAAGATTGCACCCTAGTATACAGCATGCTCCTGACTGCTCTGCACTCTGCTTGTAATATAAGAGTGCATGAAGATTGCACCCTAGTATACAGCATGCTCCTGACTGCTCTGCACTCTGCTTGTAATATAAGAGTGCATGAAGATTGCACCCTAGTATACAGCATGCTCCTGACTGCTCTGCACTCTGCTTGTAATATAAGAGTGCATGAAGATTGCACCCTAGTATACAGCATGCTCCTGACTGCTCTGCACTCTGCTTGTAATATAAGAGTGCATGAAGATTGTACCCTAGTATACAGCATGCTCCTGACTGCTCTGCACTCTGCTTGTAATATAAGAGTGCATGAAGATTGCACCCTAGTATACAGCATGCTCCTGACTGCTCTGCACTCTGCTTGTAATATAAGAGTGCATGAAGATTGCACCCTAGTATACAGCATGCTCCTGACTGCTCCGCATTCTGTCTATATTATAGTAGTGCTTGAGGATTCCTCTGGTCCATACAGAGCATAACATGGCAGCATCTTCCCCTGTACTCTAGACAGGCTTGAGGACTGCACTTTATCACTATACATACAACTAAGTGCAAAGTGCAAAACACTTTAGCGGTATGTGTAATATATATATATATATATATATATATATATATATATATATATATATATATATATATCCCTGCACGGTATAGAAATGAATAAGTAATGCACTGTACTTTGCCTGTGTAGTACACATATTGGGGAATACAATGTATTATATATAACAGCATGACTCCATGTTGTTACGCAGCATGTCTCTGACTGCTCTGTACTCCATGCATGCAATAGAAGTGCCAGAGGATTGTACTGCATCATACAGAATATCAGCATGTCCCTGACTCCACCTGTACAGTAGACAAGTTGGGGAATTCAATGCATCATATATAACAGCATGACTGCACACTACTGCCTGTACTGCCTGCGACTTACACTGCATCATATATCAGCATAACTGCATGTTATTACTCTGCACGTCTCTGACTGCTCTGCACTCTATGCATGCAATAGACATGCCAGAGGATTGCGCTGCATTATACAGAACAGAAATACCAGAGGATTGCGCTGTATCATACAGTATATTATCATGTCCCTGACTCCCTGTACAGTAGAATAATAATGCTGTTTATATAGCGCCAACAGATTCCGCAGCATTTATACCAGAAGGTACCACTGCACCATGTACTGTATATGATCATGTACCGCACTGTACTCTAAACAGTAGAAGTGCCTGAGGATTATGCTGCACTGTATATGATCATATTATCATGTTCATGACTGCTCTGTATTCTGAGGGTTACACTGCATTATATATATATATATATATATATATATATATATATATATATATATATATATCATGTTCATGACTACTCTGTATTCTGAGGGTTACACTGCATTATATATATATATATATATCATGTTCATGACTGCACTTCACCGCAGACCATTGATGGCCCCTGACTTCTATGAGAATAGTGTGTGGATGCATTCTATCTAGAAGGTCCTGAACACTGCACTGCATTACACATATCAGCATGTCGCTGTCCGCATAGCAAAAGGGCCTTAAAATTGTACTGCGCCATATACTGTACTGTACAGTATAGCCGGATATAATGCTTAGTACTGCAATTCACTATAAGTAACTGCATGACTCTACTGCACTGCACTCTGTGCCTGATGACTGCATTAGACATGATAGCATGTACCCCTATAGAGAATACTTGCCTGCACTATACATTGTATATGCAACAATTGCATGTCCTGGATTTGTATAATAGAACTGCATAAATTCTGTGTACACTGCCTGTCCTCTGCACAGTATGACCACCTGCCTGCATTACACTGGATGCAACTGCATGTCCTGGTCTATACTGCATGAACAAGGAATGCACTAAACTACCATACATCAGCATGTCCCTAGGCAGTATATATACTTCTCAAAAAAATTAAGGGAACACTTAAACAACACAATGTAACTCCAAGTCAATCACACTTCTGTGAAATCACTCTGTCCACTCAGGAAGCAACACTGATTGACAATCAATTTCACATGCTGTTGTGCAAATGGAACAGACAACAGGTGGAAATTATAGGCAATTAGCAAGACATCCCCAATAAAGGAGTGGTTCTGCAGATGGTGACCACAGACCACTTCCCAGTTCCTATGCTTCCTGGCTGATGTTTTGGTCACTTTTTAATGCTGGCGGTGCTTTCACTCTAGTGGTAAGGACATTACATTCAAGTTGGATCAGCCTGTATTGTGGTTTTCCACTTTCATTTTGAGTGTGACTCCATATCCAGACCTCCATGGGTTGATAAATTTGATTCCCATTGATAATTTTTGAGTGATTTTGTTGTCAGCCCATTCAACTATGTAATGACGAAAGTATTTCATATGATTAGTTCAATCATTCAGATCTAGGATGTGTTATCTTAGTGTTCCCTTTATTTTTTTGAGCAGTGTATGTATATACTAGAAAGAAAACGTCCAGCATCCAGGTTGGAGTAAAAACAGGGTTTTCTTTATTGGATGAGTCGCAAACACACGATAAAACAGCTGACACGTTTCACGCTTGAAATGCGTCAGAGGTTTTATTGTGTGTTTGCGACTCATCTAATAAAGAAAACACTGTATTAACTCTAACCAGGATGCTGGACGTTTTCTTCCTAGTATCTCTTTGCAGTGAAGCCGAGACCGGCAGGTCCGAGCAGAGGTGTGGAAGTTGAGCTGGGTGAGCTGTCATTATTGCTTTATTCCATATAGTAGATACAATGTATTTTGTATCTGTATCAAGTCTTTGCTGTTGATAGAGCGTACATACAATAATACATATATATATATATATATATATATATATATATATATATATATATAGTCAGCTCTAATTCTTAAAACTAGTCGCGAGAAGCAGGGGCCATATTCGAATTTGCGATATTTCTCAAATATATTGACGATTATTCGTCCTATATTCGCGAAATTCACATATTCGCTATGTTCATTCACTTTTTTTCCATTTTCACATGGAAAATGTGCTCAAAAATTTGCACGTGAAAAAACAAACAAAAAAAAGAATATTCGGCATTATCAATATATAGCACTGTATTATAAATATTCGCGAAATTGCGAATGCCGATATTTGCGATAAAAATTTGCATTATGAATATTCATGCTCAACACTACTTTGGATTGATATGACCAAGGGGTATTAATAGAGATGTAATATGCATTAACCCATGATCACTGCAATAATAGACCAATACACCAACCCCTGGCTCTCTAGGACTCTAGGATAGTTTCAGAGAGCTGTATGTTGAAGATTGCTGCTTTACAAAAATAAACTATAGACAACTATAATGCTTCCCCGAGAATTGTGCTGTAAAATACATGGCGGTAAACTGCATAGAAACACTATGAAAGGATTTACAATGCATTGGATATAAGTGTATTGTCTATATAAAAGCTCTCACTGGATCCTGTAGTTTATTACTTGTAACATGGGCCAAATGAATTGCTCAAAGAGGTACTCCGGTGGAAAACTTATTTTTTATTTTTTTTTATCAACTGGAGCCAGAAAGTTGAACAGATTTGTAATTTACTTCTATTAAAAAATCTTTATCCTTCCAGTACCTATTAGCAGCTGTATGCTACAGAGGAAATGCTTTTCTTTTTGGATTTCTCTTCTGTCATGATCACAGTGCTCTCTGCTGACCTCTGCTGTCCATTTTAGGAACTGTCCAGAGTAGCATGTGTTTGCTATGGGGATTTTCTCCTGCTCTGGACAGTTCCTAGAATGAACAGCAGAGGTCAGCAGAGAGCACTGTGGTCTTGACAGAAGATCTTTGCTTTTTGAATTTCTTTTTTGTCTTGTCCACAGTGCTCTCTGCAGACACCTCTGTCCGTGTCAAGAACTGTTCAGGGCAACTTAGGTTTGATATGGGGATTTTCTCCTTCTCTGGACAGTTCCTGATATGGGCATCAGGTATCAGTGAGCACTGTGGACAAGACATAAAATTCGAAAAGAAAAGAATTTCCTCTGTAGCATACAGTTGCTAAAAAGTGCTGGAAGGATAAAGATTTTTTTTTAATAGAAGTAATTTACAAATCCGTTTAACTTTCTGGCACCAGTTGTTGATTTAAAAAAAAAAAAATAATAAAATATTAATAAAATGTTTTCCACCAGAGTACCCCCTTTAAAGGGGTTATCAGGAAAAAAACTTTTTTTTACATACCAACTGGCTCCAGAAAGTTAAACAGATTTGTAAATTACTTCTATAAAAAAAAATCTTAATCCTTTCAGTACTTATGAGCTTCTGAAGATACGGTTGTTCTTTTCTGTCTAAGTCCTCTCTGATGACAAGTGTCTAAACTGGGCGGTTCCCGAGACACTTGTCAACAGAGAACACTTAGACAGAAAAAAACAACCTTAACTTCAGAAGCTCATAAGTAATGAAAAGATTAAGATTTTTTAATAGAAGTAATTTACAAATCTGTTTAACTTTCTGGAGCCAGTTTATATATAAAAAAATAATTTTCCTGGAATACCCCTTTAAGGCAGTGTTTCCAAACTAGGGTTCCTACAGCTGTTGCAAAACTAAAACTCCCAGCCTTCGGCTGTCCAGGCATGCTGGGAGTTGTAGTTTTGCAACTGCTGGAGGCACCCTTGTTGGAAAACACTGGTGTAAGGAGTGGAAGCAACATTATGAGAAACATTAGGCAAATAGAAGCAATTAGGTACCCTTAAGCCCCCCTTAATTATTTGCGCAAAATTCTGCGCCATTTTTTTATTTTTATTTTTACAGTCTTTCTGGTGGTGGTTTGTGTCTGATTTAGGCATTTGCGCACGCAACATAATAAAATTAGCTTACTTTTTGAAAAGGATGTGCAATAGGGAACTTCCTACGCAACCTAAAGAATGAAACTATACTTGCGCAATTAGTTTTTTTTGCGAGAAAAAAAATAGTAATAATAATTTAAGCAGGTGACAAATGCAATGAATCTATTTACACACACACACACACACTCACTAAGCCATGACTCCTCTATGAGTAAAAATGACAAAAATCGCAAAAACGAATACAAAAAAATAAAATTGTGCATAATAATCATCAATAGGATACACTACCTTCCAGGAAAAAAAAAAAGCGTCAAAACATGTCCAAAAAACAATGTTAAATGCCATACCCACCTCTAAGGCCTCGTTCACATGTCGGAATTTCCACAGCGAAAACATCTGCTATAGAAATTCCGATTCCAGCCTCCGCAGAAAAAAAACTGACATGTGAATACTTCGAAATTCGCTCGGAAATGAATTGGTACTAGCACCGGCACCTATCCGGACATTCCGCCATGTTGACATAGCCTTAGTCTTCAACAGATAAAGCTAGAGATCCCCTTACCATTCTGCAAATTTAGCTCAAGGGGTACTCCACCCCTAGACATCCTATCCACTAACTACCGGGGATCTCTGGGCCGGAAACCACTGCGTTCTGAACATTTATGTTAATG
The DNA here is from genome assembly GCF_029499605.1 of Hyla sarda. Lineage (NCBI taxonomy): Eukaryota > Metazoa > Chordata > Amphibia > Anura > Hylidae > Hyla > Hyla sarda. The sequence goes on along the minus strand of NC_079189.1, from coordinate 561,627,955 downwards.
ACGCCAGGTTTGGGCAGCCACGGTAGTGATGTCACGCCACACACCTCCATTCATGTATACGGGAGGGGGTGCGATGACTGTGGGCACTTGTCATGCCACCTCCCATAGACATGAATGGAGAGGGAGTGGTGTGACGTCACGACCACAGCCACCGAGCCCAGAGTCTTGGGGCGGAGTACCCCTTTAAGGTTTCCGATTTTTTTCCTGCTACAAATTTAATACAACAAACAGGCTGCAATTCCCATCACTACCACTTGGTAGTGACACATACAGACAAATAAAACAAACATCTCTCAACAGAGTAATGTAAAAAAAAATATGTGTGTGTTTTGTTTTGCATGTTTTTTAAAGATGGTCATTTTTGGTTTCTTATAATAGCTTTAAGGGGTACTCCGTTGGAAAACTTTTTTTTTTAAATCAACTGGTGCCAGAAAGTTAAACAGATTTTTAAATTATAAACCGCATGAGGAGGAGAGAGCACACCATACATGCTAAACATGCAAATATACGATACCGCTGGTAATCACCGGCAGCGTCCGGACCCGATGTATTGTATATGCAGCACCTGCGGGGTGCACACACTAGATAAAGTATTAAACAATACAATAAGAAAAGGTAGCGTGCACTCACCGCGGGTAGACTGCTGCAAGCACGAGGTCCGAGCGCCCCTTACCGTCTCCGTCCATGCCGTAGTGATCCCGGACCTCGGGATTGCAGCAGTCTACCTGCAGTGAGTGCATGCTACCTTTTCTTATTGTATTGTTAGATTTTTAAATTACTTTGATTAAAAAAATGTAAATCCTTCCTGCTTTTGACAGTTCCTAGAATGGACAGCAGAGGTCAGCAGAGAGCGCTGTGGTCGTGACAGAAGAGAATTCCAAAAAGAAGAAAAGCATTTCCTCTGTAGTATACAGCCACTAATAAGTACTGGAAGGATTAAGATTTTTTTTTATAGAAGTAATTAAAAAATCTGTATAACTTTCTGGCACCAGTTGATTTAAAAAAAATGTTTTCAACCGGAGTACCCCTTTAAGTAGACGTAGGGTATCATTCAGGCAATGCAGCTAAAGCCCCTTCTCATAGATGTTCTCTATTTGAGGAGAGATGCAGTGTAAAGCATGGGAGGTTATATCTGTGCCTTCAAGGAGCAGCAGTAAAAACCCTGACTGACAAGTACAAATCTTTAAGAGGTAGACATAGGTTTTCTGACTACCACTGCAGGCTCGATGTGATAACACAATTGAGAAATGACACCAATGCTATTGGCTAGAAATGACAGTGGAGAATGTATGACAATGGAATGGTATAAGAAAAGAGAGAACACCAGTCACTTCATTACATCCGTTCTAGACTTACTGTATCACCGGCCCCATGAAGGGCAGATTTTGGGGTGGAATCAGGACATACAAGGGTGGATGGAGCAGTTTGGCAACTGGGCCAAGTAGTTGAGGAGACGAAGCTTCACTATACAACCTAGATGGATGTTGGGTTTCCTCACAGAACATAACTCCTTGATATTTTAAAAGGTTGCGTTGGTGGAACATCTTGGGTTATGATGGTGAAGGTATGCTAGTCCTAACACAATGGCCCAGATAGCTGCTGCTCCCCAGTAAGACATAGGCCAATGAGTACATATGGTGGCTACTCTCCATTAGGACTTTTAGACATTCCATGTTCCCTAGAAGGCATCAATGCACTCTCCTTAGCACAAAACTCTTTGGAAATAGATTTTGTCAGGGTCTCACAAGTCAAATTATATATCCAAGTACTCATGGAGCTTCTAAGGGTTCAAAAAGTGAGTAAACCGACCACGTATACTCATCATTATGATTGTAGACCGACCACGTATACTCATCATTATGATTGTAGACCGACCACGTATACTCATTATTATGATTGTAGACCGACCACGTATACTCATTAATGATTGTAGACCGACCAGGTATACTCATCATTTATGATTGTCCACCTTTGTGTCCTTCCACTCCAATCTTCTATAACTTCATTGGGTCAATTGTGCTACCAATTTGGCCCTAATTATAAATCTGTAAGACTTCTTTTTGATATACTTTGTATACTTAGGCATACATATCATAGCGATCGACCACTTCATGACAGCCGCATGGCCTTTTTAAATCAACTGGTGCCAGAAAGTTAAACAGATTTGTAAATGACTTCTATTTAAAAATTGTAATCCTTTCAGTAGTTATCAGCTGCTGTATAACACAGAAGAAGTTTTTTTCTTTTTAAACTTCTTTTCTGTCTGACCACAGTGCTCTCTGCTGACACCTCTGTTCCTATCAGGAACTGTCCAGAGCAGGAGAGGTTTGCGGACAGTTCCTGATATAGACAGAGGTGTCAGCAGAGAACATTGTGGTCAGACAGAAAAAAACATGTAAAAAGAAAATAACTTCATGTGGAGCATACAGCAGTTGATAAGTACTGGAAGGGTTAAGATTCTTTAAATAGAAGTAGTTTACAAATCTGTTTAATGTTCTGGCACCAGTTCATTTAAAAAAATATATGTTTTTCACCAGAGTAAAGCTTTAACATGGTTGACATTACCCAGCTCTATTGTAGAAGCACCTTTGCTATTGGGCCCTCTTTCCTCTTTGTATGTCCTGGAGGGGCCCTCTTTTCTCTTTGTATGTCCTGGTTTTCCTATTTCTACAAATATTTACATCACAAAGTGAACCAGATAAATCTGATAGTTGTGTACAACTCCTGTATCATGACCATGAATCATGAACCAAAGCCGTGTTCTCTCTTCCCTTAAATATACAGTATACATGTTTGTACACGACCCCTATAACTTGCCTGTGGAATGTATTGCACTATATAACCGCTTGCCAGAATGCAGAGATAACCTTTGCCTATGGATAACCCTGCATCCCCTGCATACGGAATGCATGGCACGATAACAGTGTTACATTTGCAGTCCATGGAATGTATTTACGTGGAATGCATTGAACCGGAAAACATCTGCCTGGAAATTGGATGCATAATTGCACTGTATACGATTGCCTATTGAATGCCATGCACTTTATATAATTGCCTGCATCCTAAATGAATTGCAAACAATAGTTGCCTGCACTCCGAACTGGAAAAATAAACCTGCCTGAATATTAAATGCATGGAACGACGTCAAACCGCCTGCAGACTGAATGCATTGCACTATAATATCTGCATGTGTCCTGCATTGTGTGCCGCATCCTGATAGATGATGTACTGCACGGTACATGACTGCATGCTACGGAATGACTAATGTATACAGTAACTGAACGCATATGGCCATGTTTCCAAACAGGGGTGCCTCCAGCTGTTGAAGAACTACAACTCCCAGCATGCCTGCACAGATGACAGCTGGTCATGTGATCAGTAATTTGATTCTTCAAATCTTTCAGTGCTTTATGGTCATAACAGAATGTCACTAGATGACCAACTAGATCCCCTCCTAATAGCTTTTAGACCCCGGCCCGCCCCCCAGTTTAAAGGGGTACTCCGGTGGAAAACATTTTTTTTTAAATCAACTGGTGCCAGAATGTTAAACAGATTTGTAAATGACTTCTATTAAAAAATCTTAATCCTTCCAGTACTTTTTTAGGGGCTAAATGCTTTTCTTTTTGGATTTCTCTGATGTCATGCCCACAGTGCTCTCTGCTGACCTCTGCTGTCCATTTTAGGAACTTAGAACCTAGTCACAGCCGCTTGTTTTGCTGACACATGTGCCTGTCCTCACACCACCCATAGGCTGACGGCACGACAGAACTCTGCTGACCTCTGCTGTCCATTTTAGGAACTGTCCAGAGCAGGAGAAAATCCCCATAGCAAACATATGCTGCTCTGGACAGTTCCTAAAATGGACAGCAGAGGTCAGCAGAGAGCACTGTGGGCATGACATCAGAGAAATCCAAAAAGAAAAGCATTTAGCCCCTAAAAAGTACTGGCAGGATTAAGATTTTTTAATAGAAGTAATTTACAAATCTGTTTAACTTTCTGGCACCAAAAAGAAAATAATTTCCTCTGTAGTATACAGCCCCTAAAAAGTACTGGAAGGATTGAGATTTTTTTAATAGAAGTAATTAACAAATCTGTGTCACCAATTGATAAAAAAAAAAAAAAAAAAAAAAAGTTTTCCACGGGAGTACCCCTTTAACCCTTCCAGTACTTTTTAGCAGCTGTATGCTACAGAGGAAATTCTTTTTTTTTAATTTCTTTTTTTTTTGTCTTGTCCACAGTGCTCTCTGTTGACACCTGATGTCCGTATCAGGAACTGTCTGGAGCAGGAGAAAATCCCCATTGCAAACCTATGCTGCTCTGGACAGTTTCTGACACGGACAGAGGTGTCAGCAGAGAGCACTGTGGACAAGACAAAAATGAAATTCAAAATGAAAAGAATTTCCTCTGTAGCATACAGCTGCTAAAAAGTACTGGAAGGGTAAATATTTTTTTATAGAAGTCATTTACAAATCTGTTTAATTTTCTGGCACCAGTTGATTTGAGTACCCCTTTAATTTGCTTTCTCTGTGACAGTGTTTAACTCCCAGAGTGCCTCCAGCTGTTGCAAAACTACAACTCCCAACATGCCCGGACAGCCGTTGGCTGTCCGGGCATGCTGGGAGTTGTAGTTTTGAAACAGTTGGAGGCACGCTGGTTGGGAAAGACTGGCACACGGAATGCACTGTCCTTATTGTGACTGATTTATGATGTATAGCACAGCACACGACCGCATGCTACTATATACAGTAAGTGAATGCATATGGAATGCACTGTCCTTATTATGACTGAATGAATAACACGGCATGCATTGCACTATATACATAGACCTGCCTGCATGAATGATGGTTTGCACTGTTATTACTGTTCGGGCATGATATAGACTGCTCCGGAATGGATTGCACAATAAACCTGCCTGTGTAATGAATGTGCGATCACACCGAACATAATTGCATACATAGGGATTGCATAGCTAAAGAGAGGAAAGCGTGTATCGAAAGAGCTGTCAGGATTGCTTAGAACCTAGTCACAGCCACTTGTTCCGCTGACACATGTGCCTGTCCTCACACCACCCATAGGCTGACGGCGCGACAGAACTTCCATTTCCTGGGAGAAATCGGGATAATAGGGTTATCGCGTAGAGACGTGTGCGTCTGTACTAATACACAGTCCCAATACTCGGGGGACATTTATCATTGTTTGCTTTGGTAAGCGAGTTCTGTAGTCATTTTTTGTTTGCTTTACTTTTCCTTAGGTGCTACATATTTATCATACTATCACAGGGGGTTGATAAATTCGCTCACGTATGGGGGTTCTGTACTCCAGGTCCCATCTGGAGTAGACTTGCGACTTTTTGAAGGGGGCTTGCGACTTTTTTTTTGCCTACGTGTCACTTTCGCACATCATAAATACCTGACCACTGCAAAGTGAAAACAGAAATTTGCTTAGGTAAGGCTGTTTGTAACTTTTTGCTAACCCACAAAAGTCACACAAAAAAGTGCTTAGGTGCATGTGTGACTTTTTTGTGCGACTTGTGTAACAAAACAAAAAAATTCTAAATACCGTAAAAAATGTCCCCCCATATCAGTGCTCTACCAATATGCTATAACAATACTGTACCGATACTCATTACTGATACTCTAAACTAACACTCTTTGGCAATACTCTACTCAACTCTATACCAATACTCAACCTATATTCTATACCATTACTCTACCAATACTCAACCAAAGTTCTATACTATTACTCTACCAATACTCAACCAATATTCTATACCAATACTCTACCAATACTCAACCAATATTCTATACTATTACTCTACCAATACTCAACCAATATTCTATACCATTACTCTACCAATACTAAACCAATATTCTATACCAATACTCTACACATACTCAACCAATATTCTATACCATTACTCTACCAATACTCAACCAATATGCTATACTATTACTCTACCAATACTCAACTAATATTCTATACCAATACTCTACTCAACTCTATTCGAATACTCAACCAATATTCTATACCATTACTCTACCAATACTCAACCAATATTCTATACCAATACTCTACCAATACTCAACTAATATTCTATACCAATACTCTACCAATACTCAACCAATATTCTATACTATTACTCTACCAATACTCAACCAATATTCTATACCAACACTCTACCAATACTCAACCAATATTCTATACCAATACTCTACCAATACTCAACTAATATTCTATACCAATACTCTACCAATACTCAACCAATATTCTATACTATTACTCTACCAATACTCAACCAATATTCTATACCAATACTCTACCAATACTCAACCAATATTCTATACCAATACTTTACCAATACTCAACCAATATTCTATACTATTACTCTACCAATACTCAACCAATATTCTATACCAATACTCAACCAATATTCTATACCAATACTCTACCAATACTCAACCAATATTCTATACTATTACTCTACCAATACTCAACTAATATTCTATACCAATACTCTACTCATCTCTATACCAATACTCAACCAATTTTCTATACCATTACTCTACCAATACTCAACAAATATTCTATACTATTACTCTACCAATACTCAACTAATATTCTATACCAATTCTCTACTCAACTCTATACCAATACTCAACCAATATTATATACCAATACTCTACCAATACTCAACCAATATTCTATACCAATACTCTACCAATACTCAACTAATATTCTATACCAATACTCTACCAATACTCTATGCCGAAACTCTATGCCAATACTCTATGACAATACACTACAATACTCTATGCCAATACCCTATGCCAATACTCTATGCCAATACTCTCCCAATATTCTATACTGATACTCCATACCAATACTTTACCAATACTTCAAACCGATATTTTACCAATACTCTATGCCAATACTCTACCAATACTCATCTATACTAATACTCTAATCTAATGCAAGGCTCCCTGCCACCAACCCATAGTAGACACTATCTTCTCCACCGTCGTCCAGAGTAAGCTATGGGTTGATCTCTGCATTACACCATACTTTTACTAAGTACCACTAAGGCCAAGTTCACACTGCCATTGTGTTCTCACCCATTCTGGGTACATTAATCGCAAAAGCCGAACGGACCTAGAATGGGTCAGAGCAAAACTGACAATGCCGGGTCCTGAAAGATCCCATTAACTTGAATAGGGTCCATCGGGTGTCTGACATTTTACAGGAGTTGAGTGGAGAAAAAAATAGGACATGAAGTATTTTTTTTGTTCACTCAACTCCTGTCATGACCAGCAGCACTCTCTTTACTGGTGAACAATGGCCAAGTAAACAAGCCCTTACTCATTCCATTTAATACTAAGGGTGTGATACTAAAAAGTGTTATCTAAAATTAAAAAACAGAACAAATTTTTTTTTCAAAAACAGCTTCACATCTCTATTCCTGGGCTTTTATTGTGTATGTTTTTATAAATTTGCCTGTTAAAATTTGCTGGTGCTCCCTGTGGTCACACCCTAATTATCAGACAGTTGGGAAATGCTCAAACTGTTCTGAATGCTGGAGCCAGCGCTGGGACCTCGTGACGTCATAGCCCTGACCCCTCATGACATCACGCCCCCTCAATGCCAGTCTATGGGATGGGGCGTGACAGCCCTCATGCCCCCTCCCATAGCTTGCATTGAGGCGGTGGGGTGTGACGTCATGAGGGGGTGGGGCTATGACATCACGAGCTTCCGCCGCCGGCTCCAGCATTCGGAGCAGTTTGTTCCAAACTCTGAGCAGCGTAGTATGCCTTTAAGTACAGAGGAATTTCAGGATATAGCCGTACAAAGAGCAAGTTCTATTTTTAGATAACCTGCATAGACTTATAGCATACCTGTCATTTCAGGTGACTTTCCAGAGTGCACTGTCCTGAGGAGCAGTACTATTACTTCCCATTATATAGCTTGAACATGGATTTCTGCTCTGCAGGCTTCATCTAAAGTTTGCAATTCTCCCAGAGCTGGTGGGCAGAGCTCCCTCCTCCATAAACTTGTATTATTTGTGCCTATTTAAAGTAAAAAGTAAATATATATTTACCAAAAATTCTGTCAGTCTGTAGGCATCAATATGGAGAACTTAGGGACCCTTCTGAATACTTCATCATTCATAGTATAGCTTAGGAGGTCTAGGAAAAACTGCGTTTTGGTCACTGTTAAACCTCAGTATAAAGACTTGGATACCAGCTATGTAGGAAAGCATTTCAGGGGGAGGAGGGTGAACTACCCCATTACGGTGCCCCTTCTATAAAAGGGAAGGATATAGACTTGATTCTGCAATGCGATATATGAATCTTCCGAAGTCTGAGGCTTCATAACTACATAATATAGTCTCCCTTCTCTTATTCCCTATATGCTGACATACTGTATGGGGGCATGGGACAGATTTTAAAGATGTATATACTGTATATATATATATATATATATATATATATATATATATATGCATTACTTTAGCTTTAAACATAAGTCTATAAAGTGAGAAGCAGTGTTCAGCTTTGTGCCTGTACATCGGGCTGATTTGCATTGATGGTAGAATGTGTTGGGATGTATTAAGCTGCCTGTGCATGGACTTTATTGCGGTATAAATAACTACCCTGTGAATTGCATTGTATATCACAGTTTATCTCAGGAGTGAATTGCAATGTATTTATCTGCATGTATCTAAATTGCATTCGGAGGCCTTAAATTTGCCTGTAAGTGCACCGCATTGCATTAGATGTAGCTCTGTATATTGCTCTATTCAGCTGCTTGTCTACACCGGGGGATGCGGACTACATATGATTATTTACTGTTACTAACTTTTTAGCAATTACTATGCGGTTTGCTCGATGACATCATTGTAAGTCAAACTATTGTATCATATTAGAAAGCGTAGCGGACCGCAGAAGATTGCTCTATTGTCTAGGTATAGAACAACAAGTGTGTATATATATATATATATATATATACAGGGGGGACATAGACAACAGGCTGATTTCTATACAGAGGTAGAAGTCAGAAACAGGGGGGGGGGGGGGGGCTCTGCCTTGTAGAAACTTCCAGCATTAATCTCTCTTTTACAGATGCTAAGGCTTCATGTATGTGAAGCTATTGATATATATATATATATATATGTATTTATATATATATATATATATATATATATATATATATATATATATAACTCAATGGGGGAGATTTATCAAAACCTGTGCAGAGGAAGAGTGGTGCAGTTGCCCATAGCAACCAATCAGATTGCTTCTTTCATTTTCCACAGGCCTCTAAAGAGGCCTGTGGAAAATGAAAGAAGCAATCTGATTGGTTGCTATGGGCAACTGCACCACTTTTCCTCTGCACAGGTTTTGATAAATCTCCCCAAATGTGTCTACGTATGTGTGTGTGTGTGTATGTTCCAGCATCACGTCCGAACCACTAAAGATATTAACATGAAACTTAGGAAAATAGGATAGGTAATTTAACCCTTACTCACCCCCATTTGCCAGGGTCGGGGCTTTTGTTTAAAGTCTCATACAAGTCAATGGGAAATATATGTTACTGCATAACTTCCAAAAGGCTGGAGATATTTCGATAATACTTGGTCACATGTTACTTATATGTCCACTTAAAATATAGGATAGTTAATTCAACCCTTAACTACCCCCATTTGTGAGGGTCAGGGTTTTTGTTTAAAGTCCCATGCAAATGTATGTTTCCACATAACTTCTGTACGGCTCATATCCCATGCCGAGCACATTTTCCCCGATCTCATCCACAGACTTAGGACCGAAGTCCAAACACAGGAAGTGCAGCCTGGAGTGCTGAGGGGTGTGTGTCCAACCAACAGCATATGGCAGTGAAGTGTGAGAGGAGCTATGATTGGATGAGGCTGGACACCCCCCCTTCAGCACTCCAGACTGCACTTCCTGTGTTTGGGCTTCAGTCCTAAGTCTGTGTATGAGATGGGGGGGAATGTGCTCTTGAGCTTTTTTAAGCACAAATAAAGTAATTTTTTTTTAAACAAAGTATATTGGAAATATTTTTTATTTACCATAAGGAGTGCAATAGCAAAAATTTTTTTAATGAGACCATTTAAAGGGGTAACCCACCCTAGACATCTTATCCCCTATTCAAAGGATAGGGGATAAGATGTCTGATCGCGGGGGTCCCGCCGCTGGGGACCCCCGCATTATTGCATGCGGCACCCACTTGTTTCTTCACCGGAACCACTGGAGGGTCTGAGTCGCGACTACGGGAACAGAAGTCCGTGACATCAGTACTCCGTCCCGGTGTGACGTCACGCCCGTCCCCTCAATGCAAGTCTATGGGAGGGGGCGTGACAGCTAGTGCATAGCTGTCACGCCTCCTTCCATAGACGTGAATGAAGGGGTCGTGGCAGCTGGCATTGCCAGTCATCAGTTACGGAGCGGAATTCGCTCTGTGCACTGAATGACAGGGGTGCTGCACCGGAGATCGCGGGAGTCCCCAGCGGTGGGACCCCCACCATCTAACATCTAATTCCCTATCTTTTGGATAGGGGATAAGATGTTTTCAGCGGAGTACCCCTTTAAAGGGAAATTTCAAGAACTTTTGCCAAATGCTGCAGACAGGGAAGGATTGCACAAGAACTTTTGACCCTTCTACAAGACTTTGACTCTCATGCAGCTACTACCCAGGAAAGTATCGCTCCAACAGGGGAGTAAGTCTGACAGTATTTGAATGCGAGGCCTAAGACTCCGCACCGGGTCGTCTCATTTACACATATGAATATAAATCCGCACTCGCACCACCGTAGGTGCAGAAACTTCCCGCGTTGGACCCTCGGCGTCCTACCCTATCACCTCTTGTTTGGGTTTTGTTTCATGCCTTGTGGATAATAGGAGGACAGAGGTGCGTAAAGAGCCCAAGCAGATGCCCCCGCGTGCTCCCGTCCACTCACCCCGTGTCTTTTTTATTCTCGGTAAGTTATTAAAAATGCAGACATCAGTGGCTCCCAGGGTCAATATGTTGTTTTTAAATTTAAACACGAATTTCCATTTCATTGAGCCTTCGGGCCTAATGAGATGTGCTTTGACAGGAGCAGCTAGCTGGAAAAGGCATGATTGAGGAACGAGCCAATAATATCAACGCAAGAAGCAAGAGTTGTGCGCGCGCTCCCCCAGCCTGATTCGCCCGTCCCCGGGTCTCCGTCGGGCTATGCAAAGGAGGTTTTGTGCTGCGGGCGTTGCAGGGAAAATGTCAGATACGTTTAACTGTCTCCGAGCCTCTCTCGCCATCTATCCACCGGAGCGGCTGCGAGTTCAGTCAATCGCTGCTCTGTTTACCGGCCAGGATAAAGGGAGGAAGAGGAGGCAGCGCCCGGCACTCTACACATGTTATTCTGCTGCATTGCTAATCCTCTGCATTATGATCAGTGACAGTGCAGATGGAGAAGAACTTGTTGCCGCCAAATTCATTCCTTTGTGCTTATTTGCAGTCTACCAAACCTTAGGGCAGTGTTTTCCAAACAGTGTGCCTCCAGCTGTTGCAAAACTGCAACTCCCAGCATGCCCGGACAGCCTTCGGCTGTCCGGGCATGCTGGGAGTTGCAGTTTTGCAACAGCTGGAGGCACGCTGTTTGGAAAACACTGCCATAAGCCATTGACAAACTTGGTTTTGCTACATTTTTCTAGACAAAGCTTATTGGCATTAAGATATAATGCATGTATTATTAAAGGGGTATTCTGGGCAAAAACATCTTATCCCCTATCCAAAGCCCGCCGCTGGGGACCCCCGCGATCAGACATCTTATAAGATGTTTTTGACCGGAATACCCCTTTAACCCTTTACAAATATTTGGAAATAACACCCTGGTCTATTATATATGAAATGCATGTATTATTAATGTATTATTGTTATTATTTTGATTATTATAATAATGATGATGATGTTTAATTGTTAATATTATGATTATTATTATAATACTGATTAGAGATGAGCGAACTTACAGTAAATTCGATTCGTCACGAACTTCTCGGCTCGGCAGTTGATGACTTTTCCTGCATAAATTAGTTCAGCTTTCAGGTGCTCCGGTGGGCTGGAGATTCTTTCCTAGGAATGTATCCACCTTTTCCAGCCCACCGGAGCACCTGAAAGCTGAACTAATTCACGCAGGATAAGTCATCAACTGCCGAGCCGAGAAGTTCGTGACGAATCGAATTTACTGTAAGTTCGCTCATCTCTAATACTGATGATGATGATTATAATAATAATAATAATAATAATAATAATAATAATAATAGTAAGTATTATTATTATTATAAATATTTTTATTATCATCATCGATAATAATTTAATAATAATTATTATTATTATTATAATAATAACAACAAATATTTAGAAATTTCTCATTGACCCATTATATGATAAAAATGCATTTTAACATTAACCCCTGACCCATTATGTGAGACACACAAGTTATTGTTATTAACCCTTTTCAAATATTGGGAAATCACCCCCCTGCATCCATTATATAAGAAATTCATGCTATTATTAACTCTTTGCAAATAGAGATGAGCGAACTTACAGTAAATTTGATTCATCACAAACTTCTCGGCTCGGCGGTTGCTGACTTTAGCTGCATAAATTAGTTCAGCTTTCAGGTGCTCCGGTGAGCTGGAGACTCTCTCCTAGGACTGTATCCACCTTTTCCAGCCACCGGTGCACCTGAAAGCTGAACTAATTTATGCAGCTAAAGTCAGCAACCGCCGAGCCGAGAAGTTAGTGACAAATCGAATTTACTGTAAGTTCGCTCATTTCTATTTGCAAATATTTAGAAATTAACCCGCTGACCCATCATATGAGAAATTAATGTTATTATTATGAATATTATTATTATCATCATTATTATCATCAAAAATATTAATAATAATAATAATAAATATTTAGAAATTTCTCATTGACCCATTATTTAATAAGAATGCATTTTAACATTAACCCTTGACCCATTATGTGAGACACACGAGTTATTGTTATTAACCCTTTTCAAATATTTGGAAATCACCCCCCTGCATCCATTATATAAGAAATTCATGCTATTATTAACTCTTTGTAAATATTTAGAAATTAACCCGCTGACCCATCATATGAATGTTATTATTATTATTATTATTATTACTATTATTATTATTATTATTATTATTATTATTATTATTATTATTATGTTTATTATTATTAATAATAACAATAATATTATTATTATTATTATTATTATTATTATTATTACTATTATTACTATTATTATTATTACTATTATTATTAATATTATTATTATTAATATTATTATTATTATTATTATTACTATTATTATTATTATTATTAACCCTTTGCAGATATTCAAAAAATAACCCCTTGATTCATGATATAAGAAAAGCATAGGTCATTGACCCTTTCCAAATATTTGCTAATTATTGTACCCCCTGACCCATTATATAGGAAATGGCGTTATTAGGAAACCATTGCAAATATTTGGAAATCACCTTTTGATCGATTATATAGACAAAGAAATTGAACATTAACCTTTTGCAAATATTTATAAATAACACCCTGACCTGTTATGTAAGAAACCATGTTATTATTAACCCTTTGCAAATATTTAAAAATAACATCCTTACCTATTATAAAAGAAGTGCTTGTTCATATTAACCCTTTGCAAATATTTTGAAATTACTGTACCCCCCCCCCCCCCCTCACCCAATATAGAGGAAATGCAGGTTATTATGAACCCTTTCAAAATATTTTGAAATTACCCCGGAAAATATTTTTTTCATTAAATGGGTTATCCAGTATAAAAACACCTCAGGTTGTCCTCAGGTTATGTGTGGTATTGCAGCTCTGTTTCTATTGAACGTAATGGAGCAAAGCACTGCGCTGTTTTCGGAAGGAAGCAGCTGTTTTTCTAACCCTTTTAACCCTTTATAAATGAACCCCGATTCATTATAAGCAGCCCAGTACTTTAAGGGGTTTCAAGCTTTAGAAAAACTTTCTTCTAAAAACAGCGCCATCCCTGTCACAGGTTGTGACTAGTATTGCAGCTTCATTATAAATGATGGGACTGAGTTGCAATACCAACTATAGCATGTAGATAAGGGGCACACCATTTTTTTTTTGTGTTTTTGTTATTTAAGAAAATGCTGAAAAGTTTTTTTTTCTGATCATATTCAGACAGCTTATTTTAGAAGAGGAGCAGCTCATATCAATCATATAGATGTAAATGTTTCTGGAGGCCTGAACTAGACACTGTTCTAGACTTCTTCCCATTGAAGAACTTGATGGTCAGCCAAACATGGCTGATAACAGGGAACAATTGACCGTATTTATCTGTCCTACAGTCAGTCTCTTACATACTATACATACTATACTATAGGGTCATAGATGCAGTTTATACCATGTATAGGGCCTTGGCTCTCGGCAGGAGCATTGATACATTGTTAGTGGTTGCTGACTACTTGGAAGTCAATGGATCTTGACAGTGAAGAAGGTAGATCAGTGTTTCCCAACCAGGGTGCTCTCAGCTGTTTCACAACTACAACTCCCAGCCTTTGGCTGTCCGGGCATGTTGGGAGTTGTAGTTGTGCAACAGCTGGAGGCACCCTGGTTGGGAAACAATGCAGCAGAGCAACAATTTCAATAGAGTCCAATAGTGGATCACCAGATCTTATAAATCTACAGTACTGCAATATACAGTACAACAATGCATAAGGACCTACAGGGGGTTAATGGCCGTCAGAACATTAGGATTGTATCCTCTGCTTACCTCTGCATGTAATATCAAAAGGTATTTATAAAAATAAATAAAGATTGTATATATATATATATATATATATATATATATATATATATAGCAGTATACAGTAAATATATATATATATATATATATATATATATATATATATATATATATATATTACAGCATTAAAAAAGACGTTAATGGGTTACATAAAGGAAGCAGGGATACATTGTATCCTGCCGTATGACATAATATTTAAAAATAGCAGGAAACGGCCCAAGAAATTTGCACAATTCAAGGTCTTTCGAGCCCCTTCCAGGATGACAATTAGCAAACTGCAGATTTAAGGAGGAGAGTGGCGGAGATGCACTGTGCCATGATGAGGGGTCAGAGGCGGACGCTAACAGCATCTGATGTGACACATTATATTCCCTGATAGTAACTCATGGCGCTGGCAACTGCCCACTTCTGCATTGGTGCCTCTTGGATTCAATTAGGAAGCTATGTTTAGAATCATGAACTATTCAGGTCGGAAGATTTCCTTATGGGGAGAGACTGTCGTCTTGTATCTGGCCAAAAGACGTCTTGGATTGTCTGCTTTTTGTAGGATGAAGCAGATTTGATTCGCTCTTTGTCTCATTTCTAGATGGATGCTTTGTTTATACACATACAGTATATGCAGCTGATACATTTACTATTGCCAGTGCCCATGTTGAGGTGCAGCACACTTTATGCCTTGCTGCTGTCAAGGGGCTTTATTGGAATACCAGCGGTATTCCTGGTCATCCCGGTTCCTAACAAAACTTTTAGGGAGAGGAAAAGCTAAAATGACCCTCATCCTCATATCCAGTGCTCATATCCTGACCTCATATCATGACCTCATATCCTGACCACATATCCCGACCTCATATCCCATCGTCATATCCTGACCTCAAATCCCATCCTCTTATCCTGTCCTTAAATGCTGACCTCATATCCTAACCTCATATCCCATCCTTATATCCTGACCTGACATCCCATACTCATTTTCTGTCCTCATATCCTGTCTCATATTCCAACCTTTTATCTCGTCTTCATTTCCTGACTTCATATCCCCTCCTCTTATCCCATCCTCAAATCCTATTCTCATATCTCGTCCAAATATCCCAATCTCATATCCCGACCTCATATCCTGTCCTTATATCCCATACCCATATCCTGTTCCCCACGCTAACTATTCTCTGCTCCTGCCTGCCGGACAGTTTGCAGGATGTTTAAAAGTCCTGGGCAATCTCTGCAGCCCGAGAGTAATGTGATCAGGATGTGTAGTGGAAGTCCCATACACTTGCATGGGACTTCTGATAAAAAAAAAAAAACAACATAAGGGGATGGATAAGGGTTAATTTAACTCTATTTTAATTTTAGCTAACATATAATCAACATTTGACCAAGTTCCATCGAAATATATCCAGCAATTTGGATGTTATGCTGGAGCACACATACACACATACATATATACATACTACACATATACATACACATATATACATACACATATACATACTACACATATACATACACACATACATACTACACATATACATACTACACATATACATACACACATACATACTACACATATACATACACATATATACATACTACACATATACATACACACATACATATATACATACTACACATATACATACACACATACATACTACACATATACATACACATATATACATACACATATACATACTACACATATACATACACACATACATACTACACATATACATACACACATACATACTACACATATACATACACACATACATATATACATACTACACATATACATACACACATACATACTACACATATACATACTATACATATACATACACATATACATACTACACATATACATACACATATGCATACTACACATATACATACATACATACATACATACTACACATATACATACACACATATACACATACATACTACACATATACATACACACATACAGATGTGAACAGAAAAGTGTGGAACTGTGTCAATTAAACAATAAGGGTGATGCCTGATCCCTTTAATCAGCAGATTTTGGGATAGGCCCTCTATATTATAACCCCTTTAATAGTTTATAGTAAGTTTGGCCTTACTTTACCAATAGGCACAATAGTTCTAGGCCTATCGAAAACACTAGAGAAAAAGTGTATACGGCTGTCTGAGCAGGCTGGGAGTTGTAGTTTTTCAACAGCTGGAGGCCTCCTGGTTAGGAAACACCATGCTAAGGATTTAGATTTTTCGCACCACAAATTGAATGCAATATCATCATATATTAGCAAAACCCTAAACAGGCTGCTATTCATATCACAACCACTGGGTGTCCATAAAGACATTTATAGCATAAACAGCTCCTGACAGAGTATAGCAAAAATCATGTCTTTTTCTCAACTTGATCCTATTGCAGCATTTATGTCAGGATATGTCAAGCCAAAAGAAATAGTAGAGAATGATACATCTGAAGATCCAGTTCTAAATGGTACAAAGAAGACATAAGACAAAACACTTCAAACCCTTATGGAGAGCAAGTGACCCCCACTTGTTCTTCCAATCAGCGGATGAAATGTTTCCCCTTTCTGCGGTCAGCTTCTGCTGGTTAAGCCGGCCTGCTACAGCGTGCGAGAGACAAATTCAGAAGCGATGAACCAAGACCTCATTTCAGTCAATGGGAGCTCTCAGCCAAGCACATATTAAATGATCACCTATGTTCCCTAGTCAATGCAGTGAGAAGCAAATTAATGCACAGTTAATGATGCATCCACTTCCCTTTACAGTGTCTGGGACACAATGTTCTGTTAAATCCATGTTATTAGGCTGCATGTGGAGGGGGACGCGAGACAGTCAAGCTACGGCCACGTGTGCCCAGAGTTCCCCGTGGGATGGAACACATTTGAAGATCTGATCTTTCCCATTATGGCAGAAACATTTAAAAATAGTTCTTAAAAATGCAGAATATAAAAGCAAAATGTCAAAGTGTCATTATCCTGTACCCATGTGTAATTATTCTGTACCCCAAGTGTCATTATCCTGTACCCCAAGGGTCATTATTCTGTACCCCAAGGGTCATTATCCTGTACCCCAAGTGTCAGTGTCATTATCCTGTACCCATGTGTAATTATTCTGTACCCCAAGGGTCATTATCCTGTACCCCAAGTGTCAGTGTCATTATCCTGTACCCATGTGTCATTATCCTGTACCCCAAGGGTCATTATCCTGTACCCCAAGTGTCAGTGTCATTATCCTGTACCCATGTGTCATTATCCTGTACCCCAAGTGTCATTATCCTGTACTCCAAGTATCATTATCCTGTACTCCAAGTGTCATTATCCTGTACTCCAAGTGTCAGTGTCATTATCTTGTACCCCAAGTGTCAGTGTCATTATCCTGTACTCCAAGTGTCATTATCCTGTACCCCAAGTGTCATTATCCTGTACTCCAAGTGTCAGTGTCATTATCCTGTATCCCAAGTGTCAGTGTCATTATCATGTACCCCAAGTGTCAGTGTCATTATCCTGTACCCCAAGTGTCAGTGTCATTATCCTGTACCCCAAGTGTCCTGTCATTATCCTGTATCCCAAGTGTCATTACCCTGTACCCATATTCTAATGCAGATATATGGACAGCTATCATTGCTTATTCCTTTTTCGGGATAAGGCAGCACAGTGGCTCAGTGGTTAGCACCATTGCCTTGCAGCATTGGATTCCCGGTTAAAAACCTTAGGTAACAGGATGATGATCTCAAAAATACATTTTGTTAGTGCTGAAGAGTTTACCAAAAATAATGCTTTTCTCCCCAGGAGGTGGGGAGGTGTCATGTGTAAAGGGGAACCCCACTTGCCAGCGTGTGGCAAAAGTAAAAAAGTTCCATACGCTGTTTTCATGCTGCGGGGGTCGGCCACACCCCTTGTGACATCACAACCATGCCCCTTTAATGCAAGTGGGAGGGGGCGTGACGGCCATCACGCACCCTCCTATTGACTTGCATTGAGGGGTTTGGTCATGACATCGCGAGGAGCGTGGCCGACCCCCGCAGCGCGAAAACAGCGTGTGGAACATGTACTTCCGAACGCTGGCCTTTAAGTTCCCCTTTAAGTGCCACAGCAAAGGATTTGGAGTCAAGGAGGTTGGGCCAAGCTGCTTAAAAGCCGCTGTAAGGGATTTGGAGACAAGAATTGGCAATGTACATTAAGCTCTGTGTCAATCAACCAGTTTAGGGGGCAACTTGCAACGTGTTTCAAGGAGACGCCCCTCTTTATTAGGTCCTAATCAACCAGTTAGGGAGGAGGATGTAGGAGGTGAGCAATGCCGCGGCCCTTTACCAGCTTGGCCCCCACCTCCTTTATACTTGAGTATACAGAGAAAATTGTCAGGTCATAAATAGTGGAAAACCTATCAACTTTAACAAAGATATGTTTGATATCATCAGTTTGCCACCTATCTGATGGGGTGTGCAGCTCATATCATTAATGTCAGCTGACACATTCCCTATAAAAAAAAAAAATCTTTTGCGTTTTTATTTTATTTTTATCTTATCCATATTCTAAGTGCTAAATCTCCAAACCTCAGAGACCCCAAGTCAACTCTTGCTCAGATGTTAAATTAGTAATGAAATCCTAACATTTTCTAAGTGCTTCTTCTTCTTTTTTTTTTTTTTCTCGTTTTCACATAACGTCCTCTGACAGACAACATTGGGATGAAAAGTTGGTGTGGTACAATGTGTTTTCCTGAAGAAAGTGCCTCTTTGATTTTCTCCAAGGACAGATTTAAATAGCTTAGTTCCATTAGGGAAAAATGTAAATCACTACTACTCCCACCAGAGGGAATACTTACTGCGGAGTTCATGTGTGCGTGTGTGTGTTTTTATTAAAATAAAATGCACTGTCAGAATATCACTGCATCTCAGCACCATTTCCCTTCTCTGGAGCCGCGCTCATCTGGCAATCAGCTCCGCGCCTCTATTCCGGGGTTAGTTGAGGCCGCCAGAAGCTTTACAGCAGATAACTCGATGTGGAACTCCCTCCAACTAAAAAGAAAGCCCTCAACCTCCTTTCATGTTCTGATGTGTTTGAGGAAAAAAGCAAAGTTCAACCTAATTACATTTTTAATCTGCGGCTTCTTCCTAATGTTTTTAGCTATCGCATACTCCCAAAAAAAAACTTCATATATACCATATTTGCTTGATTAAAAGATAAGTTTTTTTTTTTTTTTTTTTAATTATTCTCCTGAAAAAAATTACCTCATTTTATAATTAAGGTGGTATAAAATGTGGCCCTTAGGGGCTGTGTAAACAAAATACAGTATTTTATACATTACCGGCTCCTCATCGGCAATGGAGGCCTGTGTTTTCTTCTGTAGTGGAGGCCTGGCTTTTCTTCTGCTGTGGAGGCCTGACTTTTCTTCTGTAGTGGAGGCCTGGCTTTTCTTCTGTTGTGGAGGCCTGACTTCTGCGGTGGAGGCCTGACATTTCTTCGGCAGTAGAGGCCTGACTTTTCTTTGGCAGTAGAGGCCTGGCTTTTCTTCTGTAGTGGAGGCCTGGCTTGTCTTCTGCTGTGGAGGCCTGTCTTTTCTTCGGCAGTAGAGCCCTGACTTTTCTTCGGCAGTATAGGCCTGACTTTTCTTCAGCAGTAGAGGCCTGGCTTTTCTTTGGCAGTAGAGGCATGGCTTTTCTTCTGTAGTGGAGGCCTGGCTTTTCTTCGGCAGTAGAGGCCTGGCTTTTCTTCGACAGTAGAGGCCTGGCTTTTCTTCGGCAGTGGAGGCCTGGCTTTTCTTCTGTAGTGGAGGCCTAGCTTTTCTTCTGTAGTGGAGGCCGGGCTTTTCTTCTGTAGTGGAGGCCTAGCTTTTCTTCTGTAGTGGAGGCCTGGCTTTTCTTCTGTAGTGGAGGCCTGGCTTTTCTTCTGTAGTGGAGGCCTAGCTTTTCTTCTGTAGTGGAGGCCTGGCTTTTCTTCTGTAGTGGAGGCCTAGCTTTTCTTCTGTAGTGGAGGCCTGGCTTTTCTTCTGTAGTGGAGGCCTGGCTTTTCTTCTGTAGTGGAGGCCTGGCTTTTCTTCTGTAGTGGAGGCCTGGCTTTTCTTCTGTAGTGGAGGCCTGGCTTTTCTTCTGTAGTGGAGGCCTGACTTCTGCGATGGAGACTTTGCTTTTCTTCTGCTGTGGAGGCCTGGCTTTTCTTCTGCGGTGGTTGCCCAGCTCCGGTGCTCACCTCCCAGCAGTGCCTAGCACTGGGAGGAAGTGATCTTTCACTTGATGATGTTACTTCCTCCTAGCACTCTTTGGTACAGCAGCAAAACTGCATGGGAGGTAAAAGAATGCAAAAGAGAAGCTTGCAGACTTAAAATGAGGGGACATGATATAAGGGGACATAATAAGGTGAAATGATGTATGAGGGGACATTATAAGGAGGCATGATGGTATAAGGAAACATTATGAGGGGACATGATGGTATAAGGGACACTATGAGGAGATATGGTGTAAACGGACATGATGGCATGAGGGGTCATGATGGTGTAAAGCAGCATTATGAGGGGACGAGGAAATGGAATGGGGATTTTGACATAAAAAAGTCTTACATTCGGGCCTTTTGTTTGTTTATTTTAATAAGATCCATAGTTTTCGGGGGCCGCCTGGTAACAATGGTCGTCATGTAATCGATAAAATATGGTACTACTAGGAAAGGTTTACTTTTAAAAACAACATTTGGAACATTATTAATGGTAAGAAATGACCAACCTTAACTACTACTTATGCTAAAAAGTAGGACCTTCATAGGAGAGAAGAAGAGCAATCACCCCCAAATCTTCCATTTGCTTCTGAAAAACAGATGGGTTGTCACTCATAACTATGAGCTATGTAAGTATCAAAAGATGCTAATGTCCTCATAACCTGATAGGTGATTGTCAGGGAAGATAGTAGGGGCAGAGTTGGCCGAACTAAGCGTGTTTCGCACTACGCAATTGATACACGTAGATTCATTGTTATTTAAAGTTTGGCCTACTGTATGAGTCTTGGTCGTCTATGACTGGAGTTAGAAACAATCTCGAGGTGTTCCAAAGACATTTTTTAAGACCTTTCTCCACTTTTTTACACTATTTTAGTAGAGATCCAGTTGGGTTATCTGAACCTCCACAGAATTTTATGCATTCCACCAAATGCATAAAATAAAAAAATTAAATAGAAAAAAACTAATTAAAAAAATTGTCTTTCCATGTTATGCACACAGTACACTATACATCCAAATGGGATTTTATCTTGAGCAATTTTTGTTAAAAGCTGTATAATTCTAGATTAGTACAACTAAAATGATGACATAAACCGCATAGACACCAAATTCTTATGTAGATAGAAATTGAATATCCTTCAACAAGTCTCCATTCGGATTAATGTCAGAAGATTCTGTATCCCGTCATTCTGATTAAATGGAAGGTGGCTGGAATAAGCAAAAATTCGGTCTAATGGGAGCTTCATTTATTATTAAAACCCAACTTCTTATCTGAATGTAAAAATATGGAGGTAATAATGCAATGGTGTAGTGCGATGTGGACCTAGAGGAAGAGCGGGAACGAAGGCTTTCCATTTCACTTAATATATAAAACCAACAGCAGGCTGGGAGCCAGATTAATAACTGGAGCTAGCAGAAAATACCAATATTTCTTTTAGCTACATCTGATGCTGTTTGATTCATAAGCAGTTGTACCACCGGGCTTTATTAAATAAAAATAAATACCATAGTGTTTCATTGGAGGTACACAGAAATAAAACAATGAGCCCGAGCAAGGGAAGGAAATAGATTCTCCCTCTCATCAGGGATTCGTCTGTTTGAAGAAGCAATGCAGGAAAAATACTGTTTACTCATTTTTAACTATCTCCTACAAGTAATAATGTGGCTTCTCTGTTCTCTTAAAGTGCCAATTCTCAAGCTACCAAGCATACAGTCTGAAAATATCTAACGTTGGTAAGGATAAGTACAGGTTAACCTACAACATGCAGGGACATCATTGGTTGACCAAATTTGATTAGTTCTTTGGACTTAAAAAAAAAAAGGGGGCAGAAAATCATCCTGGGGGGGGGGGGGGGGGGATTTGCCTGGTCAAGCAGTTTTATGTGGGATTATTCTGATGCTCTATTAAGGGGGAAAAAAACCTTCATTGCCTATCAAATACAGATGTGTAAATCGATTCTCCTCGAATCAGATTTTACATAAATGTGTTAATTTTGTTAAAATACAAGCTTTTAGTAATTCATGTTAGTTTTGTTTCGTCCCTGCTCCTGTGCAGGGACTTCAGAATTTGACAGGAGTGTCTGCTCCTGTACATACTTTATGTGGGCAATCATAGGGAAATCGAAGCCCTTCAAAATCTGGAGGAAAAAAAAATTATGAATCTTGGGACATTTGTTCAACAAATGTTGATTCTGGGAAAATTATGTTGTTGTTTCCTAGGGTCAAGTAATATTACAGACAAAATCATTTTAAGTGGAATTAAGATTGGAAAAGGAGCTTTCTATGGGAGAGCCGGAGATACACGAGCACTGTACTTGTATATCTCATAGAGATGGATGGAGGGCGTGTGCCGACCCCAGCTTCGAGCACAAGGAGAACTGCAGTGCTGTGCTGTAGACTGTGGGGTCCCCACGGTTAGACCCTGTGAAATTAGCTCCTTATCACCTATCCTGTAGATAGGGGATAAGTTAGTTTTCACTGCACAACCCCTTTAAGGGGTTTAATGTAACCAAAATTAGGGGGGGACAGTGACTTCCTGTGGCTGCAATGTAGCAAGTTGGAGAAGAACACATGGTCCCTGGCTTTTGGATGGGTAGAAGCTAATATTAATAGGTACTATGGGGGAGAATAGAAGGAATTTATGAGTTATTGATACAAGGACGGACATCAGTAAAAATAATTACTAGTAATTTTGAATTCTGAAAGCACAATTTGGTCTCCTTTTAGGGCTCAAAAAAGTCCAAAAACGTGTAGAAGAACAAGAGACACATTGCTTTTAGGGATGGGCCAAACCGCCTTAGACGGGTTCTGATATTTCTTCTAATTTTGCATAACCAACATACCACCATTGATATAGGAATCCAACCATCAAAGAGAAATTTTGATCTACAGGAATTAGTTTTTTCCAGAAGCAGTAATAACCACATTGTAGAAAGATGTAATGGACCTTCCAAAGCGAGATGAAGGCGAGTCCTAGCACGTACCAGCCTGAGAAATATCAGAAAAACAAGAAAAGTATTTCTCTCACTAGTTAATTTCTTACCGCCACATGTAGTAACCCAACTATGCCTATGTCATGATTTAGAAGCGGCTCATTTTCAACCCCCTGTAGTAAATGTTGTCCCCATCCAGTGTAAACTCATTATCACCTGTTATCACCCAGCTGCTTTAGCATGTTCCCCTGCGCTACATTTTGGCCCATTTGCAATCATTTTTCACATAATAGCTTCTTGGTAGGAGGTTTACATGAATATGTGTGTGTGTGTGAATGCACAGTAATTAAGATGAATACGGAATCGTAGACATTTTAGGTAAAGATGCTGGCACTATACGCAATGATGCATATGCCAGTACTGGGGAACAATATTCTAAGCTTATTTGACTACAGGAGAATCCATTAAACCTGCGGCAATGAGTATGAAAAATACTTACTGTCTTTTATTTCTTTTGGCACTTGCCTCAATAAATCTTAGCATGCATATTTCTACTATCTGAGATAGTTCCCAAAACCAACCTGTCATGAGCATTGAACCAAGAAGAATCGCTTTACACATGGATTGCCCATTAGTAGACATCATTTTGGTACACATGGTCATTTTGAACGTTGTCCTATAACATCTTAAAACTGGATACTATGGAGCAAATGTAGTAAAGAATGCCTCTGGTGCAACTTTTTATACTGGTTTGCTCCAGGCTCAAGTAGAGGGGATTTGGCACAGAGGTGATGTGGTTTCACTAGCAGGCATAGATTGTAGTTCATACCTACACCACCTCTGAGCTAGCGTAGATCTCGGAGGCTGCCCATGCATGTACCTTTTGATAAATCTGGCACAATCCTACACTCGTGAGGGTTGAAGACTTTGTAAGGTCTTTTAAGGTCTTTATAAACCATTGTGTGAAACACTGGTCTTTATAAATCCCCCCTTTATCTTACAAAATGGGTTGGGTCATTTTAAGTTTCCCTATTATACTGTTGCACAAGAATAATCAGATGTATTTATGTCTTGCTTCATGTGTTCATGTGTTTCCTTTGGTTCTGTTGCTAATTGGTGTATTTGGAAAAGCTATAAACGGAATCAGCTTCCTTCCTCTTCTGGCAGCTGAAAATATAGCCCCTTCTTACCTCTCCTGTAGAAGGAATCTTCTCAGCTATATTTCTTTTCCCTGAAAAGCAGACAGAAATCTGTTTTTACTGGCTGTTTTTCAGTAAACTGTGGAATGATACACAGAGACCATCACGTGTGTACACCAACAACCAGATTATTAGATGGACATGTTTATTGGTGCTAAATTTATAACATGGGTGTGCCCACCAATGACCAACATAAAACTATGCCATGATTACAGACAATAATTTCTCATGACGCACTCTTGGGAAAAAAAAAAGAGATGTGTGTCTTCTGCTGAGAAACAGATCCTTTTCCCTCATAACCAGACAAAAAATGAAATCAACAGCAAAGTTTTTAAAGCTATAACTTCAGAAGTATCTCTGCTTTGTGTCCTTCTTTCTCTTCCCTTAGCTTAATATCTCCAATATCAAAATATGACTTGATTTTGTAATACTCTGTCGGGAGTTGTTTATGCTACATGTGACCACCACATGGGTGTGATGTAAATTGCAGACTGCCAAGGGATTTATTAGCATGCTATCATAGTCCTTTCTGCAGAGTCCTTTGCAGAAAGACAAGGACAGACATATCTGTATGTAAGGGCTGGATCACGGCTGATCCTGGGAGGGTACATGGGGTGCACCGTACCCTGGCACGAGGGAAGCAGAAGAAGAAAGGTCACTTTGAAACTGCAAGAGTCCTGTTATTACTTTGGATGTGGGCAGAGTTAATAAGTGGGAGGAGTGACTAAAGATAGCCACACCCACTTAGGGAATTCCAAAAAATAATCCTGCACCCAGGTGTCCATGACCCTAGGATCGTCCCTCAGCTGGATGACCATTATTTTCTCACCAGCACCCCATTAGCTAAAGGGGTGAAACACAGGACTCTAGAAAGTCATGGAAAGAATATCTCTATACCGATATTTCTTCCCCTTTCGATTCTTCCATTTTTCTGGCTATACTTGCTATTTTTAAAAGCCTTGTAGTCATTGGTAACATAAGACTCAGAAGACTAAGCTGATGCTTATTCATTTAGCACATACAACCTAAAAAAGTGACAGTACAGAGATTCCCCTTGCGTTTGAGGCATAAATATATCTGCTTACGTGCCAAATTTCTTTTCCTGTTTATTAAAAATAGCAATGATTGCCTTACTCAAGGACATGTCAAAATCAATATGTTTCCCTTACCTATTTCTGCTCACGAGCATTATTGCTTTCGCCAGTGCCATCCAATTTTTGAAATAAATTTCTGAACTTATATCGTAAGGAAATCATTTTATTCTGAATTTCTGAAACTGTACAAAAAGTTCGAACTGAAATAAAAATATTTTGGAAATTGTTGGAGGTACAAGTAAAATCTTTTGGCAATTGATGCTCTACAGCAGTAGTCTCCAAACTGTGGACCCCCAGATGTTGCAAAACTTTAAGTAATCTGAAAGTTAAAGTTTTTCAACATTGCAGGTCCACAGTGTGGAGACCCCTGGTCTAGGAGTTGTAGTTTTGCAGCATCTGGAGGTCCACAGTCTGGAGACCACTGCTCTACAGCATCATCTGCAGGTTCACAGTCTGGAGACCACTGCTCTACAGCATCATCTGCAGGTTCACAGTCTGGAGACCACTGCTCTACAGCATCATCTGGAGGTCCACAGTCTGGAGACCACTGTTCTACAGCATCATCTGCAGGTTCACAGTCTGGAGACCACTGCTCAACAGCATCATCTGCAGGTTCAGAGTCTGGAGACCACTGCTCTAGAGCATCATCTGGACGTCCACAGTCTGGAGAACACTGCTCTAGAGCTTCATCTGGAGGTCCACAGTCTGGAGACCACTGCTCTTGAGCATCATCTAGGGATCCACAGTCTGGAGAACATTGCTCTAGAGCATCATGTGGTGGTCCAGATTTTTTGAGACCACTGCTATAGAGATTTTGATTATCAGGCAACTGTTTCCCACATAGATCTACAATAGATTGTTAGGTTTTACAAGTCACAAAAGAACCAGGAAGAAGGTCTTCAAGGTTAGGCTACATTCACATTGGCATACTCCGCTAAAGGGAGCTCCATCGCTTAGTCCTTCGCAAAGGGACTAGAACTCAGTGGTAAAAAGAACTACTGCATGCCCTAATTATTTCTCTCCTCGACTCCTCTATAATACCAGACCCCTGATAGACCCCATTCAAGTCAAAGTGATCTGTCAAGACAGTGTCCATTGTGCTCTGACCCATTCAGGGTCCATTTGGTGTCAAACAAAGAGCCAAAGGGACCCTAAATGGGTCTGAGCACAAAGGCTGTGTGAGCCTAGCCTTTCAATGAATTTTACTTCCTCACTCGAGTTCTGTGCACTCTATAATACAGAATATTATAAATGTAGGATCTACTAATTCCAGGCCAAAGATATTTTACTGGAATTGTGTCCTCTTTGGTGTCTTCTCCCCTCAGTGCTTCACTCCCAACCTTTGGAAACGCACTTGAGGTGAACCAGAGTGACCACCTACTAAGTCAATCGCTGGCTGGCCTGTTCTCCCTGAGTGCATCCCTGAAGGTGGCCGCTTGGAGTGATGAGAGGAAAGGACGTACCAGTGATTTGAGCTGACAGAGATGGAGAGATCTATAGGGGATACGTTTTTTTTAAACTGGAGTTTCCTAAACCTCTTTGGAACCTGTTTATCAAAGATAACACAAATTGATCACAAGGGTGTCTTAAAGCTGGGATCAGGCACTCATTCCCTATCCTGTGTGGATAAGTTTTTCTTAACCAGAGTACCTCTTTAATTTATTTCATGAAATAACTCTTATGCTATGAAAACAAGATGACTCTGTTGATTATGCTCCATTCTACACAACAAAGCTGGCAAGTGATGAATAACTTATCCTCAATCTGTGGAAATGAAAAAAAATATTCTAAACCGAAGTACCTCTTTTTTTTTCCATGAGAATACTCACCTGCTATGATAACAAGATGACTCTGCTCCATTCTACACAGCAAAGCTGACAAGTGATTCACAGCAGCAAGGACATGTCAGCCTAATGTGTGCGCGTGCACCTGTGCCACAGAGAGTAAAAAATAAATCAATCAGCAATTCACACATGTTTAAAAATATTTGTCAAATAATATCTATTTCCAATCACAGATTTCTTTTACCAAAAAAAAGAAGAATACAACGCAAAAAAAAAACTAACTTTTTGAGTCTGCACATCTCCTTTATGGATAACCATCAGAAGATGCAGCTGAATATTCATTTTGAGGGACGAGCTGTACAGTAGTCGCTCTGACACATCATGTACTATAGCTTTAAAGTACACACTTATTGAAGGCAGTAGTACTTATTGGCCTGCGTTTCACTCAAATAGAAAGATTTCTTCTCAAGAGAAAATTGCAAGCGCACATTTTTATCGTCACATAAAGATGAGTGATATCACCATTGCCTTCAATCTTTCTCATCCTTTCTGGTACTTGTTATTTTTACCTTTCCAGTTATCACACACTTTTATTTTTATATATATTTTTTTTTCTTTACTTTTTTCCCCCTGCCTAGAAACTTATTTGCACATTTTCTACCCAGAATTCCCTGCCCTGTGACTGCGGTTCACACTGGGAGATGTTATTTTCATGCAGCGACAATCCAGGGCTAAAATGATTAGAAACCTGAGGCTCCCCATCAGAGACTCGCTTATGGGCCATTTTGGAGGAAAATTACTTTCCTTAATTTTAAATTGAGCTTTTTTTTTTTTTTTTTTTTTCTCTTTGTAGAAATAACAATCCACTCAAGTGTAATTATTTTAATATTGGCTGATGAGGGAATCCAGAATAATGTTTTTAGTTGGAACAATGAAATAGATTTTAGATGAAGAATAGATTGGGGAGCAATCAATAGGATTTTGTTAGTTTATTCCATCTTTATTTCTTTATTTATTTATTTTTTTTTGAGCACTTATTCTCGGATCATCTATTTATCCAATCTACATTTCTATCAACAAACCACATTTGTAATTACATTTTCTAAACAAATATTAATAACGTGGTGTGTAAGTAAGAAACATAAAGAGGAAATAGATTTTGAGGCTTAAATAATGGAAAAGGATATAGAAGCCTAGATATATATATATATATATATATATATATATATATATATATATATATATATATATATATTAGCATAAACAACTCCCGACAGAGTATGGCACAATCATAATTATTTTTCAAGTTGGTTCTCTTGGAAAATGTCAAACCAAGAGATAATAAAGTATTCTCATTTCTCAGCATAGGGTATATCTAGTAGATCGGTGGTGGTCCAACTGATGGGACCGCAAACGATCCTAAGAATTAAGGTCAATTGTCTTTCGATTGAATGGAGAGGTAGCAAACATGTGCAGCCAGTGCTTTATTCTTTCTCTATGGTGTGCTCTGTTCTTTTTGGGGGCATGTATTTTCCTGCATTCTCTGGATCAGTGGATGCCCCAATAATCAGACCCCCACCTATTTCTTAGTTATACCCTATCCTGTCGACAGCTCTGTCCTTTGTGAAGTGTCCATGCTGGGTTATTACAGCTTAGCTCCCATTAAAGTGAATGCAGTAAACCAGCACCTATACTGCACAATGTACAGAGCCAAGGAGACTACCATGGCTCCAGCAAGCAGCCGATCAGCACTAGTGTGGTGAATTTTTGACTCCACCAATCAGATATTGATGGCCTATCCTAAAGGGCCGGCCAGTAATTAAAAAAGGTACTATTATAAACCCCTTTTATCTTCTCAAATCTAAGTGTACAGTAAGTGGCGGTTGTATGTAACTGTAAATAGTAACATGAAGCAACATTAAACAAAGTAGTGCAAGATGTTCATTGTCAGTTGCATGCACTAGCTCCATGGTAGGACCACCACTGATTATTGTGCTTATTATTAAAATCTTAATAATAAATAAATAAAATTGTAAAAATAAATAAGTAATAAAAACTGTGTCATAAGTTAAATGTTAGAATTCAAAATTATACAATTAAAATTCACCACAGTGCCAAACTACTTTATATGTACCTTCTTAAAGGGGTATTCCAGGCCAAAACTTTTTTTTACATATCAACTGGCTCCGGAAAGTTAAACAGATTTGTAAATTACTTCTATTATAAAATCTTAATCCTTCCAATATTTATTAGCTTCTGAAGTTGAGTTGTTGTTTTCTGTCTAACTGCTCTCTGATGGCTCACGTCAGGGAGCAGTGCAGTTCCAATGGGGATATTCTCTCATCATGCACAGCTCCCGGGACGTGACATCATCATTGAGCAGTTAGACAGAAAACTTCAGAAGCTAATAACTATTGGAAGGATTAAGATTTTTTAATAGAAGTAATTTACAAATCTGTTTAACTTTCCGGAGCCAGTTGATATATATATATATATATATATATATATATATATATATATATAAGGTTTTGCCTGGAATACCCCTTTAAATAAAGTAGAAAAAGATAATGGTGGTGGCACCTAACGGTCTGAAAAATGCAATACTTCCACACAGTCTATACATTGGGTCCAAAATTCCAAAGACTATAGTGGTAGTCCATGTTCATAGTAAATTCAATGCACTGCGGTGGTGCCAGGACTGAGGTATGTAGAAAAAACAATAATTGTAACAAAGAAAGGGGTCCGGCACCTTTATATGTACCTTGGCCACCCAGCTTACTGGCATTGTGCTGTTTTCATGAACAAAACAACATGTTTTGTGGAGGGGCTGAGAGTCCGAAATCCATAGGCCACTCAATCCAGGCCATATTGATAATTTCACAGAAAAAAAAATAATAAATAGGGAGTGAGAAACTTACCCTCCTAGAATGTAGAAAATATTCTTTAAAATATTGGCTCTTATATATTAAACTGTGTGAGAGACAAAGTGGAGTGATTTTTCCACATCAGCCAATCAAAGCTCAGCTAACAAGCTCTGGTAAAGTGAAAGCTGAGCTGTGATTGGTTGCTGTGGAAAAATCACTCTACTTTGTCTCTCACACAGTTTGATAAATTTGGGCCATCATGTTTATAATATAACACCCATGGGTGATGTTTTATAGTAAGTCCCTTGATAAAATTAGATTAGAGTCCCCGCCCATGAGGTTCTATTCATGACATTTTCTGCCATGCTTTGATGTTCAGTCAGAGGATAGCTAAAGTTTGAGCTCTCTTTTTATCATATGGCAAAGAGCAGTGAAAGTCCAGATCAATAGGTTGAAGGCTAGAGAGAACTACTCAAGGACAGTCTAGTGATGGCACTGGGTACACTGCGGTGTATGAGATATACGGGCTCATTGCCTTTTATTGTATAGTACATTTCTTTAATTCTCTGTACACCATCTGTCACTAATTTCACATTTCTGCCCATCTCAACCCAACAGTGTATCGTGTTCTTTTCATGCTCTAAGGCCAGAAGATCAAAGCGAAGTATCAGACTGAATCTGAATTCTGATGTATTTTTTATACCATGTGTTTTATGCTAAAGGTGACAGCCGTTTGATATACAATAGCTCAGTTCAGCTCTGTTCCTTCATGTCAATCAGATGGCTTTTTTGTAACGTTCTACCTCTCATCTTCCAAAATAAAATACTCTCTATATTTTATCATACTTACTTTGTGTGGAATAACAAGGAGTATTTGTGATCTCGGATTGTCTGCGTTATTACAGCCCTGTAGCTATAAGATCTGTAGGGTGCACTGTAAATCACACAGGATGGATAGGCCAATAAAAAATCTCTGTTGTTTTTTTTTTTTTTTTTGCTGCAGTGTATTCAGGCAAAGCTAATAATACCAGATTTGATTTCTGAAGGATGCCAGCAAAATGCCAAAGCTTTCACCATTTGGGCATGTCTGTCCTATTACATTCCATTTTTTTCATTATAGAAATATATATATATATATATATATATATATATATACATATATATATATATATATATTCCTAAGAATACATATAATAATTAATATTGTTATTATTTATTTTTATTTATTATGTATTTATTCCTCTGCTCCCATAACATGCGTCCTCCCTCTCCCCTCTTTCCTAGTGGTTTAACCAGATATATTACTACATAGAAGTAATATTATGAGTAGTATTGTGTAATGCTCCCCATTGCACAACCCATTTAAAAATGCTTTATTATGTTAAAGAAATCTAAAATAATAAAAAATACAGATAAGTTATAAAAATTAGCATAATGCTCACTGCAGAATTTGGGAATCAGAAAACTCTGCCACAGAAATTCTTCGGTGGTCTCCGGTAGAACATCAGCAGTCCAGTGGTTCCCACTGCAGACGGAATCTTCGCCCAGAATATATCAATGGCAGATTTTTTTTTATTTTTATTTTTTATTCACCGATTTAAAAACAAAAACGAAAAAAATATGAAGGGCTATGTCAAGTTCTATGCACTTCAAAATGGTAGTACTGAAAACTAAAACTCGTCCCTCAAAAAAAATAAGCAACATAGGTCATGTGTTTACCCAGTTACACACACATCCTCTACACTCAGTTCTAAAAAAAAAGCCTTTACCATTTCCCATATCTCAGTCCCTGCCTGAGTCCTGTTATCCGCTCTGTAAACACCCGCGGATTTGGAGACTGCAGGTTGCGGAGATGGATTTACTAAGCGCGGTGGACGCTACACAATTACTCCTGAGCTTGATGCCTCCACTTCAAAGACATCTTCTGCAGGGGCTACAACTAAACTAGATCAACTGAGCCAAAATTATATTCTCCCTTTTTTCTGTTTGTGCTGCTTGTTAAAATCCCTATTTCCATGTGCAAAAAAAAAGTCCCCAAAACCCTAATTTAAACATTCTATTTTGGAAAAAATGTATAACTCCTGCTATATCTTATGAGACTTATGAGGACCAGGTCTCTTGGGGAGCTTCCAATAACATCATCTCTCATTTTTTTTGTGTCCTCGTTGTTGTTTACCATCTTGTCCTGTTGAAATTATTCAGTGTGTCAGTCTGGAGGAAAAAAAAAAGCGGAAAAAAAAAGCGAAAAAAGCTTTTATCGGCTCTGGATGTGTTAGATGGCTGAACTGTTCTCTTTGAAACATAGACAGACATTTAGTTCCATACATAATTTAAGGTGGGTGAAAAGATACCTACAACATAGGAGTTGACTTGTGATGTTAACACTATCGGTGTGAGTTAATCTATGTTTAGCACCACCTGGTAGAGTGTTCTGTAGGGACGCTACAGCTTCGCCCTGGCTATGAAGGAAGGGTGTAAATGGTTTTGCTCTTCTAGCACGGCAGAACATTGAAATTGTTTTCCTTTCTTGCACTAGGTTCAGACTTCCGCACATAATTCCACTTAGAAATTGTGCCCTGGATTTCTGGTGTAGCTGTCAATGGGGTTCTGCTGCACAGTGCACACTATGGATTTTTATCAGTGTACACTAAGCATCTTACTTATTCTTTTGGCGGAACCCGTGCGAAATACATTGTCGTATATTGAAACATCAATGTCCATTGCAGGCTGAATCAGCCGGCAAAATGTCCTTGTGCCGACTGATTCAGCCTGCAATTTCCTCTGTATGATCCTAGCCTAACGGTGCCGTCACATATGTCCAGCAATCTGGTTAAGTATTACGCCGGCTCAACGGTCACAACTGATACCACAATTGATGCCAAAGTTTATCAGTTGTCTATGGATCCAGTTATTTCTGCAGACTGGATGATAGAACACTGATATATACGTTCTAATGTCTGGGTAACCAGCGTCCCAAAAGAGGTTCCGGATAAATCTGAACTGTCCCATTCAAGCATCAGTTTCCCTCCAAGGCTTTTCTATGGTGTGGGAACTGAGCCAGATTGCCAGGCATACAACAGGTGAAATCAGTATTGGACATGTCACCATTTTTGCTTTTGCTATTGAGATGAACTTTGTCAACAGATTTTGATAACAACCCAAATAATGTATGCATGCAAAAAAAACACAACATATAAGCTCAGATATTAAGTTATGTGTAATAATATGAAATGACACAGAGAAAAAGTACTGAACACACAAAGAAAAGGAAGGTGCAAAAAGGCATGGAAACCAAGACAACAGAGGAAATCTATCAGTAATTATAAAGCAAGCCAGCTCCTTTTTAGTGGGTATTAATATCAGCTGGTTTAGTCCCAAATTATGGCCTACAAAAAGATCTCATTGCCAAGGTCTCACACAAGACATATCTCCTGATGGGTAAAAGCAAAGAGCTGCCTCAAGACCTTCATAACCCAATATTAATACAGCCTTCTGCTGTCCAAGCTTGCTAGGAGTTGTAGTTCTGCAATAGCTGAAGGCGCCATGGTTGGCAAACACTGTGATAAACTATTACATTGGTAACAGACTCGTAATCACAACAATACCAATTAGAAGCAACCAGAATATAAAAATAGGCTACTTCTGTACCATAAAATCCACCATAAAATAAGAAATATAGGCGAAAAAAACATATGCTTACAGTAACTACTTATCTAGGAAGACATAAAGTACAATACCCTTGCTTTTAAATCACTCCTAAATTGCTTCCAACATGTAACCCTATGACCAGAAGTCCTAGTTCTTCAGGGAAGTCAATGCTGTAAAGGCAATGGTATCCAATATAAAAAATAAAATAAAGTAAAAGGCGGCACTCCAGAAAATCTTCAAAAAAGCAGTGATAGTTTATTCACCCATATGTTCGATCGAACACTTCAGCACCTCCATGGAGCCATTTTGTTGAAAATGGCTCTATAGAGGGCGTTGAAACAATGTATTGAACATATGGGTGTATAAACTATCAATGTATTTTGGAAGATATTCTGGAGTGGCGCTTTTTTTTTACATTTTTTTTTTGTTATCAGTTTCCATGGTGGACCACTGAGCCTGAAAGCATCACACCCTTTAGATTTTCGGGTTTTGTTTACAGTGAACTTCTATTTTTTATATTTTGTTCATGTTTACTTGCAAAAGCAATGGTAATAGCCAAAAAATAGAAGTATTGTAAGTCAAAAACTACTCATAGAGACATGTTAAAAGCTTTGATTGGTCAGCGCTGAGACCCCCACCAATCAGGGAAACAAGCTGGGAGAAGCATATGTGAACTTCATTCTATGGCCCTTTTATATGTGTATGTGGACATCCAGGGAAGATGATGGTACATAGTTGCGATCTGGGGAGTAAATTGTGCTACTGCGCACATCTCCCCGCTTGTTCTCCTTTTAAATGACAGGCGCACTTTAAATACAACAATGCAATGACATGGACTGGTCATATGTGCATGTCCTCATATGTAAAACATGTAGATACACCATGGAGGATAGAAGCACATCATGTTGAAAGGGGTACTCCGCTGCCCAGTCGTTCGGAATATTTTGTTCAAAATCATTGGACCACGCCCCCTCAATGCAAGTCTATGGGGAGGGGGTGTGGTGGTCACCACGCCCCCTCCAATAGACTTGCATTGAGTGGGTGTGGTGTGATGTCACGACCCCCGCCACCGGCACCCAGCATTCTAAACGAACACTGGGTGCTGAACAGAGATTGCAGGGGTCTCAGCTGCAGGACCCCTACGATCAGACATCTTATCCACTATCCAAAGGATAGGAGATAAGATTTCTAGGGGTGGAGTACCTCTTTAAATAGAGTTGAGATGTAACTCAGCATAGTAGCATGCATTATCAAGTGGCAGGAGTGGCACAGTTTCTGGAACATATGGCAAAATAGGACCAGGCACATTTGTAACCCAAGTCGCTGGGATTATCCATTATAGAAACCTAAAAAATGTACCAATCCTCCAGGAATTCTGAACTGATTACATCACGACTTCTAGGATTTAGAATGTTCTCAACCTTTAAGGCAAAGGATCTTCTATGTATTTAAGCTCTAGTTGCCAGTAGAGTGAGTTACTCTATGTGTTCAAAAAATCTGATGGCATCATTGGTCTCAGCACTGGAGCCCAGATGAGTCTTCGTCTGTAGCTTCTGACAGGCCTGCTTCCAACATGATCTGGTTTGAAGCAGGAATTGTATCACAGGTCGACCATGTACCAAAATTCCATGGATTTAGAATTGATGTTACTAACATGACATCTCTAGGTTCTAGAAAACTGCAGTTTCTTCCTTCAACTTTCGTGATGAAGGATCTTTTTGTGCAATAACTCAGTAGAGTGAGTTACTTTCTTCTCTGGTCTCCGTCCTGGAGCCTCGGAGAATTTTTGTCCGTACCTTCTAACAAGCCTGCTTCCTGTATCTTCTGCATATGGCCACACATATTCTTAAAGGGGTATTCTGCCCCTAGACATGTAATCCCCTATCCAAATGATAGGGAATAAGATGTCTGATCGCAGGGGTCCCGCCGCTGGGGACCCCCGCGATCTCAGTTTCAGCACCCCGATGACTGGCGATGTCGGCTGGAGGCTCGTGATGTCACGGTCATGCCTCTTGTGATGTCAAGGCCATGCCCCCTCAATGCAAGTCTATGGGAGGGGGCGTGATGGCCATCAAGCCCCCTCTTATAGACTTGCATTGAGGGGGCGTGGTTGTGACATCACAAGGGTGTAACTGTGACATCACGAGCCTCCGACACTGCCCCAATGCTCTAAACGAACGTCGGGTGCAGCAAAGAGATCGTGGGGGGCCCCAGAATCACCCCCCCCGCCAATCAGACATCTTTAAGCTGTATAGGGGAAGAGTACCCCTTTAACCTGAGTAACCCAATCCATGTACAAAGTTCCAGGGATTTGGAACTGATGACATAACAACATGACATCACAGAAAACTTTTTTTTTTTTTTTCTCCAGCTACATTTTCAGCTATCAAGTTGGAGAATTTTTTTGTGCAACCACTCATTAGAGTGAGTTATTCTCTTCTTCACCAACTTTTGCTGTTCAAACAGTCAACCGGATAACATCGCTGGTTTCAATCCGGGAGCCCCAACGAGTCTTTGTCTGTACCTTCTCACAAGCTCCTGTTTCCTACATCCCTCTCTATATCAGAATAATTTAACACAAAGCCTTTCCAAGCTGCCAGGTACAAACCATAGCAAAGCATTATTCTTTATTTTCTTCCACCCGGTGTCTTGTCTTTATAAACCTACCTCGCTCCTCACTCTTATTGATTTTCCCAACTCCCTCTCCACTCTTTTTACCGTTTTATCGCCGGCGCTCCCTGACCTCTCCCACCTTCCATTTTTATCACTCTCTACAATCTAACTTTCCTACAACAACCGGCAAATGGTCTGTTCAATAAACGAACACTTCCTTGCATTATTTTTTGCAGAAGATGTACTTTTTTTTTTTTCCTTTTAAAGCAAATGCTGCCTCGGCAAAGCCGGAAAAAAAAGGTTGTGGCCTGCTTGACAGATGCTTAAGAATTACAGGTGAATTCTGCAGACTCAGTGCCCAAATTACTTGTAGGACCTGGGTCTGTATTTAGTCCAATAATCATTGTGGTTTTGTATGCGTTCTCTCCAAGGTTATTTTCTGAAACAAGCAAGAAAGATCTGCTGAGGACATGAGGCCGAATAATTCAAACCCTCCGATGCAATCTCTGGATAAGATAGAGGTTTTCTGCATCTATTAACTTGTATTATTCCCCCCCCCCCCCCCCCCCGCCCCCCTCGTAAACACTAAAACCAGAGGTTTCTCACTTCCTGCTGAACCAGGGCATTCTTAATGGGAAATATGACCAATGTCTTACCTCCTGTCCCTTCGCAAGGTTCTGCTAATATTGACCTTTGAGTTACATAAGATGACCGCTGGAGCGGAACCAACATTAAATGACAGTCGTAATGAAAAACAGTTTAATTTGGACAGCACCGTTCTCAGCACCTCCATCATTTTCCAATTTTAACCCAATCAAAAAATAATAAACGAAGTGTTGCTGTAAGTTAATTTGGAGGATTGGTTCTTCATCATCCGTTATGGGACACGGAGAATAGAAATTTCACGCACTTTGTTTTGTGATAGAGGGAAAGACCTAAATGCATATTGATCTAAGATATCTGGTATGCATTGGATTGAAGTGGAGAAATTGTATAATCCGGGATGGTATATTATTACTGGGGTTTAATTTTTAGATATTGCCTAACCAAGCACCAAATTTGAGTTAAATGATCCAAATACAGATTAGGTTTGATAGTAGGTTTAGTTATAACTTGAAGCATTTATACAGACTGTGGATCATCAGATGTGGCCACCCTTACCTTTGCACTCCTTTTTTTTTTTTAACTATATAATGCACACTCACTACTATCACTAGTCCTACCATGCCATTTTTTCTATTCCAGTTGCATCTATGT
This sequence comes from Hyla sarda, assembly GCF_029499605.1. NCBI lineage: Eukaryota > Metazoa > Chordata > Amphibia > Anura > Hylidae > Hyla > Hyla sarda. Next base: position 561,589,500 of record NC_079189.1, on the reverse strand, counting down.
GTTTCATTACAGTAATGTGATCACCAGTCTGACTCTCTAAATCTTCCAGTGCTTTATGGTCACAACAGGATGTCAGACTCTGAGCATCATCACCTACCAGATCCCCTCCTATTAGTTCCTAGACCTCTCCCCTCCCAGCTTTAGCTGCTTTCTCTATGATAGTGTTTTCCATCCAAGGTGCCTCCAGCTGTGGAAAAAATTATAACTCCCAGCATACTTGGACAGCCAGCGGCTGTAAGAGTGAATCATAGACTCCTCATAATTAGTGCCTGCCAGGACGTTGTGGGCTGTAGTACTGGAAAAGGGTCCAGGAATGAAGCTGTGCTGATACATGAGCTACATGAGAGGTAGTGAAGCTGTGCTGATACATGAGAGCTGGTGTAGAAGCTGTGCTGATACATGAGAGGAAGTGAAGAAGCTGTGCTGATACATGAGCGGTAGGGAAGAAGCTGTGCTGATACATGAGAGGAAGTGTAGAAGCTGTGCTGATACATGAGAGGTAGTGTAGAAGCTGTGCTGATACATGAGAGGTAGTGTAGAAGCTGTGCTGATACATGAGAGGTAGTGTAGAAGCTGTGCTGATACATGAGAGGTAGTGTAGAAGCTGTGCTGATTCATGAGAGGTAGTGAAGCTGTGCTGATACATGAGTGGTAGTGAAGCTGTGCTGATACATGAGTGGTAGTGAAGCTGTGCTGATTCATAAGAGGTAGTGAAGAAGTTGTGCTGATACATGAGAGGTAGTGTAGAAGCTGTGCTGATACATGAGAGGTAGGGAAGAAGCTGTGCTGATACATGAGAGGTAGGGAAGAAGCTGTGCTGATTCATGAGAGCTAGTGAAGAAGCTGTGCTGATACATGAGAGCTAGTGAAGCTGTGCTGATACATGAGAGGTAGGGAAGAAGCTGTGCTGATACATGAGAGGTAGTGTAGAAGCTGTGCTGATACATGAGAGCTAGTGAAGCTGTGCTGATACATGAGAGGTAGTGTAGAAGCTGTGCTGATACATGAGAGCTAGTGAAGCTGTGCTGATTCATAAGAGGTAGTGAAGCTGTGCTGATACATGAGAGCTAGTGAAGCTGTGCTGATTCATAAGAGGTAGTGAAGAAGCTGTGCTGATACATGAGAGGAAGTGTAGAAGCTGTGCTGATACATGAGAGGTAGTGAAGAAGCTGTCCTGATACATGAGAGGTAGTGAAGCTGTGCTGATACATGAGAGGAAGTGTAGAAGCTGTGCTGATACATGAGAGGTAGTGAAGCTGTGCTGATACATGAGAGGTAGTGAAGCTGTGCTGATACATGAGAGGTAGTGAAGAAGCTGTGCTGATACATGAGAGGTAGTGTAGAAGCTGTGCTGATACATGAGAGCTAGTGTAGAAGCTGTGCTGATACATGAGTGGTAGTGAAGCTGTGCTGATACATGAGTGGTAGTGAAGCTGTGCTGATACATGAGAGGTAGTGAAGAAGCTGTGCTGATACATGAGAGCTAGTGTAGAAGCTGTGCTGATACATGAGTGGTAGTGAAGCTGTGCTGATACATGAGTGGTAGTGAAGCTGTGCTGATACATGAGAGGTAGTGAAGCTGTGCTGACACATGAGAGGTAGTGAAGCTGTGCTGATACATGAGAGGAAGTGAAGAAGCTGTGCTGATACATGAGAGGTAGTGAAGCTGTGCTGATACATGAGAGGTAGTGAAGAAGCTGTGCTGATACATGAGAGGTAGTGTAGAAGCTGTGCTGATACATGAGAGGCAGTGAAGCTGTGCTGATACATGAGAGGTAGTGAAGCTGTGCTGATACATGAGAGGTAGTGAAGCTGTGCTGATACATGAGAGGCAGTGAAGCTGTGCTGATACATGAGAGGTAGTGTAGAAGCTGTGCTGATACATGAGTGGTAGTGAAGCTGTGCTGATACATGAGTGACAGTGAAGCTGTGCTGATACATGAGAGGTAGTGAAGCTGTGCTCATACATGAGAGGAAGTGTAGAAGCTGTGCTGATACATGAGTGGTAGTGAAGCTGTGCTGATACATGAGTGGTAGTGAAGCTGTGCTGATATATGAGAGGTAATGAAGCTGTGCTGATACATGAGAGGTAGTGTAGAAGCTGTGCTTATACATGAGTGGTAGTGACGCTGTGTTGATACATGAGTGGTAGTGAAGCTGTGCTCATACATGAGAGGTAGTGAAGCTGTGCTGATACATGAGAGCTAGTGTAGAAGCTGTGCTGATACATGAGTGGTAGTGAAGCTGTGCTGATATATGAGAGGTAGTGAAGCTGTGCTGATACATGAGAGGTAGTGAAGCTGTGCTGATACATGAGAGCTAGTGTAGAAGCTGTGCTGATACATGAGAGGTAGTGAAGCTGTGCTGATATATGAGAGGTAGTGAAGCTGTGCTGATACATGAGAGGTAGTGAAGAAGCTGTGCTGACACATGGGAGCTAGTGAAGCTTTGCTGACACATGGGAGCTAGTGAAGCTGTGCCGATATATCGGAAGCTAGTTATGAAGCTGTGCAGAGCCAGTGAAGAAGCTGTGCATAAAAAGTCCTAAACTAGGAGCAGGTTGCTAACTACATTTCAGGAGGTCTGAATTGAACTTAGAATGACATATTTTTTTGCCCAAGATTATAACTTGCAATCATTTTTCCTATATCCAAGGTATCCATTGAGAAACTATCATATACAACAGAATAATTTGTTACTGGTCAAAGGACTTCCTGCTCCCCTGACAAGAACAGCCCAGAAGGCATTAGTATATGGTGTGATTATGTAGGAACCCCACTTCAGAAAATCTTTGTACAACACAGAAGAGTTCAGCTTTGAAGTGGGATAGGCCCTAGTGTGTATTGAGGACTTACCCTCCTCCCATTGCACTAGGTAACATCTTCCACTAACAAATTGTTTGGGCTTTGAAAATCAAATCTCAGCAGGTTCCCTTCCCTCTATCTCTCACCATTAAAATATTGTCTAAAGGAAGACTTGATGGAAACCGATCTTCATACAAAACATAGACGATTCACACCGCCCCAAGCCTGCCGTGAGCTCCAGTCCTAACATCACCCAAATGTTTTATACATATTTCATACACTTGTCAAATTGTCCGATAATTTCAGGAAAAATTAGGTTTTAAGCTGCAAATCACTCATACAAGAACAGGTCCGGGTTAATAGAATACAGTTTACTCTTGTCTGCAAAACAAAACCAATAGCCTGAAACGTATATACATGCATTCGCAACGGCAAGTACACAGGTGGGCCTAAAAAAACAATAAAAAAAAAAACAATAATAATAAACAAAGAAAAGAAATGAAAAATAGTTTTTTTTGCGCATTTTCACTAAATATAAGCCTTCCAGGTCTTGATATTTACCAGACAGAATTCATGAGTCTCTGATAAATAATTCAGCTTTCTCCATCTGTGAAAATGTAGGATTTGGCCTCGTTTCTGATATTAATGCAAAGAATTGCCTTGCTTTGTAAGACAACCACTGGCGCTGATATACACAAAGCTTGTTTATTTATTGCCATTTTAATGAATGTCCGTAAAAAAAAAGAATATTTATTTACAGACTCCCCACCAAGAATGAATTTTCTATTAACTGAGCTCCTGCATAAAGTGAGGATTTATTATTAAGTTAATATGCAATACATAAGCTACCTAACACTTCCGCAAAGTGTATGCATGATCCAGATAATAACATTTTGTAGAGTAAAGTTAAAAAATTAAAACATAAATAAATAGATATTATATAAACAAAATAGTTTAAATAATTTTTTATCTAATATCTTCTACATTTTTATTTGCATTTTATTCTATACATTTTGGTACAATTTGTGTTAAAACTACAGGTATAATGAAGGCTATATATATTTACAGCAGGTTGGTATATATTTTGGTCAACAATTTATTTTGAAGCCAATTTACATTTCACATATTTTCTTTGCATAATGCATTATTAATGTCAAATATAGAGCAACATAATGCAAAAAAATATTTATAGTAAGATAGGGATATGGCAAATCTTAATTAAACATATGCGCATGAATAATATATTTTTATGTAAATAACAACAGCATGTGAGGTGAATAAATTATATATATATATATATATATATATATATATATATATGTATATGACACTTTTGTATTTATATATGTTACTTAAATAGATAAATACATTAAAGCAGAGAACAATGGTGATGTGACACGTACTGGACATCCCTAAGCTAAGTTTCATAGTCAAGAACAGAATGACTATTGACCACTATGTACAAGAATATCACTACTATAATACTGCCACCTATTTACAAGAATATAACTACTATAATAATGATCCTATGTATAAGAATATCACTACTATAATACTGTCCCCTATGTACAAGACTATACACTGCTCAAAAAAATAAAAGGAACACTAAGATAACACATCCTAGATCTGAATGAATGAACTAATCGTATGAAATACTTTTGTCTTTACATAGCTGAATGTGCTGACAACAAAATCACTCAAAAATTATCAATGGAAATCAAATTTATCAACCCATGGAGGTCTTGATATGGAGTCACACTCAAAATCAAAGTGGAAAACCACAATACAGGCTGATCCAACTTTGATGTAATGTCCTTAGGCTCAGTAGTGTGTGTGGCCTCCACGTGCCCGTATGACCTCCCTACAACGCCTGGGCATTCTCCTGATGAGGTGGTGGATGGTCTCCTGAGGGATGTCCTCCTAGACCTGGACTAAAGCATCCGCCAACTCCTGGACAGTCTGTGGTGCAACGTGGCGTTGGTGGATGGAGCGAGACATGATGTCCCAGATGTGCTCAATCGGATTCAGGTCTGGGGAACGGGCGGGCCAGTCCATAGCATCAATGCCTTCCTCTTGCAGGAACTGCTGACACACTCCAGCCTCAAGAGGTCTAGCGGGCAAACCGTACCGGCATATGGTTTCACAAGGGGTCTAAGGATCTCATCTCGGTACCTAATGGCAGTCAGGGTACCTCTGGCAAGCACATGGAGGACTGTGCGGCCCCACAAAGAAATGTCACCTCACACCATTACTGACCCACCGCCAAACTGGTCATGCTGGAGGATGTTGCAGGCAGCAGAACGTTCTCCACTGCATCTCCAGACTCTGTCACGTCTGTCACATGTGCTCAGTGTGAACCTGCTTTCATCTGTGAAGAGCACAGGGCGCAGGTGGTGAATTTCCCAATCTTGGTGTTCTCTGGCAAATGCCAAACGTCCTGCACAGTGTTGGGCTGTAAGCACAACCCCCACCTGTGGACGTCGGGCCCTCATACCACCCTCATGGAGTCTGTTTCTGTCCATTTGAGTGGACACAAGCACATTTGTGGCCTGCTGTAGGTCATTTTGCAGGGCTCTGGCAGTGCTCCTCCTGCTCCTCCTTGCACAAAGGCGGAGGTAGCGGTCATGCTGCTCGGTTGTTGCCCTCCTACAGCCTCCTTCACATCTCCTGATGTACTGGCCTGTCTCCTGGTAGCGCCTCCATGCTCTGGACACTACACTGACAGACAGAGCAAACCTTCTTGCCACAGCTTGCATTGATGTGCCATCCTGAATGAGTTACACTACCTGAGCCACTTGTGTGGGTTGTAGACTCCGTCTCATGCTACCACTAGAGTGAAAGCACCGCCAGCATTCAAAAGTGACCAAAACATCAGCCAGGAAACATAGGAACTGAGAAGTGGTCTGTGGTCACCACCTGCAGAACCATTCCTTTATTGGGGGTGTCTTGCTAATTGCCTATAATTTCCACCTGTTGTCTGCTCCATTTGCACAACAGCATGTGAAATTGATTGTCAATCATTGTTGCTTCCTGAGTGGACAGTGTGATTTCACAGAAGTGTCATTGACTTGGAGTTACATTGTGTTGTTTAAGTGTTCCCTTTATTTTCTTGAACAGTGTAACTACTATAAAACTGCCTCCTACTGTATAAACAAGAACATAACTACTATAATACTGCCCTCAATGTACAAGAACATAACTACTATAATACTGCCCCATATGTACAAAAATATAACTACTATAATACTGCTCCTATGTTCAAGAATATAACTACTATAATACTGCTCCTATATACAAGAATATAACTACTATAATACTGTCTCCTATGTACAAAAATATAACTACTATAATACTGCTCCTATATACAAGAATATAACTACTATAATACTGCCTCCTATGTACAAGAATATAACTACTATAATACTGTCTCGTATGTACAAAAATATAACTACTATAATACTGCTCCTATATACAAGAATATAACTACTATAATACTGCTCCCTATATATAAGAATATAACTACTATAATACTGTTCCTATGTATAAGAATATAACTACTATATTACTGCCTCCTATGTATAAGAATATAACTACTATAATACTGTTCCTATGTATAAGAATATAACTACTATAATACTGTTCCTATGTATAAGAATATAACTACTATAATACTGCTCCTATATACAAGAATATAACTACTATAATACTGCCCCTATGTACAAGAATATAACCACTATAATATTGCTTCCTATATACAAGAATATAACTACTACAATACTGTTCCTATGTATAAGAATATAACTACTATATTACTGCCTCCAATGTACAAACAGATAATATTATTTTTATACTAATATGTCCTATATGGAATAGAATATACAGACAATATTATCTTTTCATTTTTAGTCCTCACTATGTATTTATCATCATGCTGCATGTGACTTCCATCACATTTATATTCCAGGCACGCCGTCTCTGGTTTTTCTCTTCTCATGCCTCCACCCTCCTTCACTCATCATAATCATATAACATTAATTCATGGCTCTGACCAATTGCGGAGTCCTCCGGGGATCCCGTAAAGTGGGGCTCTGCTTTCTAATGATTGAAAATGCCAGGTGTTTAAGAAGGATAATGTGCAATTTGCAACTTAAGCAATCTGCACAATAAGCAAACCTAACATTATGGCACCTGATAGGGACACAATGGCGATTCTGAGTGAATGAAATGTTTAACAACCTCTATGAGGCCCTGAACTCATGAGCTAATAATAGCACCGGCAAAAACTAGAGACCACGGCAGAAAATCATGTGAAATACAGGAGAGTATTGTGTGGGGGACATAGACCCATGGTTCCTTCATGTGCCCATATTTCCTGTCCATGCATGGGCTTTACCAATATTTACAGAAGTGCCCAAATCTCATCCTATATTCTCATTGCCTAATGGAGCGTTTAGGGTTTGTTAAGTTCGTTTAGGGTTTGTTTAGGCTTCTTGCAGTGCTCCCACCTCCAGCCTGCAGAAGTAACTGGACACTGCACCATACACAATTGGTGCACTTTTCCATCAGTTGTGGTATCAGTTCTCACCAGTGATCAGGCTCAGTTCTGAATCAGACTGATGGACATAAGTGACGTCACCCTTACGAAACTTTTAAACACTTGTCCATACCACAGTATGTGGCCACCTTGTAGGTAGACATTAGGACATTACAAATTTGGTGAACACCATCATCAGTGCTGGAGTGCAACATGGTGCCGCACCCAATTGGCTTCAAATGGGTGCGATCCAGACAAATATACCTTAGCAGTAATCCATGTACTGTACGGTGCACATTACCAAAGGTAATGCACAGTGATGCTGACAGTACTGTACTTACAGAAAAAAGGTGGCTGTGAATAGACAGGAGTCCCTGCCCCAGCACTCACTTTCTATGAATCATACCACAGAAACATAGTAGCATGCCGTTGATGTGTTTCTTAGACATCAAACTTGTATATCCCTGACAGAAGGCTTCAAAGTATCTTACTATATACTAAGCTTTTTAATAGAGACATATGATCAGTCAGGGTCTAAATGTTTAGACCCCGACTGATGAGGACAAGTCAGAAGTGTGCTTTGTTCATTTTTTTCCCGGCTGTGTGTCATGTGACCATGCTGGATTCATAATGTGAGTCTATGGGACTGTCTCAGTCACATTCACACAGATCAGGTAGAGAAGGGAACGGAAGTGTCTCTCTTATTGCTCTTTCTAGAAATCGGTAGAGGCAGAGGCGTAACTTGTAGCGTAACTTGGGTGTAACTTGGACCCTGATGTGAAATCTGCAACAGGGTCCCATGTGCCATTTATAATACTGGTCTTTTATGGGGCAGATGTGCCATGGGGTCTCCTTAGGCACCCGTGTCCCCAGTGTGACTGCTTCCTCTGCACCCCCTATAGTTACGCCCCTGGGTAGAGGTCTAAGCATTCCATGTGGATTCCGCTTTGCAGCACACTCCTATTGATTTCAGTGGGTTTTGTGTTGCTAAGTTCATACGTTTGCAATTTAAATTCAGCTACTAGGGCAGTTTCCATGATGTGTTGGTTATATTTCCATATATTCTTTTGCATTGATGGAGTTTCCGCAGGCAGTTTATATGCCACCTGTGAACTGGTGAGTAATTCCTCCATGGAAGTCCTTGGGATGTGGCCTGTTGGGGTTGGGAATTAAAGATATTTACATCTTACCAGGAGATGATTTATTGTGGAATTTCCCTTTAATGTCTTCTGTCAGGCTAAGCGGCAATACCTCCTGGCTGTCAGTAGACCGTCTGGATCTGGTGAGGGGTGGGGTGGGTGGAGAATTGCTCTTTTGCTACAACGCACATTGCTATTAATGTGTCAGCCTTGTGTTATACTGTTGCAGTTTCTCTGAGGAGTTTATGGATCAGCAGATAACAGTAATTATCACACAGACACTTCTCCAATCTAACCTTTTATAGTTTTCTACCACAAGACCTTCTTTTTTTTTAAGGCTAAATTGGTGATTTCTTTACAGCCTTTAAATTATGGCAGACCAAGCTGTAGACTGGCAATAAGAGATGTGAGCGTTAACTGAATGAGTAGGCGGTCAGTGAAATTTTATTGATAATAGCGGTCACTGGAGCCCATTGAGATAGAAATTAAAGATGTCTTACCACTGTGTTAAAATATATCTTTGATTTATGGCGGCTAAATAAGATTCCTTCCAATGCCCAGGAAACGGTTTGGAAACAAATGTCTTCTTGATAGATCAACGGCCTAATTCTAAGTGAGATCAATATATACAATCTACTTTCTACACAACTACGATGGATGCATCGGGGACGGGGGTAGTGATCATTAACAATCCCAGATGGGAAACAAAGCGGGTAATGTTACTTAAAGGGCAACAATCTCTTATATGAAGTGTGACCCCATTTTGTTGGCTTGATCAATGCATAAGGAATGTTATACCTCATGAGAACAAGTAAGCTTTGGAGTCCAGCTTATTGAGCAGCTCCTGATTCATATCTCTGCTTGGTAGAATTGTGAGATACAATAGTATTTTTGATTTGCATCCAATAAAAATCACACAATGGAATATTTAGCAACAGCTAAGCCCGACGGGTTTCTATAGTAACATGATCCCCTTAAAGGGGTTATCCACCATAAAGTGATTTTAGTACGTACCTGGCAGACAGTAATGAACATGCTTAGGAAGGATCTGCGCTTGTCTTGGGGCTAAATGGCTATGTTGTCAGATTACCATAACACTTTGGCTAGCTTTTTGTGAACTGATATTTCTTTTTGTAGTTTTCTTTTTTGCCTACAAATCCCATAATTCCATTTTCCTCCCTCCCACACATCAGCCACCCCACCCATTGAAACATAAATGAGCTGAATCCATTCAAAAGACCTGTGGTTTTCAATCAGGGTGCCTACAGCTGTTGCATGTTGCAGATTGATCTCTCTCCCACCAAGCGATCGCTCCACCCATTGAAGCAGACAGGCTCCCTGTCATAAGCTAACTAGTGAGTTAGGACTCGGCCGCATTGCAATCTGGGAAAAATTGGAGACAACAGTCATTTTGTATGCTGATAAAAATAAATATTGGTGTGAAAATCACATAAAAATTGTGAGAAAACCGTCACACACAGGTACAGACACTATATTATGAACTACACTAACTTTACAGCCCCTGTAGCATAGCCAAATAGAAAAACATCCTGAAATACCCCTTTAATCATGGGTAAACCATAATCTTACCCAAGATTAAAGAGTTAGTCTCCCTTCGGTAGGGCAGCATGATGCATTAATACTTCCTGGGCATTCTTGTAGTCTGAGAATTGCTCCGAGACATGGTCAGAAGGGTTTCTGGCATCGGAGTTCTGGGAATCGGTCTGATCGCGGGAGTCTCGGAGCAATTCTTGGGCTATGAGACTGCCTGGAAAGTTTAAATGTATCCTGCAAAGTGAGACTCATTCTTTTATCATCATTTTAAGGCTCTGAATGCAGAGAGCTCCCATACCTCCTCCTCCCACCTTTTCTGTCAGCACGGGATGAGACCAGTGATGTGAAGGGGGATCTGGATTACTGCTCATTAGATTTCTGACTGGCAGCAGGAAGCCGTTCTTAATTACAGTAGTTCCCTTCTTTTGCCAGACAACCCCTTTAGGTTGGGCAAACACAAAAGATACCCACTACATGCATGCATGTGTATGTGTGGGTCAAGAGAAGTTATCTCTCCTGACCCCCACATAGATATGTTTGTGCATGTGTTTTCACTAGGAATTGGGGGGAAGGTGCTCCCAGACAGAGAACAAACTGTGCCAGGAAAGAGCCCCTTAGATATAAGATTGTCAGACAGTCGTGGCAAAATTGAACGAAATTAACATCATTTTCATGGAAAACCTAGCATTCATAACTGTATAGTCATAGATTAATGAATCACCAATATCTGATATGATGTCTAGAAACACTTGATTGCTCCCTTTTTGACATTGGGAAAAAAACACCCTGGAAACCCTTACCTCAAAGCCCAATTCCCCTTAAAAAAAAACTTCAAAGTTCTGCAAGTTTTCCTATCTGATTTGTTTGGTTATGGAGGCTCTTGACTGGAGTAGGTCGTATAAACAATTCATTATAAGGAAATTTTTTTACAACCTGCACAAGCTTCCTGGTAACCCCTCGGAACAGTTGCACGTGCTGTGATTGAAGGAGATGTAAAGCCACAATCTGCTGTGTAACTGGCCCTGTTAGCCTCTTTCGCTCGATTCCCATTTGACAGTCATTCCACGTAAATCAAGGATTACGCCTGTACGTTCAGATCCCAGCCTCCCCACCTCCCTTCCTTCCCACCCTCCCTTCCCCTTTAAGCATTGGTTGGAAGCGTCACCTCTAACCAACGGATTCTTAAGACATTTGTGTTTCTAATGAAAAGTTGCTGTGCCGAAGTCAGACACAAAATCAATAGAAGCCAATTCTAGACTGGACCAAAAATTTAAAAAAAAGAAAGAAAGAAAGAAAAAAATGCAGTGTAATTCATACCTGCCATCTAACACTTTCATGGCTTATTATTAATGAATTGTAGAATTTTGGCAAATCACCCAAGTCACACTTTTGTTTTTAGCCCTGGCCTTATATGTAATGTTTTTTAATGTTTTCACGCCAGTGCCTTAGGAAGCGAGCTAAGTGGCAGGCCTCATTGTCCTTAGGGTATATGCACGAGAAATGTTACTGTAAGTCAAAAGACAGGAGCATAATGAACTTATGCACAATAGAGGGTTCTGTCTGAATAAGGAAAATACAGAAACAGTCAATGTTCTGTTTTTTTCGGTCCCTTATTATACATTTTCATGAATTGGAATGACCGATTTTACATGCGGTGGCAGAATTTCCCTCTCTTGGAGATCACATGGATATTTTACGCCTTCGGGCTGTAGGAATAAAGAGCTGAGGGCGTAGGGGGGTTGTTTTGGCGTGCTCGGCAGGACTTCATTTTTTCTTAAGATTTCACATAACAGGAAGTGCTGAGTGCAGCAAAAATGTCTTCCCTTAGATGAATAGAAATAGCTCGTGATAATCCAGATTGTGCCAATGATTAGGATAGTATAACAATACATTTACTTGGATTTAGGTGATATTAGGGGAGTAAATAGAGGAGAAACAAAATGTATATCCACATCTCATCTTATACCACTAACCCTACTCAGAGTAACTAGTCGAAAACTGGTGCACAACAATTCTGGTGGAACCCATTTAATGGGAACCCTGGAGGGAATTTATCATTGGTTGTATACTGTTTTTTTTTTTTTTTTTCTGATTTTTTGGGTGGTAAAAAGTTGAAAAATTTTGTGGATCAAGCACTTCAAAGACAATACGCTACATCAGTGTTCCCCGAACCTATGGCTGGGAAGTTTATTTTTTATGTTTTTATAGTTGAAAAGCTACAGTAGGTTCTTGGGCCTAGAACGACGGCACCAAATATTCTAATCCTATTTCCTTCCTGCTGTAGGGTCTGTTGCAACGGTTGACGTTGAGGAACTGAGACTTAGAAGGTCTGAGAAGGTCCCTATAGATCAGTGTACCCCAACCAGTGTGCCTCCAGCTATTAAAAAACTAAAACTCCCAGCATGCCTGGACAGCCTATGGCCTATGGCTGTCAGGGCATGCCGGGAGTTGTAGTTTTGCAACAGCTATAGGAACACTGGTTGGGAAACACTGCTTCTCAAGCATCACTTGCAGGGTCCCAGGATTCCATAGGGATAACTGAAGACATCTTGAAGACATCTCAGATGTCTTCTATCATTGACATGGCTCATAGTCTACACAGACATCTCAGGTGTTTTCCATCATTGACATGGCTCATAGTCTACACAGACATCTCAGGTGTCTTCTATCATTGACATGGCTCATAGTCTACACAGACATCACAGGTGTTTTCCATCATTGACATGGCTCATAGTCTACACAGACATCTCAGGTGTCTTCTATCATTGACATGGCTCATAGTCTACACAGACATCTCAGGTGTCTTCTATCATTGACATGGCTCATAGTCTACACAGACATATCAGGTGTCTTCTATCATTGACATGGCTCATAGTCTACACAGACATCTCAGGTGTCTTCTATCATTGACATGGCTCATAGTCTACACAGACATCTCAGGTGTCTTCTATCATTGACATGGCTCATAGTCTACACAGACATCTCAGGTGTTTTCCATCATTGACATGGCTCATAGTCTACACAGACATCTCAGGTGTCTTCTATCATTGACATGGCTCATAGTCTACACAGACATCACAGGTGTTTTCCATCATTGACATGGCTCATAGTCTACACAGACATCTCAGGTGTCTTCTATCATTGACATGGCTCATAGTCTACACAGACATCTCAGGTGTCTTCTATCATTGACATGGCTCATAGTCTACACAGACATCTCAGGTGTCTTCTATCATTGACATGGCTCATAGTCTACACAGACATCTCAGGTGTCTTCTATCATTGACATGGCTCATAGTCTACACAGACATCTCAGGTGTCTTCTATCATTGACATGGCTTATAGTCTACACAGACATCTCAGGTGTCTTCTATCATTGACATGGCTTATAGTCTACACAGACATCTCAGGTGTCTTCTATCATTGACATGGCTCATAGTCTACACAGACATCTCAGGTGTCTTCTATCATTGACATGGCTCATAGTCTACACAGACATCTCAGGTGTCTTCTATCATTGACATGGCTTATAGTCTACACAGACATCTCAGGTGTCTTCTATCATTGACATGGCTCATAGTCTACACAGACATCTCAGGTGTCTTCTATCATTGACATGGCTCATAGTCTACACAGACATCTCAGGTGTCTTCTATCATTGAAATGGCTCATAGTCTACACATACATCTCAGGTGTCTTCTATCATTGACATGGCTCATAGTCTACACAGACATCTCAGGTGTCTTCTATCATTGACATGGCTCATAGTCTACACAGACATCTCAGGTGTCTTCTATCATTGACATGGCTCATAGTCTACACAGACATCTCAGGTGTTTTCCATCATTGACATGGCTCATAGTCTACACAGACATCTCAGGTGTCTTCTATCATTGACATGGCTCATAGTCTACACAGACATCACAGGTGTTTTCCATCATTGACATGGCTCATAGTCTACACAGACATCTCAGGTGTCTTCTATCATTGACATGGCTCATAGTCTACACAGACATCTCAGGTGTCTTCTATCATTGACATGGCTCATAGTCTACACAGACATATCAGGTGTCTTCTATCATTGACATGGCTCATAGTCTACACAGACATCTCAGGTGTCTTCTATCATTGACATGGCTCATAGTCTACACAGACATCTCAGGTGTCTTCTATCATTGACATGGCTCATAGTCTACACAGACATCTCAGGTGTTTTCCATCATTGACATGGCTCATAGTCTACACAGACATCTCAGGTGTCTTCTATCATTGACATGGCTCATAGTCTACACAGACATCACAGGTGTTTTCCATCATTGACATGGCTCATAGTCTACACAGACATCTCAGGTGTCTTCTATCATTGACATGGCTCATAGTCTACACAGACATCTCAGGTGTCTTCTATCATTGACATGGCTCATAGTCTACACAGACATCTCAGGTGTCTTCTATCATTGACATGGCTCATAGTCTACACAGACATCTCAGGTGTCTTCTATCATTGACATGGCTCATAGTCTACACAGACATCTCAGGTGTCTTCTATCATTGACATGGCTTATAGTCTACACAGACATCTCAGGTGTCTTCTATCATTGACATGGCTTATAGTCTACACAGACATCTCAGGTGTCTTCTATCATTGACATGGCTCATAGTCTACACAGACATCTCAGGTGTCTTCTATCATTGACATGGCTCATAGTCTACACAGACATCTCAGGTGTCTTCTATCATTGACATGGCTTATAGTCTACACAGACATCTCAGGTGTCTTCTATCATTGACATGGCTCATAGTCTACACAGACATCTCAGGTGTCTTCTATCATTGACATGGCTCATAGTCTACACAGACATCTCAGGTGTCTTCTATCATTGAAATGGCTCATAGTCTACACATACATCTCAGGTGTCTTCTATCATTGACATGGCTCATAGTCTACACAGACATCTCAGGTGTCTTCTATCATTGACATGGCTCATAGTCTACACAGACATCTCAGGTGTCTTCTATCATTGACATGGCTCATAGTCTACACAGACATCTCAGGTGTCTTCTATCATTGACATGGCTTATAGTCTACACAGACATCTCAGGTGTTTTCCATCATTGACATGGCTCATAGTCTTTACAGACATCTCAGGTGTCTTCTATCATTGACATGGCTCATAGTCTACACAGACATCACAGGTGTTTTCCATCATTGACATGGCTCATAGTCTACACAGACATCTCAGGTGTCTTCTATCATTGACATGGCTCATAGTCTACACAGACATCTCAGGTGTCTTCTATTATTGACATGGCTCATAGTCTACACAGACATCTCAGGTGTCTTCTATCATTGACATGGCTTATAGTCTACACAGACATCTCAGGTGTTTTCCATCATTGACATGGCTCATAGTCTTTACAGACATCTCAGGTGTCTTCTATCATTGACATGGCTCATAGTCTACACAGACATCACAGGTGTTTTCCATCATTGACATGGCTCATAGTCTACACAGACATCTCAGGTGTCTTCTATCATTGACATGGCTCATAGTCTACACAGACATCTCAGGTGTCTTCTATCATTGACATGGCTCATAGTCTACACAGACATCTCAGGTGTCTTCTATCATTGACATGGCTCATAGTCTACACAGACATCTCAGGTGTCTTCTATCATTGACATGGCTCATAGTCTACACAGACATCTCAGGTGTCTTCTATCATTGACATGGCTTATAGTCTACACAGACATCTCAGGTGTCTTCTATCATTGACATGGCTCATAGTCTACACAGACATCTCAGGTGTCTTCTATCATTGACATGGCTCATAGTCTTTACAGACATCTCAGGTGTCTTCTATCATTGACATGGCTTATAGTCTACACAGGCATCTCAGGTGTCTTCTATCATTGACATGGCTCATAGTCTACACAGACATCTCAGGTGTCTTCTATCATTGACATGGCTCATAGTCTACACAGACATCTCAGGTGTCTTCTATTATTGACTTGGCTTATAGTCTACACAGACATCTTAGGTGTTTTCCATCATTGACATGGCTCATAGTCTTTACAGACATCTCAGGTGTCTTCTATCATTGACATGGCTTATAGTCTACACAGACATCTCAGGTGTCTTCTATCATTGACATGGCTTATAGTCTACACAGACATCTCAGGTGTCTTCTATCATTGACATGGCTCATAGTCTACACAAACATCTTTGGAATGGAAACCCCCAAATAGGTCTTCATATCACTGACTGTCAATGTTAGAAGAGTTTCTACGCAGGTTGTCTTCTAGGAAAATGGCCCAATTATGGAGGGAAAGGACTGGGAGGAGAAAGGCAGAACAAGAGCTGAAATTACATAAGGGATATAGCTGTAAATAACAGATACTTTCCACCAAGATAGTGTCACAGCGTCCAGTGCGAACGCAATTTACCCCAGATTACCGGCATATCTGGATTAACAACACTAAATCACTTTGTAAATAGGCTTTCTTGCCAGCGTTTAAATGAATTAATCTGGTTAAAGTCACTGGCAATTAAATGTAGGCCGATCACAATACCCAGGATTCCCATCCCAGAGGCCTGTCCTTAAAAGACATGACAAGAACAAAAGATTCCGATACAGAGGGTCATCATAGAGGAAGCCAGCATAGTCTTATGGGGACCGGATCTGACTGCCAGTCACTGTACGTTAAGGCGTATGCCTGTGTATAACAAAATATAATAGGGTGGATTCATTAGACCTTATAGAAGCTCTCCCAATCACTGAAAAAAGGACTCTCACATCCACTATAGCTAAATTCTATCTCAAAAATCCAAAAACAATTAGCTAAAAGTACAGTATATCTTTATTAAATAACAAAATTAAAGAAGCACTCTGTTTTCTCCCCTATATTATGAATTCTCACGATCAATAGTCATACCGCGCCATTTGTTTTATTTTAGCATAGATGAATCTATATGTTTTATTATAGTAACTTGGTCATGTGATCACCAGTCTGAGTTTCCAAACCTTCCAGGGCCTAATGGTCACAACAGGAAGTCAGTCTTGGGTATGACTTCCTGTAAACTAAAGGATGACATCGTCACCTACCAGGTCCCCTCCATTGGATCAGGATATATAGTAGTTATACAGCTCTCTGCCAGCTCTATCTGTATACTGCTGCTATCTATATGGGATCAGGATACATAATAGATATGCACCTCTCTGCCAGATCTATCTGTATACTGCTTCTGCTATTTATATGGGATCAGAATATATAGTAGATATATACATCCCCTTCAGCTCTATCTGTATACTGCTGCTGCGATCTCTGTAAGATCAGTTTATATAGTAGTTATCCACCTCCCCTCAAGCTCTATCTGTATACTGCTGCTATTTCTATAGGATCAGGATATATAGTAGTTATACACCTCCCACCCAGCTATATCTGTATACTGCTGCTATCTCTATAGGATCAGGATATATAGTAGTTATACACCTCCCATCCAGCTATATCTGTATACTGCTGCTATCTCTATAGGATAAAGACATATAGTAGTATCCAGAAAACAACAAATACTAGCTCACTCCTGTCATATGCCCACATAGACAGCAGGCAAAGGAGGAAAATGTCCAGCGCTGACTCTTGAACAAAGAACTTCTTTATTGATTAAAATATCATGGTTGCCATAGGATACAACAAAGATTCATGTAGCGTGACGCGTTTCGGCCTGCAGGGCCTTAGTCATACAAGTATTGTATGACCAAGACCCTGCCAGCTCTATCTGTATACTGCTGCTGCTATCTCTGTGGGATCAGGACATATATAGTTATGATTAAGGCCCTTCCAGCTCTATCTGTATACTGTTGCTGCTATCTCTATGGGATCAGGACATATATAGTTATTATACACCTTTCCTATTAGCTCTATCTGTATATTGCTGCTATTTCTATATGATCAGGATATATATAGTAGTTTTACACCTCCCCTGAGGCTGTGGCCACTCATTGCATTTGTTTCTGCTGTGTTTTTCTCAAAAATCGTTGCAAAAAAAGGGATCTGGCACTGCAATCATCCGACGCATGTTTCATATTTACCATAATCTATGACAATTGCTAATAAATTCTACTTTGTGAACACAGCCTAAAGACTTCAAACCGTTATAAAACATCTCAATCGCGATAACAGGTCAAATCACTTTCGCCTTCTGGCAATTTTTTTGTCTAAAAAAAACGTACACATGATTGACGTTTTCCTCATTCTCTTGTGGAAAACTACAACTCCCAGCATATCAATCAGACGACATAGAAGCAAAATGAAGCTGCGCAAGGATTCTGCGATGCTAATTCGGCAGCGTCTCTGAACCCACTAGGCCTCTGAGCCGCGTGCAAATGTTACACATTTTCTTTTTATTATTCACAATTTACCAGGGGATTCACCAGACATCAAACAGGAAGGAATAATCCAATTACCAATGAATGCATTATACACACTGAGAAATATTATTAAAATGATGTTCGGTATCAGGGGGTGGGTGGTGGGGAGAGGCAGGCAGGGTCCATGGATGTACGGAAATATAGGGGGGGGGGGGCACAAACAAAGCTGCCGGTCTTCTCTGTGTCTGACAGATTGCAAGTATAATGTGGCACCATGCGCGCTCCTATCTCCTGTGCGCAGTGTACACGTGGCAGTGCCAACCGAGGAATGAGCGGCACAACCTTCTGCAATTTGAGTATTGAGAAAAGTCTGGGAATAGTGTTTTCATTGTCTTGGTTCTAAAACTATACGTGTTTCCCAACCAGGTTGCCTCCTTGTGTAGCAGAACTACAACTCCCAGCATGCCTGGACAGCCGAAGGCTGTCCAGGCATGCTGGGAGTTGTAGTTTTGCAATATCTGGAGGCACCCTGGTTGGGAAACACTGCTATACACATCTGTAAAGTCAATAAAATGTTGTCATGTGACGATGATCATATCTTCTATGGGTCTACTGTGCTGGTACGATTCATTCTGTTTTAATTTATTTATTTATTTATTTATTTTTTAAATGAACTGGTGCCAGGAAGATTAAAAGATTCATGGGAAATGTAGGCATAATTTCTCAAATAATAGCCTATAGGACCATAATGTAATCTGACCCCAAGCCACTACTGAGTATAATGAGTTCATCTGGTGACCTCCAGCACTAGCAGTTTTATAAGACGACCAGGTGCAGTGGTTAAACACCCCACCCTCAATTAAAAGATTCATGGGAAATGTAGGCAGCATTACAGAACTTACATGATTGTGCAATTGATAACCAAAATAGAGCATATCCATGCATGCCACATCAGCAAAAAAAGGTAAGCAAAAGTCATACATAAGAAGCTCTACATTATTCTCTAATAATTGCCTATGCTGCACTGGAGGAGAGTTGACACACATTTTAGACAACTTTACTCTTAGGTGTATGGGACACTACATATCCAGTTTTCAGTATTATGTTATGTTTTTGTTTCATTAAAGGAGTACTCCAGTGGGAAAAAAATGTTTTTTAAATCAACTGGTGCCAGAAAGTTAAACAGATTTGTAAATTACTTCTATTAAAAAAAATCTTTACCCTTACAGTACTTATTAGCAGCTCTATGCTATAGAATATTTTTTTTTTCTATTTGAATTTCTTTTTTGTCTTGTCCACAGTGCTCTCTGCTGACACCTCTGTCTGTGTCTGGAACTGTCCAGAGCAGCATAGGTTTGTTATGGGGATTTTCTCCTGCTCTGGACAGTTCCTGATACGGGCATCAGGTGTCAGCAGAGGGCACTGTGGACAAGACCAAAAAGAAATTCAAAAAGAAAAAAAAAATTCTTCTGTAGCATAGAGCTGCTAATAAGTACTGTAAGGGTAAAGATTTTTTTAATAGAAGTAATTTACAAATCTGTTTAACTTTCTGGCACCAGTTGATTTAAAAAAAAAAATGTTTTCCACCGGAGTACCCCTTTAATGAAACAAAAACATAATACTGACAACTGGGTATGTAGTCCCATGCACCTAAGAGTAAAGTTGTCCAAAAGTTGTGTTCACTCTCCTCCAGTGCAGCATAGGCAATTATTAGAGAATAATTTAGAGATTCTTATGTATGCCTTTTGCTTACCTTTTTTTGCTGATGTGGCATGCATGGATAGGCTCTATTTTGGTTATCAATTGCACAATCATGTAAGTTCTGTGATGCTGCCTACATTTCCCATGAATCTTTTAATTGAGGGTGGGGTGTTTAACCACTGCACCTGGTCGTCTTATAAAACTGCTAGTGCTGGAGGTCACCAGATGAACTCATTATACTCAGTAGTGGCTTGGGGTCAGATTACATTATGGTCCTATAGGCTATTATTAGAGCAATAGGCTATTATTAGAGAATATTCTAGAGCTTCTTATGTATGCTTTTTGCTTTTAGGCTATTGTTAGAGCAATAGGCTATTATAAAGGAATATTCTAGAGCGTCTTATGTTTGCTTTTTGCTTACCTCTTTTTGCTGATGTGGCAGGCTAGGCTCCTCTTTGGTCTGCCAATGCACAGTGATGTGAGCTCTGTCATTCTGCCTACATTTCTCATAAAATCCTCTATTTGATGGTGTGGTGTTTGATCACTGGAGCTGTTCCTCTTATTTAGCTGCTAGTACTGGAGGTCACACAGAAGAACTTATTAGAATCATAAGTGAATTGGGGTCATTTCCCACTATGTGCAGTTTAAATGCGTTTTCTTATCCAAAGTGCATTTAAAAAAAAAAAAAAAAAAATATATATATATATATATATATATATATATATATATATATATATATATACTGTATATCTTTCTACGAGGCAAAAGCGGCTTGACCTACGATCACAATTGAGGTGGCTTTATCTTTAGGCTCTGTTTTTACAGCATGTTTCTAATATTTGTACAGCATTCTAGCATATTTTAACCATATTTTGCACAAATGTGGTACAATATCTCAATTGTTGCCATGATTTGGGGATGATCACAGCATTAGCAAATAAAAAAGAATTAAAAAACACAATGTGGTGAACAAAACCTCCCAGAAGGATTATATTTGCTATATAGCTTCTTAATCCCATAGAGTAGTGTTTACCACTTAGGGTGCCTACAGCTGTTGCAAAACTACAACTCCCAGCATGCCCTGTTCGGGCATGCTGGGAGTTGTAGTTTTGCAACAGCTGGAGGGTGTGGTGTTTGATCGCTGCAGCTGCTCATCTCATTAAAGGGGTATTCCAGGAAAAAACTTTTTTTATATATATATCAACTGGCTCCAGAAAACAGATTTGTAAGTTACTTCTATTAAAAAATCTTAACCTGTTCAGTACTTATGAGCTTCTGAAGTTAAGGTTGTTCTTTTCTGTCTAAGTGCTCTCTGATGACACGTGTCTCGGGAACTGCCAAGTTTAGAACAAATCCCCATAGCAAACCTCTGCTAAACTGAGCGTTTCCCGAGACACGTGTCATCATAGAGCACTTAGACAGAAAAGAACAACCTTAACTTCAGACGCTCATAAGTACTGAAAGGATTAAGATTTTTTTAATAGAAGTCATTTACAAATCTGTTTAACTTTCCGGAGCCAGTTGATATATATATAAAAAAATTTTTTTTTCCTGATTAACCCCTTTAAGCTGCTAGTGCTGGAGGTCACCCAGAAGAACTCAGGCTCATAAGTGGGGCATGCTGGGAGTTGTAGGTTTGCAACTGCTGGAGGCCCCCTGGTTGGGAAACACTGTCTTGGGGCATAATGGTAGCTTTGGAAGCATTGACCAATAATGCCTATTCTAGAGTTCACTCAAAGTTACTGTAGAAGGTGATGCCGCCCCGAAGACAATACAAGGCTATGCAGAGAACAGAGGAGGGAATGACACCCGCCCGGTTATTGTTCTACCTGTTCACATTTTAATCACTTTGATTCCCGATGACAACAGTGACACTTTGTACAGTCAGAAAAGACACCATGTCTAGCACCTTATTAACCCCGCACATCCCCGGCCACCTCCGCGACTCTGCAGGTCAATGCATAAAGCGGACCATGATGACGATCGGCCGGTGCGTACACTGCGGCGCTTGGCGGTGAAGAGGGGTTAATTACCAGTGACATCGCTTCCTAAACCCGGCTCCTCGGCAGCTTTTCACTGCATGTGCCCTGTTAATCTCATTTGTTCAGCTCAGCGGCTAAACAAACAATCTCAAACCCTCGGCTTATTCAAATGTGTGGCAAAACGTGGAGGTGTCGGCAGAATCTGCTGCAGTGCCAAAAGCCAACGCCTGGACGGCACCTTCATAAAGAGAAGCCACATAATAATTATACTATTTATATGGGCACTGTCAGAATCAAAAACTTTATAGGTTGTACATAACATTTACCTTTCTAATATACTTCATGAGAAAATCGTATTTCCTTTTTTATAGAAATCATGGCTTATAAAAAAAAAGACCACTAGGGGGCCCCATACCATGCAGAACATAACCCTGTCTGGCTGCAGCATCATCTTTGTCCCAGCTGAAGCACAGGCAGGGACAAAGTCCAGGAAGTCAGAGTGGGACAAGCACTCCTGTGTGAGTTAGTGTAGATAAGGGGTATGGTAGATGAAGGGGAGGGATATAGGTGGATGAAAGGAAGGGGTATGGGTGGATGAAGGGGAGGGGTATGGGTGGATGAAAGGGAGGGGTATGGGTGGATGAAGGGGAGGGGTATGGGTGGATGAAGAGGAGGGGTATGGGTGGATAAAGAGGAGGGGTATGGGTGGATAAAGAGGAGGGGTATGGGTGGATGAAGAGGAGGGGTATGGGTGGATGAAGAGGAGGGGTATGGGTGGATGAAGAGGAGGGGTATGGGTGCATGAAGAGGAGGAGTATGGGTGCATGAAGAGGAGGGGTATGGGTGGATGAAGAGGAGGGGTATGGGTGGATGAAGAGGAGGGGTATGGGTGGATGAAGAGGAGGGGTATGGGTGGATGAAGAGGAGGGGTATGGGTGCATGAAGAGGAGGGGTATGGGTGCATGAAGAGGAGGGGTATGGGTGCATGAAGAGGAGGAGTATGGGTGCATGAAGAGGAGGGGTATGGGTAGATGAAGAGGAGGAGTATGGGTGCATGAAGAGGAGGGGTATGGGTGCATGAAGAGGAGGAGTATGGGTGCATGAAGAAGAGGGGTATGGGTGGATGAAGAGGAAGGGTATGGGTGGATGAAGAGGAGGGGTATGGGTGCATGAAGAGGAGGGGTATGGGTGGATGAAGAGGAGGGGTATGGGTGCATGAAGAGG